>NC_040907.2:87200873-87505245 GCF_004126475.2 Phyllostomus discolor | reverse complement strand
AAATTCGTAAATACTTACATGACTTGCTTTTAAGAAAACCCAGGATTCAGATCTCTAAATATAAACTCAAACACTATTCACATCACAAACTAATTCTCCTATTTTCAAAAGAATTGTCCTCTTTGAACTCCTACAAATCAATAAGAAGACAGGAGAGGGAAGATGGCAAGGGGATAGGAGGGAGCAGATTCCACTTACCCCTACACATGGGAGAAAAACCTAGCTGATCTATGGAGGAAAAGAGCAAACAGCCAACAGTACCCCAGCATATATGAAAATAAGAGGCCAAAAATTGTAGCAGACACTAAAAAACCAGATGGTAAGGAGAGTGCTTCAAGATAATAAGGTCCCAGGGACCAGCTCGGGAACCAGGGCGGCTGCAGCTCCAGGTCCAGCTCTCACCCCCAGGTCTGCTACAGAGTCCTTGGGAGAGAGCCAGGTCAACTGCTCCCTCCCTCTCTGGCCAATCAAGGTTTAAACAGCACTAGGAAAGACCTGGTTGCATGAAGTGGCAGAGAGAGGAAGGAGGACAGGGTGCCACACACAGGGGCTGTGGTCACCCACAGAGTCTATGGATGCTGGCTGGGGAGAGTTGAGAGTCTGGCAATGATGGGCACTGACCCCGATAGTCACTGGTCTGGCTGGGGAATTGGGCTGTATGGAGCGGCAGGCTTGAGTAGGAGGAATTTCTCAAAAAGAAAAACTATTTGGGGAATACTCCAGCAACAGCCGCTCAACCTCCTCTCCACCCAGGTGGGCAGCGATCCTGAAGTGGCTCAGAAGATGCACAGAAGGCCCTGCGCACCCCCATACCATTAGGAAGGGTGCAAGCCTGAGCCCGAGGGACCAAAGCAGCCTGGCTGAGTGAGCATGTGCTGCACCCCAGCCCGCAGCAGTAACCTCGGGGCAAAGAGCACTCTCAGGAAGACCTGAATCAGACACCCAAGGCACTGGCGAGAGTCATCAGGCTAGCTCCAGAGAGAGTGGGTGCAAGACTGGCTGAGTGCAGATCTGGAAGGGAGAAAAGCCATACCAATACCCCCTCAACCTGCTGTAGCCAGCAAGACCAGAAAAACCAGTTTCACCAGATTGAAACCAACAAGATGTCTTCTTTATGTCTTCTTCCTCTCCTGCTTTTTTTTTTAATACCCACAAGTGAAACCAAAAAAACCTGGAACTGTGAAAAGACCTGAGTTGGACCCAAAGCGGGGGCATCCCAACAGCTGAGACAGTGAGACAAAATCCACTTTGCTATTACAGAGAACCTGCAAGTTATTGCATATTTGTATTTTTTTTTCATTATTCTTACATCTTTTATTTTAATAGTATTTTTGTATTCCTCTTCTTTCTGTATAGTCTTGTTTGCTTGGCTGGTTATATTGTATCAATTGACAGGTTTCCCCTGTTCTCTCTTTCATAGTGTATTGCTAATTTACTGTCCTTCACGCCACTTGTGTTCCTTTAGCACACTACTCAAGGTCCTATACTCCCTATTCTTGTTATCCAGATCACATAGATTCTCATATTGTTACAGGGTGCAGCCAAGGGGGGGACCCCAAATGGGCATTTGAAATGGGGTCCAGAACTCAAGGTGTCCAGGAGATTTTAAGATGTCTTCACCCCTTCCCCCACAGGTGTGAGTTGGGGGAAGGGGCACACAGAGCAAGAACATGCAGGGCAGCTTTGTAGCTAAGCCATGGCATAGTCATTTAACATACCTATAGTTTTTGGCTGGTCACTTGGATATGCTAAATAGCTATGGCCATGCTCTGGGCCAGGGGGATGGAAAGGGACCCCCCCCCAAGGTATGACTAGGGGGCAGGTCCCCCGAGCTACTGTGCCTGCATGGGAGATCGGAGAAGATTGGCTCCATGACATGGGACCGCACCTGTCCAGACCCATGATGGCGACCAGAAAAGCTGGAAAGGACAGCAGATGGAGGGAAAATGTGGCCAAGTGTGGGAGGAGTCGGAAATGGGGCTACAGAGGAAGATTGGTGCACGGATTTAAACCAAGATGCGGCAGCCACTGGGGTGGTGGGGGGGAGAACCATGCAGCTGGATCAGTGGAGAGAGGACCACGTGCCTGTGCCAGAGTGAGGACTCCCACAGCTTTAGAAGGGGGAACCACCACCCAGTTTTAGCAGAGAATCACCACTCAGCTTTGGCAGAGTGGTGACCCGCCCCCCCCCCCGCCCCCCCCCACAGCTTTGTGGAGAGAAACATGTGGTTTTGGCTGAGTGGGGACTCCCATGGCCCTGGGAGAGAGGACCATGCGGCTGGAGCAGAGATCCCGGTGACTCAGCTGAGGGTGCCGGGAACCAAGGGAGGCCTACCAGCCTAGCACGGCTGAGCCATGGACTTCTATTTCCTTTCCTGAGATATGGGACTTAGGACTGGGCAAAAGGGGAAGGAAGGACTGTGTCTGTTTGTGGGTGTTTTAAGGGACTTTAGGATTTTTGATGAAGACATCAAAAGTAGTAGGTCACTACTTTAAGTTTTTATAGCATTAAATAAACATTTCCTTTCCTTTTCACGAATCTCTGGCATTGAGAGATATCTTTCCTAGAGACGGCAGACATAACGGACCTGGTGGTTTCTTTCAGTCATAGTATATCATCCCAGCCATCCCCCCCTTGTTTTTTTCTGTAACAATATCATTGTTGTTCTAATATTATTGTAACTAATAGCTGTTCCATACAATTGCAAATATCTCACAACACCCCTCCTGGATTTTAGCCCACTTCACAGTTTCCTGAACTCTGTACTGTAGTGGTTAACTCTATTCTTTCACACACTGCACCTATTTACTATCCTTTACTCTCACCTTACCTCAGAATCTGACCTCCCACAACCTCACTGCTTTCTAGATCTAACTCACAATTCTTCCCTCCCCAACAAGAGTCTTATCTTCTTTCAATCCTTTCTAAAAAGTGGCTAGTTGGGTGGAAGATCATGGTTAACACTATATATAACCAAAGGATCTCCTATCTCTTCTCTACCAGCTGCTACTGTAAATATCATAGAATACTCTATTGCTGTTTTAAACCATTTTGCCTTCCCCCTCCAAATGATCACAAAAAAGAGTAGATGAACACCAGGTTACCCCTGGAAGAGGAAACCCAACAACATAGGAACCACCAACAAATAACAACAGAAGAAGGTGAAGGAGGGAGTGGAAACCACACAAACCTCAATCCAGGAACTATCTGGAAATACAATTAAATAGTGGAGAAACTACCCAGTATAAACAACTGAACAAGAGCAAGAGAGAATCTTCAAAAGCTTGTACACATGGAAGAACCAGCTTCAACACAACCTGCCTTCACCAGCACAACAAAACACAAGAGGTGGTGGACAGAGTGGCCCTCAGTTAATCAGCTGCTGGGAAGGGCCCACCAAAGAAAGATCCAACAACAATCAAAACCCAAAGACAAAGACAGAGCCAACTTAAATGACAGTCTAAGACCACTGAGCTCGGGAGATCAAGGAGACTGCACCACTGAATCTCACAGGTATTCTACCACAGAAGTTCACACCATAAACCTAGGGAGCCAGAACAGAGCAATTTAAGAAGCTGAAGCTAACAAGAAGAGTCCCACAAACAATGGGAAGACAAAGAAACATTTCCCAAATGAAAGGAAAGGAGGAAGCTCAGGAAGAATGCTATATGAAATAGAGGCAACTCAACTATCAGATATTGAGTTCAAAGCAATGGTTATCAGGAAGCTCAATGAGCTGAGCTCACAATGAGCTACCAGAAACTACAGGGAAGCTACAATGAACTCACTGCAAACTATATCAACATGAAAAAAGAAATAGAAACTATCAACAAGGGCCAAGAGGAAATGAGGAACACAATTTCTGAACTGAAGAACACAGTAGAAGGAATCAAAAGCAGGATTGATGAAGCAGAAGATCAGATCAGTGAGCTAGAGGACCAAGTAGAAAAAAACATCCAGAAAGAGCAATAAAAGGAAAAGAGGCTCAGAAAGAATGAAGAGGGATTAAGAGAAATGCAAGACAATATGAAACATAATAATATCTGTATAATAGGGATACCAGAAGGAGAAGAAGAACTAGGGACAGAAAACTTATTTGAAAAAGTAATGATGCAAAACTTCCCTAATTGGATGAGAGAAAAAGTCACACAAATCCAGGAAACACAGAGAGTCCCAATCAAGAGGAACCCAAAGAGGGTTACTTCAAGACACATCATAATTAAAATGGCAAAATGCCAAGATAAAGAGAGAATCTTAAAGGCAGCAAGGGAGAAACAGGAAGTAACATACAAGGGAGCCCCAATAAAGTTAGCAGCTGACTTCTCAATGGAAATGCTCCAAGCCAGAAGAGAATGCCAAGAAATATTCCAAGTAATGAGAACCACAGGCCTGCAACCAAGACTACTGTACCCAGCAAGGCCCTCAATCAAGATAGAAGGCCAAATAAGAAGCTTCCCAGACAGAAGAAGTCTAAAAGAATACACCTCCACCAAACCAGCTCTGCAAGAGATGCTAAAAGGACTGATCTAAGGAAAAGAAGGAAAAGAGAGAGACAGAGAGGAACACAAGTATGAAAATGGCAATGAATAAGTACCTATTAATAATAACCTTAAATGTAAATGGATTAAATGCTCCAATCAAAAGACATAGAATAGCTGAATGGATAAGAAGGCATGACCCACGTATATGCTGCCTACAAGAGACCCACCTCAGGACAAAAGACCTACACAGACTGAAAGTGAAGGGCTGGAAACAAATTCTCCAAGCAAATGGACAGGGAAAAAAAGCAGGGGTAACAATACTCATATCAGACAAAATAGACGTCAAAGAAAGGGCCATAAAGAGAGACCCAGAAGGTCACTTCATAATACTCAAGGGAAGAATCCACCAACAAGACATAAACATTGTAAATACATATGCACCCAACATAGGAGCACCCAAATACATAAAGAAAATCTTAGAGGATTTCAAGAAAGATATTGACAGCAACACAATTATAGTAGGGGATTTTAACACCTGACTGTCAAAAATGGACAGATCTTCCAAACAAAAAAAAATATCAACAAAGATATTGTGGCATTGAACAATGCCCTAGATGAAATGGACTTAACTATTATATAGAGAGCCCTTCATCCCAAAGAAGCTAAATACACGTTCTTTTTAAATGCACATGGAACATTTTCAAAGATAGACCATGTGATAGGACACAAAACAAGCTTCAACAAATTCAAGAAAATTGAAATCATACCAAGCATTTTCTCTGACCACAAAGGACTGAAACTAGAAACCAACCCCAAAAGAAAAAACCCAAAACACTCAAAATCATGGAGATTCAATAGCATGCTATTAAACAATGAATGGGTCAAGAATGAAATTAGGGAAAAAATTAAAAAGTTTCTGGAAACAAATGAAAATGAACTCACAACAACCCAAAACTTGTGGGACACAGCTAAGGCAGTCCTGAGAGGGAAGTTAATAGAGATACAGCCCTACCTAAAAAAGATAGAAACATTTCAAATAAACAATTCAACCCTACACCTACAAGAACTCAAGGAACAATGGCAAAGACAGCCCAGAGCAAGTAGAAGGAAGGAAATAACCAAGACCAGAGGAGAATTAAATGACATAGAGACTAAAAACACAATTCCAAGGATCAATGAATACAGGAGCTGGTTTTTTGAAAAGATAAGCAAAATTGACAAACCTTTAAGCAGGCTCATCAAGAAAAAAAGAGAGAGGACCCAAATAGACACAATCAGAAATGAAAGAGGAGAGATTACAACTGACACCACAGAAATATAAAGGATTGTAAGAAATTACTATGAAGAACTGTATGCCAAGAAATTTGAAAACCTAGGTGAAATGGACAAATTTCTAGAAAAATATAATCTTCCAAAACTCAATAAAGAAGAAGCAGAAAGCCTGAACAGACCAATAACAGCAGATGAAATTGAAGCAGTAATCAAAAAACTCCCGACACACAAAAGCCCTGGACCAGATGGTTTCACAGGGGAATTCTACAAAGCATTTAAGAAAGAGCTAACCCCTATCCTTCACAGACTTTTCCAAAAAATCCAAAGTGATGGAAGACTTCCAAACTCTTTTTACGAAGCTAACATCATCCTAATCCCAAAACCAGATAACACAACAAAGAAGGAAAACTTCAGGCCAATATCACTGATGAATATAGATGCTAAAATCCTCAATAAAATATTGGCTAACCGCATCCAACAATACATTAAGAAGATCACACACCATGACCAAGTGGGATTCATCCCAGGGATGCAAGGATGGTTCAATATTTGCAAATCAGTAAATGTAATACCTCACATAAACAAAAGCAAAGACAAAAATCACATGATCATATCAATAGATGCAGAAAAAGCATTTTATAAGGTACAGCCCCCATTTATGATAAAAGCACTCAGCAAAGTGGGAACAGAGGGAGAATTCCTCAACATAATAAAGGCCACATATGAGAGACCTACAGCCAACATCACACTCAATGGGCAAAAACTAAAATCTTTTCCACTAAGATCAGGAACAAGACAAGGTTGTCCACTTTCACCACTTCTATTCAATATAGTATTGGAAGTTTTAGCCACAGTGATCAGAGAAGAAAAGGAAATAAAAGGCATCCAAATAGGAAAGGAGAAAACAAAACTGTTACTGTTTGCAGATGACATGATAGTGTACATAGAAAATTCTATAGACTTCACCAAACAACTGCTTGACTTAATAAATGTATTTGGTAAAACAGCAGGATACAAAGTCAATATCCAGGAATCAAAGGCATTTTTGTATACCAACAATGAATAAGCAGAAGCAGAAATCGAGGAAAAAATCCCATTTGATATAGCAAAAAGAAAAATAAAATACCTAGGATGAACCTAACCAAGGAGGTAAAAGACCTATACTCAGAAAACTACACAACACTGAAGAAAGAAATCGAGGAAGACACAAACAAATGGAAACATACACCATGTTCATGGATCAGAAGAATTAACATCATCGACATGTCCATACTACCCAAAGCAATTTACACATTCAATGCAATACCTATTAAAGTACCAATGGCATATTTCACAGACATAGAACAAACACTTCAAAAATTTATATAGAAGCATAAACGATCCCGAATAGCTGCTGCAATTTTGAAAAAGAAGAGCAAAGTAGGAGGGATCACAATACCTGATACCAAACTCTATTACAAGGCCACTGTAATCAAAACAGCCTGGTACTGGCATAAAAACAGGCACATGGACCATTGGAACAGAACAGAGACCAGAAATAAACCCAAGTCTCTACAGTCAATTAATATTTGACAAAGGAGGCAGCAACATAAAATGGAGTAAAAATAGCCTCTTCAACAAATGGTGTTGGGAGAACTGGACAGCTACATGCAAAAAAATGAAACTCGAGCACCAACTTACACCATACAGAAAAATAAATTCAAGGTGGATAGAAGATTTAAATATAAGCTGTGACACCATTAAAGTCCTAGAAGAGAACGTAGGCAGGAAAATCTCAGATATTTCACGCAGCAACATTTTCATTGATATGTCCCCTAGAGCAAGGGACATAAAGGAGAGAATAAACAAATGGGATCTCATAAAAATAAAAAGGTTCTGCATGGCTAAAGAGAACAGTATTAAAATAAAAAGAGAACCAACTGTGTGGGAAAACATATTTGCCAATGATACCTCAGACAAGGGTTTAATCTGAAAAATATACAAAGAACTTACATGACTTCACTCTGAGGAGACAAACAACCCAATTAAAAAATGGGCAAAGGACTTGAACAGACACTTCTCCAAGGAGGACATACAGAGGATCCAGAGACAAATGAAAAGATGCTCAATATGGCTTGCTATCAGAGAGATGCAAATTAAAACCACAGTGAGATACCACTTTACACCAGTCAGAATGACCATTATAAACAAATCAACAAACAATAAGTGTTGAAGAGGTTGTGGAGAAAAGGGGACCCTAGTGCACTGTTGGTGGGACTGCAGACTGGTACAACCACTATGGAAAACAGTATGGAACTTCCTCAGAAAACTAAAAATGGAACTGCTTTTTGACCCAGCAAATCCACTGCTGGGCCTATATCCTAAGAACCCTAAAACACCAGTACAAAGGAACCTATGCACCCCAATGTTCATAGCTGCACAATTTACAATAGCCAAGTGCTGGAAGCAACCTAGATGCCCATCAGTAAGTGAATGGATCAAAAAACTATGGGACATTTACACAATGGAATTCTATGCAGCAGAAAGGAAGAAGGAGCTCCTACCCTTTGCAACAGCTTGGATGGAGCTGGAAAGCATTATGCTAAGCGAAATAAGCCAGGCAGTGAAAGACAAATACCATATGATCTCACCTTTAACAGGAACCTAAACAACAAAACAAAGAAACAAGCAAAATATAGTCTAAGACACTGAAGTAGGAGACAGGCTGACAGTGACCAGAGGGAAGAGAAGAGGGAATTTCAGAGGAGAATGGGAAGTATTTACAGGAACAAATTTAAAGGACACATGGGCAAAAACAAGGGGGTTGGAAATGAGAGGAAAGTGGGGAGCACTGGCGGGATGGGCTGGGATGTAAAAGACAGAAAACTACTTGAATAACAATTAAAATTTTTAAAATGTTAAAAAAAAGAATAAGACAGATAAACAAATCGAAAGATAAATAAAATGTTTAAACAAGCATTTCCTTTCAAAGTTTATTTAAATGGCTGGTAACATAGAAAATCATGCTCAATTTTATCAGTTATGAAGCAAATGCAAATTAAAACCATAATCTAATACCAATAGATACTTATCAGCATGGCTAAATTTTTTTCTAAAAAAAAGAGAATAATAAGTGATATCAAGATTGTAGAGCTACTAAAACTCCCATACACTGCTAGTCAGAGAGGGAATTGGTATAACCACTCTAGAAATCTGTTTGGCAATATTTATAAAACTGAAATACACATAACCTCTGACTTAAAGCTTTCACTGTTAGGTATATACCCCAAAGAAATACATATGTATATCCACCAGTACACACACACTAGAAGGTGTATATCAGCACTATTTGTTGTAGAATTAATCTGGTTAGTATATAAAACATAATCAATGATAGGATGGAGACAAATAAACCGTCATGTATTCACACAATGAAATGTTCTACATCAATGAGAATAAATCCACACTACATGCAACAACAGAAGTGGCATTTACAGATACAATGTTAAGCAAAAAAGATAGACACTAAAGAGGATAAACTATATGAGTCCACTTAAATCAAGAAAAAACTGGCAAAATTAACTATGTCCTTACGAGTCAGGACAGTGGTTATTCTAAGGGGGTAACTATACTTAAAAATGTTTTTCTTAAAGTTTGGCTCAATTTCCAGAATTTCCATGCCACAGGCAACTTTCTAGAAACATATTTGCAATCTGGCATGAAATGTACCACCTATGTTCAATTAGAATGAGTAATTTCCCTCCCACCCTATCTTCACTATGACTAATTCTGTGAGAGTTTAGTGTGCGATTCTGTACACATGGCATTGGGGCATGTGTTTTGGGTATTATTCTCTAATTACACCATGCACTCCAATTGAGACCAAGGACAGGGACCACTGTACTTTCTCTTTCCCCTTCACACTACCCCTTTCTCAATGCCCAGCTGACCAGAGAATTCTTCAGAGGACAGAGTGCTGGGCTGCAGAAGATTATTCCTCTAGCTCAGTCATCAAACTCTGAAGCCTGTCCTTTAAAGGAGTATTTATTGTGACCCAGAATCACCTCAGTTCACCCCCATAACTCCCTAACCCATGCCCATTTTACAAAGGAGGAACTGGAAAACATCACCTGAAAGGCCACTTCCCTGGAATGACCAGCTGGCACCAGGACCCCATGGGCCTCCGTCACCACACCGTGCTGCCTGGTGTTTCCTAGAGAAGCCTTATTCTGTGATTATCATTTCCCGAATGGCTACCTCCCTTCTGCAAGTAACAGCCTGGACTGACTGCCATCAAGGGGAGATTCTGCTGTCATCTCCTCCATCCCAGGGCCTGGGGACAATCTATCAGGACTCATGACCTAGAGATTCTGCCTCTCCCACCCAGGTCTCAATGGGGCCCAGGACAGTATCATCAGACTCTGCACCTGCCTATTCTTTCTCTGCAAGAGAGAGAGGAGGCCCCAGAGCTCTGCCAGCTGCAAGATGCGCCTGTTCAGTAGCTGGGGAGACTGCTCTGCACACAGGTCCTACAGACGCTGTGAGGGCTGCCCTGTTTACAGGCAATGGCTGGCCACCCACATTTCCCCCAGGCAGCCCTATTGCCAGCCTCACATCACAGCCCGGCGGCGCAGAACTCTCTGCTATATTGATCATTCCAGCTTACCACTGCAGACAGAATGCTGTTCTGTAATATTCTGGGAAGGCACAGTGCTACCCGGTGATGTGATTACAGTTCAGCTTTGGAAAATGAGCTGTTGTTCTAAGCTCAGCCCAGCAGCATTTTTTCAACCCCAGGGGAAAATTCCCCAGGGCCTGCTGACCTCTCTCCCCAGTAAAGGCAGCCGTGTAGACAGTGTCTAAACTGGCACATCTTGGGTGAGAGTGTGGACATCCAGGATGTCTGTGTCCAGGGTCCCCAGACTCCATCCAGTCTTTGGCCAGCAACCACATCCTGTGCTTCATGCCTCCCTCCTCCTTAGGAGAAGAACTGCTGCATGATCCCAGTTTCACTTTGGTCAGGACCTTACAAGCCATCTGGTGCTCATTTTACCAATGAGGAGACAAGCCCAGTGAGGTTAAATGACTTGCACAAGGTCATGCAGCTGTGCAGGTGGAAGAGAAGGAAGAGAACCCAGGCCTCCTGATTTGATGACTCCTCACATTCCCAGATTGTTCTTTCAAATGAAGGGACTCTGCTAAGCCTTGAATGGCCCCAGTTTGCAGCTTTAGGAGTGTCCCCAGTTCATCTCTTTCAACTAGAAAGGGTGAAGAGATCTGTGAAGGGACCCAGCAGGGACAAGGACTGGAAAGGACAGCACAATTGGTGCTCATGTCACTTTTAAAAAAGCAGGTAGAAGCCCCGCCTGTGTTCGGGCAGCAGTGGGAAACAGTAGCAGCCTGAAGAGCTGTGCCAAAGTCAGCACTGGTTGCCCTCAGGTGTCAGGACATCCAGGGATCTTCCCAAAAGGGGCAGCACATGCTGGCTCCCCACGGCCACTGACACCAAGCAGTGAGGTTCACACCATTCCTGTGGCTCTGTTATCATTTGAGACGGCACCATGATCTCTCCTGGAGGCTCAGCATGGAGACACCTGAGGCAATAGAGGCAGGCATTGGGTCAGTGAGCAGCCACTGCGCAGACTCTGTGGCCACTTCTATTATTCAAAGATGTCCAGAGAAGGGTCACACACTGGCTGGGTGGCTGATCCTGAGCTGGCATCTGCTGCAATTCCTTTCTCTCTTCCCATCAGCACCAAGCAAGGCCCATAGCCCTCTTCCCTTCAGCTGCCCCCTTTGCTCTGTTTTCTAGAGTTTCTTTATCATGAAGGTCTCTTCTGGGCAAAATGTAGGTTTCTCTTGTACCACAATGTTAGGCTGGGTCTGAAACAAAAATAGAGCCATCCTGTCCTGGCTCCAGTGTGAGGCAGGAACAGAGGCACTCCGGGCATAGCCAAGAGGTCCAGTGTTCTCAGGCAAGTCTCGGTGGCTCCCTCACCGTCTTCCTGCCCCTCCCTCCAGGGCCCTTACCTGCCCCCTTGCAGCTCAGGGCCCTGGACTAGGTCTCTGCTTCTTCTCCTTGCCCTCCCTGCCCCATCCAAATTGTCCAGGCCTGTGTCCCACTCTCTCAGGACCTGTCTTCGAGGAGACTGGCTGGGGAATTGGCCTAATATACAAGGCTGTAATGGTGGTGGGTGATGTTTATAGTTTCCCCGTTCTCAGATAACTCCCCAAAGCGTACATCAAGGCACCATACCCCTAACGGGCTGCTGGCCTCGCTGGATCTTTGTTTCTACATCTGAAGCTCCAGGTCTTTTTACTCAAGAGCCATCAGGCCTCCTACAAGTTCACTGTGGTTGCTTTTTAAAAAAATGTTCTTGCCATAATACATTTGTGCTCTGGATTCAGATGGAATAGACCTGTGCCCGGCTGTGCCCTATCCTCACCACCTATGTGCTCATCCTTAGTGTCCTCATCTGTGTTATGGGGACAGGAGCAACGCCATCCTCGAGGTTGGTTTGAAGGATTGAGTGAGACCATACACAGGCCCTTGGCCCTGTGTTTTCCACAATGAATCTGACAAATACACCTTGTCATACACTTGGAAGCAGGGAGGGCCCGTTTCCAAGTGTATGAAACGGGCCTAGCACCTAAATCCTATGCGCACAAATGGAAGCCCAAGAAGCCTCCTGTCTAGACTCAGAGAAGATGTAGGCCATGTCAGTACAGGAACCGTGGAGACCACCCAGGGCTGCCTCCTCCGAATCCTCGTGTCTGACGTGCTGTGCTCCCCTCTGCTTGGTGGGTTTGCGAGAAGCAGAGTGAGGCCTTCTCGTCACACATGCAGTCCTGACTGCGTACCAGAATCCCAGAATAAAATCTCTGTGTCTGAAGCTCCTCGGAGTTTGCCCTGATGACTTAGCACAAAGGAGAAGATGTTAAGGCCCAGAAAGGCTAAGTGGTATACCTGGAGTCGCACAGCCTGTCCTCCCCACCCCCGTCTCCATGTTTGGGTGTGCTGTCCCTCTTCATGATTCAGGGCTCAGTCTAGATTGTCCTTGGCTTACTTACCCACAGATCCTAAAGAGGGGGCTCAGGGGCCTTGTTGTCCAGAAACCTCCAGGAGCAAGAAACCCCTCATGAGTCTTGCCCGACCTAGCCTCCACCTGCCTTCTCCTGAGTTGACAGCTTTCTCCTGGTCATGCTCTGCCCCTATTTTACACACATCTCCAGTTGTCCAGTGGCTATTTCTCTGCTCAGGCCAGAATGGGTTTTCTGTCAACAATGCTGGGTAGGCCTGGAATTAGGAAAGGTCCCCAGAGAGAGCCATGGGGAGAGCAGGTGGAACCAGGGACTCATGCACCCCTTGAGTGGCACACAGACCAGCAAGAGGCCCTCTAAACCACAGGCAGGATGAGCCCAAGAAGTCGCTTCTGCAGTGAGCAAACTGTGCCCTTCCCCTGCAGTCCCAGCGGCCTGGAACCACAGCCAGCTCCTCTCATCTGCCAGCTGCGTCTGCCGTGCTGACTTCACCCCCACTCCAGCTCTAGGGGTACAAGGGCAGGGCAGAGTGTTCTCGGCATCTGGCTGAATAGATACCATGGAGCACAACTCCTGAAGGAGCAGCTTCAGGTTGGGAGAAGAGTTCATGTTCGAAGGTACTTGAAGTTCACCGTCATTAAACCCAGTCTGGAGTGCTCACTCTCCTGTCCCAGTTCCAGGTGGGCAGCAAACCGTGAGAGGGTTTTCTTCTCAGGAGAAGCCTCAATAAGGAGGAGGTGTTTGGCCTGGCCTTTGACAATGTTGAGGGGATTTAAGGTCCAACTTCAGTTTTTAGGAAGCTAACACAAATACTTCAGGCCCGAATAAAGCAGGATATGTGTTGAGCTCAGAGGAATCCCCACAACAAACTGGGGAATTCAGTCACAATCTTCAAACAGGGGCTCAAAACACTCTGCCCAATATCCGTTCCAGCTCCAACGCCTCCAACCACAACAGTTCCCATCACAGCTCTGTGCCGGCTGCCCAGAATAGAGGACACCCTCACAAACCGGAGCTGCCGTTATTACCACAGTGCCTCCCGAGTCCCAGCAACCCTCTGCATGGGCACAGGAGGAACGGGGACAATGGCTGCTAAGCCAGCGGGAGGTCATGTGGGGCCCAGAGCCTCACTGCCATGCTCAGAGGACAGGGGTCTGACAGGTGCAAGTGGGAGGCCAGCCTAGGCCCCATCTGTGTGTCACTCAGCTGTATCTCAACGCTTGGAGACTGCAGGGTAAGGGGGGCCCTGAGGGGAGAGTCCCTCCTGCCTAGCTTGTCACCATGAGCCCTCAAAGCTCAGATACTTCACATCACCTGAGGGTCACTTCACCACCAAGCATCTGCAGCCCTGAGTCCTCTGTCCTCAGCCCTTACAGCTGCTATATTGTGCTTATTTCAGGTTTTTAATTTTTCTCTTTTTTCTTTCTCCCTCTGAGAGGCAAATGTTCTAAAGAAGATGTGATGCTGGAAGGAGGCATTAATTTCAATAGTCACTTAAAAGCAATTGCCTGGGAAATATCTCATTTTCCCATTAAATGCTGCAGAGCTGAAACCTCAGGTGATTCTCCTTCCTCCCTCTTCCGTCCCCTCCTCCTCTGTCTCCAGCCCCTTCCCCTCTGCAACAACTCATTCCAACCTGCATATTAGTTTCACTTCCTGGCCTAAAATTATGCCCTGGGTAGATGAATGATTCTGTTTGGCTAATAAATAGCCTGTAGACAGCAAATGCCTGACAGGCAACTTTCTCTGAAGAAACCACACCGGAGGGGCTTCCCTGACAGGCGAGGTATCTTCTTGGGAGCACAGAGCAGGTTGCTAATTGTGTTATAGTTTCTCGAACACTCCGTTCTGGGCAGGCACACTAGAGGGGCAGGCTGCCCTCTGAGGTCTTCCTCTGATAATGGGATGGGGCTAAGGTGAAGATAAAGCTCCCCCAAAAAACACACCTTTCCAGGCTCTTCTCTGGCAAGCGTGACCCAGCGGGTCGGAGCCTGATAGCCCAGGTTGGCTTGAAAAATTGATTGTGTGTCTTTCACTCCAGGTTGGGAGGGAAGCAGCTGCTTTCCTTCCTCCCCAGCTGAAGCCTGGGGCCTGTAGAACTGGAGGCAAGAAAAGGGCATTATTGGTCACCCCATCTCCCTCTGCCACCCTCACCAGTCTCCCCATTGCCCCTGACCCCTGCCCTGACCCCCACCCCGCACTTGTCTTCCTACAGTTCTCCTGATTCTGTTACTGCAGGGCCTCCCCCTCAGTTGTCATCTAATCTTCTTCATCAGATACCCACTGTATGCTGCACCCAGGGCTATTCACTTTTTCACTTCCAACTACTATTCCATTCCAATTATAATTATTAAAAATAACAGCTGACTACCACAGAGCCCTTTTGTAGGTGACAGACATCTGTGACTGTGTGTGGGTACCACCAGCCACAGGTTACAGAGGAAGAATGCTTAATGTCATGGCCATACTGTTCCCCTGGCCTTCAGGACTCAAGGAAATTCACCTCCAAGGGGGGTTCTGAGCCCTAGTGGTGGCAGGAAGGAGCTCTGGGGCATGAACCATGACCTTTTCCTGGTTTCTCACCTGCTGGCACCTGTGGCCACTTCACCCCAAATGATTAGAGACCAGGACCCTATAGCCACTGTGGAAAATACTGTGGAACACCCTCAAAAAAACTTAAATTGGAGCTACCATTTGATCCAGCAATCCCACTTCTGTGAAAACATTCAAAGGAAACAAAATCAGTATCTCAAAGAGCTGCCTGCTCTCCTATGTCCACTGTGGCGTTCTTCACAACAGCCATGGCGTAGAAATGACATAAGTGTCCTTCGAGGAAGGAATAGATAAAGAAAAGGTGATGTACACATATCATCAAATGTCATTCAGCCTTAAAAAAGAAGGAAATGCTGCCCTTTGCCACAACATGGATGAACCTGGAGGACATTATGCCAAGTGAAATAAGTCAGACACAGAAAGACAAATACCGTGTGGTACTTTTAGGTATGTGGAATCTAAATAGTCAAACTTATAGAAGCAGAGGGTAGAATGGTGGTTCAAAGGGTGGAGGGAGGGGGAAATTGGAAGATGTTGGCCAGAGGTACAAAGTTTCAGTTATGCAAGATGAGTAAGTTCTAGTCATGTAGTGTATGGCATGGTGACTGTAGTTAACAGTACTGTGCTGTACGATTTAAATTTGCTAAAAGGGTAGATCCTATGTTCTCACCACAAAAGAAGGAAGGAAGGGAAGGAGAGGAGAAGGAAGAAAGAAAGAAAATTAAGTAAGGTGATAGATTTGTTAGTTTAATTGCAGAGATTATTTCACAATGTATATATATATATGAAAATCTCAAGTTGTATACCTTGAATATATATAACTTTTATTTGTCAATTATACCTCAATAAAGCTGGGAAAGGGAGAGTGAGAGCAGGAGCCAGCAGCTTTGCATATCTCTTTCATGAGTCTCAGAACAAATCGATTCCATTTTAGGGGTGAGAAGCCGAGACTTGGTGAGGCTGAATCAAGTGGCAAAGTCACACAGCTTTAAGGTCTCTTCTCTGTCACTAGACAACAAATGGGCTTTATGGCATTGTTCTTCTGCATGCTGTTCCCTGAGGCCTCCTGAGCTGCTCTTCATGGGATTTGATGCAGCCAAGCTCTTGGGTCAGGTTTTGTACAAGTTCAAACTCAGAGAGTAAATGCTGTCATTCTCCCATTCACACACAGGATTATCCTAGCACTGGGGTGTCAAATGGTCAGAGAAAGGGCCATAGGGTCCTGGTCTACCTGGCCACATCTGAAGAAGGCCACATGTGAGGCCTGGACACTGTCCAGGGCTGGGCCACTGCACACAGAGTGTGGCTCAGTCAGCCAGCCTTGTTCCTGCAGCCACACGCACATGGGAAGGCAGCTTTTCATTCAGGAGCAGCCCCACAGCACAGAGGAGCCCCACAGCTGCCAGTCTGCCTGGGGCCAGATGAAGCCTCCAGGGCCCCCTGGCCCAGCTCTAGTCTTTCCTTCAGAGCAGAAATTCAAAGCACACTTAAGAAAATTCCATGAAAGCAATCATTTTTCTCCCTTAAGTTCCTGGAGTTGACTTCTGACAGGACGTTTGGAGGATTGACTTTTATAGTAAAATAATGTGTCTGGCAAAAAGTGACAGTGTCCTCCCTTCCTGCTGCCTGGCCCATGAGTGCCAACCTCAGTAGTGGGGTGGCAAGGCAGAGTGATCGTGCTCCATGATCTAAGGGATCCTAGGCACCTGTGACAGCCAGAGAAAGACACCATTTGGAGAACCCAGTCGTTTGCCTTCCATGGCCTTCTACTCCCAGCACTGCATGGTCTTGAGGTGGACAACACAGCAGCAGTGCCCTGTGGCCCACCTAGGCCCAGGTGGTATGCGGCCAAGCGTTGGAGTCGGAGAGCAACCAGGACAGACAGAAAGAGCTGGCTCTGCTGCTATGCTCCATGCAGTCTCAGGGGAAGATGCTCAGCCTCTCTACACCTCAGTCAGTTGGACACTTAGTTAACCACAATGATGGCAGTTCTGCTACTACCGATGACTGACATTTGCAGAACACTAACTGTGGACTGAGCTCTAGGCTGCGTGGTTCATATTCATTGTCCCATTCAGTCGACCTGAAACTCTCATGAGGTCAGTGTTATCACTACCCTCATTTTATAGATGAGAACCTCAAGACTCAAGAAGGCTAAGTAGGTTACCCAGAACCACTGCGCAAGGGTGCACAGAGTGTACGCAATGAGAAGCAGAAGTGTTGGGTAACCACTGTCCTCTCCTGCCTTTTCCACCTGCTCGCTCAGTTAGTGGTTGTTCTTTTAATAGAGTAAATGTGCCTGTTGTTTCAAAGACCGCTGGCCATTCCTATGCCCACAGCACATTTCATCTATATGTGTGCCATGAAGTATGATAGACATCTTTTCCTTTTCAAAATGAGGAAACAGGCATTGGAGGGTTTAGTCACACACAGCTAGGGAGTGGCAGGGAGTGGAAGGAAACCAGCACTTACCAGCACGTGCTGGATGCCTAGTGCTGCACTCGTTTCAGCTCCTTCTGTCACATGATCTGCCCAGGAGTTTTAGTAGGGGTTGGACTTCCATTGGCTTCCCATAACTAACCTCTAAAGAAGAGTCTGATTACTTAGCTTATTTTACAGGCAAGGAAACTGAGGCCTGGAGCATTTAATTAGACTCCAAAGCCTGTTAACAAGGAAGGAGAGGGTCCCTCTCTGTTTTTAAGGAATGTGTGACAACTCTGGTTCCTGCCTGAGGAGCAGGCAGACGTGAGCTCTGGGTCCATCCCACATACCCACCTCAGCCCACCCCAAATACCACAGACCAGCCAGGCACCGGTTGCCCAGTGAGGGAATTGACTCGAAAAAGGCCATCAGGACTTTTGTGGGTAACCAGAAGGATCTAAACGTAGGTGTTCATTACTCACCCTTCTCTCCCCCCACTTCCCATGCCCCAGTAACGCCCCCTACCCTGGTAGGGTCAAATGCTACTGAGATCAGGAAAACAGCTGCAGACCGTGAATCCTGATCTTTGGTGATGAAGGGGTTTCCTGAACTCTAAGACCAGTAGAAGCAATTTTCCTTTTACAGAAATGCACAGAGCTACTGAGAAGATGGGCATTGAATATGCCTAGATGGACCCAAAGGAGCAAACAAAACAACAGGTGACGATGGCGGCTGCCTGTGGTGGGCCGTCCTCACCAGCCCTGAGAGGACCACTTCCAGTATCAGTAAAATAAGTTAAGGCATGCACCCAACATGGGAGTGTTTATTGATTTATAACTTCTATAAATGTGCTACTGAACTAATGAAAGCCTCACAAAGCAGACACCAACGTTGATGTTTGAAGGGGATAATACAAACCCCTAAGTAGAATTTCTGCTGTTTTCTCCTGCATACCCAGCAGGTCCAGGTGTGGTCCTTCTGGGCTGGAGGCCACTGCCTTTAGCCCTGATGGAGAGCTCTCTGCGGGCCTGTTCTGGGGCCCCAGCTGCAAGAGGCCATTGAGTGAGGTGTTTGGGAGCACAGGCTTTGGGGTCCAACGCAAGTAGATTCTGAGTCCAGCTCCACGTCTGAAGAGCCATGTGGCCTAGGAAGTGACTTTCTTTCTCAGAAAAATGAGGAAGACCACCTTCCAGAGCAGAGCTGATGAGGAAATAGCATGGCATAGCATGTGCGTGGCTCATGGTGCGTGGCACTGGGGCGGCGGGTGAATGGCCTGGGTATCTGAAGGCCAGTCCTGAAGGTGGAGTCTAAATGGGGAGGCCTCATGACCAGCAAAAACGTGCCTAAGGTTCCCTGCTCTCAGTGACCATCACCCTGGGGAGCGGGCGTGCACTGCTGCAGGCAGAACTCCACAAACAGAAACACACTCTGAGAATTCAGATTAAATCCTGCTTTTGTCTTCTTCCCAGATTTACTCACCAATGCTTGTAAGTGCTTTATAAGCAACCTAGAAAGCAGAGTAAGGCCTCTTTACTCTCATAAAAACAATCCTGGAGCACCAGAAATTTATTTTTGGCCTGGAACAGCCCATGATTGTGACAACTGTCCTCTGCCGAGTCCAGGCAGACCCCTCCCCTGTGCCGGTCAGCATGACCCACACCACTCTCACAAGGCTACCACAGAGAGGGGACGGACACCTCCTAAGCCCCACACTGCAGGTCTGGGTGGGAACTGCAGGCGCTCTCTCTGCCAGGAGGCAGCGCCTCCTCCTGAGTCAGCAGCAGGCTCTCTGGTCACTGAGCTGTCAGAGCTATTCATCCTGGAGGGGACACATGCAGCCACTGCTGACCACCCTGCCTGCGCCACAGCAGCTGCGAGGCGCTCCTGTGGCCAGAGACACAGCACTTCGGGGAATGTCAGTCTAGGGCCAGGCAATCACAGGACTCTCCCCTGGAAGAACTGCTTTCATAGGGCCACCAAATTCAAGTCCATCTCAGCAGGGGAGGGAAGTGGAGTGCAAGGGTGGAATATGCAGAGGACTGGCCACAAGCGGAAAGGGCCGCGTCGCTTCTTCTCAGGCACGGGTCTCATCCGGCTCCAGCAGCCATGTTGATAGAGAGCCCAGCCCTCTAGGACATGTGTGGGGAGTGGGTAGGAGGGACTGGATCCCCCTAATTACCTGTGTTCCCCACCAGTTACCTTCAGTGCCATTGCCCTGCTTTTCCCTCAAAGTGGAAGTGCTCCTGGCACCCCTCACTGAGCACTTAGCACAAAGTTACCTAATCTTTCACTTTCCCCAGCCCAACTTGCTGGTCTCTGCTCCAGCCACTGTGAGGACAAGATGAATTCATTTGCTAAGGACAAGCATAAACCCCTGGTGGAAAACAAATGCAATGTACCACAGTAAATGGGAGCAGCTTAAAAAAAAAGCACACAGTCCTTTGGGGACCCTGTTGCCATAGGAACTGGCGTTACAGCTTGCCTCTGATAATTAATGGAGGGTTTTGCTATTACAGTATTCTTGAAACTTCGCTCTCCCTGTGCTGCACTGCAGAATGCAGCATCCTCTCCTCATTCATAAATATTTCATCACCACCGGCTGCTGCGTTTCATCACAGTGGAGAAGGCTTGGCCTAACCCAATCCCTGCCAAACTCCTGTTGTCCTGTCAGAGTGTACCTTCCACTTATCCTGCTTCCCTCTGCAGTCACCATTTACCTGTTCTGAAGTTCCTTACATTCCTTAACTCAGAAGGGTAGCTTTTACTTTGGCTTTCTTTTCAGATCCTGACACCTATTTCCTGTGCCTTGTCTTCTTTTCCTAAAGGTCAGGCTGGCCACCCGAGGTGAGAGCAGGGTCCAGCTCAGGGCCTAAGGTTCTTCATCTTCTGTTTGATGGAGTCCTGGGAAGCTTTCAGACTCTGGTTCTGCAATGTGCTTGCTGAGCTTCTGTCCCCTCATCAATATATGGAGACACTGCAGGGTTTCACAGAGAGGATGAAATGAGACCCAACACTGCAGAGCACCCAGCCCCTCTGGGCCCCAGGGTGTGCTCAGAGGTGGTCTGCTCCCGGCTGGTTAGTTCTCAGTTTTTCTGTTTTTAATCTAGATGATGTAACACCCATATCTTTTTTAACTTTAGAAAAAGAGCTATTCCTCTTGACTGCCCTGGCTTAGGAGCTGCTTCTGGACAGCATTTCGAACTCTGTCATTTCAGGGAGGGCCCTTCGCAGGAGCGCTGGACAGAGACAGCACCTCCCCATCCCCACAGACCAGAGCTGGGACTGTGCTGTCTAAAGGCGACAGGGAGGGGTCAGGAGCTGGAGGGAACAGCAGGACCTAGTCAGTGGCATTAGGCATCAGGTGCAGAAGTAGCCTCAGGCTCACCTCTCGCCTCTCCTGCGACTGTGTTAAGGCTCAGTTAATGAGCATTTGCTCAGGGCTCTGTGCGCCCGGCTCTAAGAACAGGCACTGCTGGTGGGGTGGACCCAGGCCCACTGCTTAGGTGTTAACATTGGGAGAGGATTCTGGAGGCTCAGAAGCTCAAGGGCTACTGGACACTGAACACTGTCCTGGAGGCGGTGGGAAATTCTTCATGGGCTCAGGCTTGTTTTCCTTCTGCCTTCCGCAAGAATATAAGTACTGCCCTGTCTCTCAACAGCATCTGGCACTTTGATAAGACAGTGTGCATCCTCCTGTATGGCTCCACAGCCAGCTCTCTCCGGGTCAGGGTGGCATCCCCTTGGCAAAGCCTTCCTCAGGCTACGGGGAGGTGGGAACAGGTACCTGTGAGGCTGCTCATTGCAGGTGGTCCCAAAGACCCATGCTCCCCAGGTCTGCTTTCCTCCATGCTGCCTTCACAGGGCATTTGGCCTGGGAAGATGCACATGGCCAACGCAGGGGCCAGAGCCCAGGGAGGTGGGGCTGAGGACAGGAAGACCCAGAGGGATCAAAACTGGGGAGATCAAATCCTGACATAAAGTCTCAGGAAAGAACTCAGAGGAAAAGACAGGAGACAAGGCCAAGAGGGTTAGAAATGGTGGGACTTGTGCCTGAAACAGTGAGTGGGAAGCAGAGAGCCAGGTGAGATTAAGCACAGAAGGGTCTGGCCAACAGCAGGTGGGACCAACAGGAGATGTTCCCCAGTGTGGGGCTGGCGTGGGTCACTCTGGGTAAATGTGTAAATGGGGGATAATCTCAGCAACTATGATTCCATTTCTCTCCTCGAAATCCTGCCCTAGTCATAGCTGCAGGCTGGCTGGGTGCTGCTGAGAACCAGAATGCCCTCCCCCAGGACCTTCAGTCAGCAGGCCAGTGGCCACTGCCAGAAATATTCTCCCCTCCCCCCAAGCTCCCCCTTAGGTTCAGGACTCTCTTTTACAGAACTTCCAGCCTTCCAGCCTTAACTGATGAGTGTAGGGACTAGAGTACAGTCTCGTTCTCCAACCCCGGGGACTTTTGCTGGAATCCTGGTCTGCTCTGATCCTGCCAGGCCCCACCTTCAATGGGAGCTCATCCCAGCCTCCAGGGACCAGACCCTCCACACCTAGGCCAGGTCCTGGGGGTAGAACTCTGCGGGGGCCCCACATGGCAGCAACTTTCTGCAGGTTCTCTCTTCTGACCTCCTGCTCTTAACAGTTCAGTGGCATTAAGAACATTCACATTGTCATTCAACTGTCACCTCCATTCAGCTCCACAACTTTTTCATCTTCCCAAACTGAAACTCTGGACCATTAAACACTAACTCCACATCCCCTCCCCAGCCCTCCATTCCCTAGCAACCACCACAGCACTTTCTGTCTATGAATTAGACCAGAGGTGTCAAACTCATTTTCCCCGGGGCCCACATCAGCCTTATGGTTGCCTTCAAAGGGCCGAATGTAATTTCAACTCCTTAGCAGTTAAGGAGTAGTTACATTCATACAGTCCTAAAACTATTTCGACCCTTTGCAGGCAACCGCAAGGCTGATGTGGCCCCCGGTGAAAATGAGGTTATACACCCCTGATTTAGACTATTCTAGGTACCTCAGATGAGTGGAATCATAAGTACTTATCCTTCGGTGACTGGCTTATGTCACTTGCATAATGCCTTCGAGATTCCTCCATGTTGCACCGTCTCTCAGAACTCCTTCCTTGTTAAGACTGGGTAAGACTCCATTGCACGTATAGAGCACATTTTGTTTATTCATTCATCCATCAGTGGATACTTGGGTTGCTTCCACCTTTCATCTGTTGGGAATAATGCAGTTATGCAGATGGGGGTATAAATATCTATTTGACTCCCTGTTTTCACTTATTTTGGATATATAGCCAGAAGTAAAATTGCTGGATCAGATGGTAATTCTATGCTTAATTTTTTTTGAGGAAACACCACAATGTTTTCCATGGTAGCTGAATCATTTTACATCCTCACCAATAGTTAACAAGTGTTCCAATTTTCTACATCCTTGCCAACACTTACTTTTTGTTTTTTTAAATAATAGTCATAGTAATGTGTGTGAAATCATATTTAATTGTGGTTTAGTTCACATTCCCCTAATGATTAGGAATGCTGAAGCATTTTGTATGTGTGGACTTACTAGATATTTGTATATCTTCTTTGGAAAAATAGATCTAAGTCCTTTGCCCATTTTTTAATCAGGATGTTTGCATTTCTGTTACTCAATTGCAGGAGCTCAGCCTCTTCTGGGGTCCTTAGTGGCAGGCACCCGTGCTCTCAATGAGCCCTGTGACCTTGAGCCACACGCCCTTGAGAGCCCTTTCTGAGTCCGGGCCCCACAGTCACATCTCCTCAGTCAGGCCCACTTCAGCCAGCCTTGTGGGACCATCTCAGGGCCTCTTTCTTGGCAGGCAGGAGTCAGAAGCAGAGGCAGCATTTGCAAGTTTGGTCTCACAGTGGCTCCGCTATGGCTGGATGTGTGACGTATTATTTCTGTGACCTTCCCCTTCCTGTTGGTGCCAGGGCCTTGCTGGCCTTGGGTCCTGGGAGCTGTCCACAGAGTTCCTCTATTGCCTTTTTCTTGGTCAGACCACAGCGCTCAGGGCCAAACATCTCATAATCATTATTCCAAAGACCGTGCACCACACGCACTTCAGGGAAGCTTCAGAGCAAGGAGAAAGGAAGTGTGTACTAGCATATTCTTCCCCTTCAATGTTACCTCTGTTATAAGGGTTTAAGTGCTCACCTTTCAGGCCCCACCATGTCTGGGGCTAAAGCATCTGCCAGGAGCTCAGGGAGCCCTGTGCTGGTCCCCGGAGGCCTCCCTGACAGACTTCAGCTCATGCTTGGCAGGTACACAGTGCGACTGGTTAGGCACCCATTATAATTTCTTCTGGGATCAGGTTTGGGTAGGAGAGAGCAGCTCAAGGGAAGGGTGAAGAACGCAGGGCTCAGAAAAGGGGTGCCTCCTCCTCTCCCTCATCCTGCACGATTGTTTCCAGGGCCGGCTCTGTGGGTAAGGCACAATGCTGTAGGCACAACCAGTAGCTGCCCCTGGCTCTCTGCCAGTGTGCAAGAGGTTTGGCATGCCCTGCCCATTACAGCCAAACCCAAGCCAGTGCCCTCCTACTGGAAGAGAAGCTGAGTGTGTGAGCAAGAGTGCCTGTGGCCACCAGCCAACTCCTAGTTCCCCTACACTTCCTGTGAGAGAAGACAAAAACCCATGTAGAAAAATCCACACCATAACCACAGACTCTGTCCCCAGCTCCTCAAAACTGCTTTGGGAGCCTGAGTTCTTGGAGAAACCATGTTCTTTGGGTCTGATATCTACACCTTTCCTGTGTCACTTGTGAACAAGGCTGTGTTATTTCTCAGGTCTGAACCAAACAAATAGGGGCCTCGTGGGTCTGTTTGGTGGCAGGGACCTAAAAGGGAGCGGTGCTCCCAGAGGCTGCAGGCTGACTCCCCATAGGTGTTAATTCCAGGCACAGCCCATCTAAATCCAAGAGCTGCACTCGTACAGCAAATGGGTCAAGCTCTGAGTTAGTCCCAGTCCTGCTCTGGCCCACGTCCTCTGAGAGGTCAGCAGGGGCCTGGGACGCTGCCCCAGCTCATGTGGAAGTGACAGCGCCTCTGGGAAGGAAGCCTATGCTGCTCCTCCTGCAAGGAGACCCTTGAAGTGTGGTGAAAAGACTTCTGGTTTGGAGTCCGTGACCTTCCATTCACAGCTCCCTGGTTTTCTTTCCTTAGACCTCAATTTCTTCTCCTCTGAGCTAGTGGACTGCCTGTAGTGCCTACCAACTCGGAGAGTTGTAAGGACAGATAGGGTGGGAACTTCTTAAAACTCTATAGACCTTTCTGGATAGGAGGGGTCACTGTTTGCTTGATCTGCTGCTGGCCCTTTGAGGGTGCAGAATGGTCAGGGTTCAATTGAGTACAAGTTGCAGAGAAGTGAATGCACAGAGCATTGGTAGTACAGGCCACCTGTGCCCATCTCTCAGGTCACAGTATGTCTTTGGGACGTGCCAGGGGCTTCCACAACAGCTCATCTTTATCTGTTAAATTTAAATTTATATATTTATTTTCTAATTTCTCAGAATTCCCTGGGATAGGAAGGTCATTTTGTGTGTGTGTGTGTGTGTGATTTTTTTTGGTGTTTCCTTTTGCAGAGGCCAATTAATAATAATAATAGTTATACCTAAAAAATAATAACCTGATTCTATGTTCGGACCCACTGTGCTACAATGCCTTGTGTAGCAGGGCCTAAGGAGCTGCCCAAGGCTGCTGCCTTAGGGAAGGAGCCTGCTGCAGAGAAAAGAGGGCCCTGAGGGGTCTGTCCCACATTGCCCTAACAGGCTGAAGTCCCCTTTGCTTCCTTCTGCCCTGTGCATCCTCTTGGCTCCTCCAGAAGGCACACAACAACAACAAGGCGCCTTTATCAACTGTCTCCTCCAACTCGGGGACTTAACAGTCTCAAGAAATCCGTTGGAAGAAACAGCCAGCTTCGCAATTCTGGCAACATTCTAGGACTTTTTTTCCCTTTCCCCATTTTAACTGTAAAAATTCGTCTCCGACGTTGCACACATGAATGAAATCAACAGTCTTATCAGATCCCAAGTCTGTCAGCTGATGTCTACCAGCCTCCTGGAGCCAGAAGCCTCTTAGCACACGTGTGACTGGAGCTGAAACCGGGCTGGGACGGCAGCGCAGGCAGCTTGGTTCTGGCACCCTCATCCCCAAACATTTGCTCTTTTAGAGAGCGGGAAGTCGCGGTGCCTCCGTTTCCTTCTACCTCAGTTCCATGGGCTTCCAGACATGAGCCAAACATCTCCCCGATGCACCTTGGTTTCCTTTCTGCAGGCACCAGGCACCAGCCTGTGGTAGTGGGTCAAGGGGCCAGCCTTGTTCCTCTTTTGCCAACACCCACGAGAGCCCAGGTCTCCTCAGGGTGGGACAAATTGGGGTACTGCAGAGAAGGCCCTGGTGCCTGAGTGGTTGGGCTGGCCCAGGGAGAGGGAGAAGGCAGCCATCCCTGGGGCGGCGTTCGTCCACCCAACCCTGGGCCGAGAGCTTTCAGAGCCTGGGTGCTTTGGGCAGCACGTCCTTGGGCAGCACCTTTGGCAGGACCAGTTTTGAGACTGCTAGACTCTGGACAGATCCCACATGCCTCTCTCCAATACATAACTGTTCCCACCTTATCGTGGATGGATTAACCCCAAACCTTATCCATTAGAAAAACATGTAAGTGTAACAGAATGTACGTGCCCTGAGAACAGGTTTGGGGTTAATCCATCCACGTATTCCCAGCTCTGGCACAGAAGGACCAATCATGATAAAGACAGTTCATGGACATCCGTCATATGTCAAGTACTTTATATACATCATCTTGTGGGTATTAATATATTTTTAAGTAGCTGAGTGGAAAAAGCTATAGAATTAAGGAAACTTCTTGAGGTAGCAAAAGCAGCAAAGTCCCTGAATATTTCCCCTTGCTCTCTTATTATGTTTGAAGACTAAATGCAATAAATGGGTAAAGGAATGAATGAGTGAATGGGTGATGACTGAATCTCTGTTTTCCCATTTATCATTAATCAATCTATGTGTCATTCTGTCTGAAGACAGGCAGAGAACATGACTAAAATGAGGGGTCCAGGTCTGTGTGACAAAGGAAGGGGCCCAGGTAAGAGTCAGGGTATACAAGTGAGGCTGGTGGGCTCAGACTCAGGGGCAGTAGAAGCAGGAGCCCCTCCTTCTCTCCTACAGCCTTCACACCTAAGCCCCCACGCTGCGAGGGTGCACAGCCAGGGTAGAGATGTTTTAGACTCTGCCCCATCCAGAAGGGTGCTGCAGGTCAAAAAGAGCTTGTTTGCATTTGGTCATGACTGTCCACCACCACCAAGCAGAGGAGATGGACTGCTGGTTCCAGCAGCATCTTCCTCTCTGCAGCATCTTTTCCCCAACAAGGTTACCCTTCATGGTGATCTAGATGTGAGATAACCTGCATCAGCTGAGGCAGAGGGTGAGAGGAGGAGTGAGGCCAGTGTGTCTGCCCACCCAGCCTCTCCAGTGGCCCCAATGAGCCCTGCACCCTCTCCCTCCCACCCAGGGGGAGGCATCTTGACATGCTGCCCACTGCTTGCTCCTTAAACAACCCTTCCCACCCTCTTCCTGGGTCTCAGCCTTCTCCTTGTCCCCAACCTTAGTGAGCACAGCCCTGAGGCTGCCTCTGAGAGCAAATGGGTATGTTTGTCACTGCCACTACTGCTGGCATCTCACATCACAGATGGACACACAGAGTGCCCAAAGGCACAGACCAGGAGCTCCCAGAGACAGTGCAGGAGAGCACATTCAGCCACAGTTATTGAGCTCTTACTGCACATCCAGCCCTGGGAAGCTCTGAGAGGGTTTGAGAAGTGGCGGGAGGAATGGACCAGACTGAGTCGCCTGATGAACCTATAAGCAACCAGCACCTATCTGCATTTGAAGAGTTCCAGGATTTGTTGTGGTCAGGTATGATAAGACATATAGACATGAAGGTGACTGTCGTGAGGAACAAACAGGAGGCATGGCACACACAGGGCCACCTGGGGAAGCACCGGGTCGGTCAGGAGGAGGAGGGCGTGAGGAGCTGTGGGCAAGAGCCTTCACTGAGTTTTCTGTGGGGAGGAGCAGGTGAGGCAGGGCACAAAGGCTTAGGGGTGGCCAGGCTGAAGAACTCCAGTGGCTCTGGGGCCAGGGGCTGTTTTGGTTGTCCAGCACCTGGTCCTGGGGTGGCTGCAGCAGGGAAACAATGGCCTGAAGTGTGAGAGCCCCATAGAGGAGGTGGTGGGGTGTGGGCTCTGGGTCATTTGAGTTTTATATGAAAGGTGAACTCAAAGTGGGGCTTGCTGTCCCTAGGAACTGGATCACCCTGGCAGGGATAGTCCTTCTAGGGCCAGCAAGGCCCCAAGATGTCAAAGCATCAGAAAATAAGCAATAAAAGACATAGTTAAGACAACCAACATCCTGAGGACCCACTGGGATAGCAGTCTGCCCTGGACATTGCACATCCACGAAAACAAGGTAATGTTTTAATCCAGAAAAGAAGTTATTCTGGATGTGGTTCATGTTTTAGAGTATAAACCCTATCCAGAAGAGTATGCATAAATAGAGTGTGCTTCTATGACCATCCATGGAGACAGCGCCTTTCATCACTCCCCTGCCATTTCAGGAAGCACATGAAGTGCCAGTGCTACGACAGACCCTATATGGCTAGTCCTACCCCAACTCACCTCTCCAACCACATATCTGGCATCTTCCTCTGTTCCAGTTCCTCCAACATACAAGGCTCTTCCCTGGCCCCTGGCCTTTGCACATGCCCAACCCTCTTCCTGCCTAGCGTTCCACCTTGCCTAGGCAACTCTTACTCTCACTCTTCAGCTCTCAGCCTAAAATCAGACCAGCTTTCCCTGCCCCACCCCCAACGCTGAACAAAGGTGTTTCACAGGGCCACTCTAGACTTCCCTCACATAATTTCTCCTTCATTGGTTCATGCCCCAATGTAGTGCTGATCTGTCTATAGGCTCATTGCCCTGCTCTGGTCCAGAGATCTGCCTGCTGACTCTATCTGTATTAGCAGTCTCGGTTCTCCAGCAGGAGTATAGACAGAGTAATAGAGATAGAAATCATAGAGATAGAAATAGAGACAGATAGAGAGATAGAGAGAGATAGAGACAGACATAGAGATATGGATGTATATATTAAAAATACAGCCCTGCCTGGTGTAGCTCAGTGGATTGAGCGCAGCCTGCGAACCAAAGGGTCGCTGGCTCAATTCCCAGTCAGGGCACATGCCTAGGTTGTGGGACAGGTCCCCAGTAGGGTGCACATGAGAGGCAACCACACATTGATATTTCCCTCCCTCTCTTTCTCCTTCCCTTCCCCTCTCTCTAAAAATAAATAAATAACATCTTTTAAAAAATACATATGGGGTGGGCAAAAGTAGGTTTACAGTTGTAATATAGCCAAATACTACAATAATTAATCAACAATAATACAAAACTAAACTTTTTCATGTACTCACAACTGCAAACTTGCTTTTGCCACCCCTGCATATTGTATATAAAATTGTATGTAATATGTATATATATTTGGTTCACAAAATTATAGAGGCTGAGAAATACCAAGGTCTGCAGCAGCAAGCTGAAGACCCAGGAGAACCGGTGATATGTGCCAGGATGAGGGCAAGAGAAAATCAATGTTAAGCTCCACCAGGCAGGCAGGCAGGTAGTTTTCTCTTACTCTGATTTGTTGGCCTGGTCAGGTCTTCAACTGATGGGATGAGACCCACCCACAGTAGGAAGAACAGTCTGCTTTACTCAGTCTACTGACTCAGATGTTAGCCTCATCTAGAAACACCCTCACAGACACATCTAGAGCTGTGTTTGATCGAGCATCCAGGCACCCTGTGGCCCAGTTGAGCTGCCCCCACATGTAAATGAACCGTAACACTATGCAAATGTCCCATAGACTCCTAGAGCTTAAAATTTCCCCCTCCCCACTGCCACCACCCACTCGTCACCTGAGCCAGAACTGGTTTGCTACACCCCTCACTCTCAGTCCACATCATGCCCTGCAGATTCCACCTCTGGAAACCTCCGCAGACCTGTTCCCACCTCTCACCCCCACTCACCTCCCTTACTTTGGACGCTGTCTCTTGCTGAGTCTCAGCCACTGCCTGTGTGACCTCAGGCCGCCAGCATTTCCCCCCTTCCATCTTATTTTCCACACTGCCAACTGTCTGTCCCTCTGAAACACTAGGCCCTTGCCTGAAATCTGTTGGCGGTCTCCTCCCAGGATAAAATTCTCACCCTGGGCCTGACGAGGAGACCCTGCCTGGTGGAGCTCTGTCTGACCTGCCCCTCCAGGCTCATTTCACTTCTCCACACACCCAGTGTCCATCACAGAAGCCACCTGGATTCTGAACACCTCTTCCCTTTTCTCATCTCCATCCTCACTTTCCTTCCTTTCCCTCTATTTCTCCTCCTTTCTAACTCCAGTCCCACCAAAATGCTTACCGTCATGTGAACTCACCACACACACACCCATGGCTGTTCCTTCTTCCTCTGCTTCATCCCCTTTCAAATGCTACCAGCCTCGTGGTATCACACAGATGTCATTACACGTACCTGTATACATTCAAAGGGCTCCATCCCAGGCCCTGTGTAAAGATGGCTCAGGAGGTTTCCCCATCCTGGATCTGACCTGTGGTATGGCTCACTCCTGGGTGGCAAACATTTTACAAGAGAAACAGCCTGTAGTTCCCCATGCCCAGTCAACTTCACAAGGCTCTGAGGGCAAAGGAAGGCTGGCAGTCAGTCCCATTCAGAGCTGATGTCATTATGAACCTCATAAGCAACACTATTCAGTTGCTGATTTGGTCACTCAACAAACATATTCTGACACAGTATTTCATGTCTAGCACTGTGCTGGACACTGAAGAGATGAAGGAAAATGACAGCTGATCTATAATTAGGGAATCAGGAAGCACCGCATGGAAATGCAACTAGCACAGAGGGGCATGGCCGTGCCTGTGGTTGTCTAGACGCAGGAAGTGCTAAGAAAAGGAGGGAGTAGGAGGAAGGAAGAGGGGAAAGAAGGCAGAGGAAGGGGAGGGGGAATAAGAAAGGGAATTCTTGGTATTTATTCAATGGAGCTAAAAACTTACATCCACACAAAAACTTGCACTCGGATGTTCAGAACAGTTTTATTCATAATCGCCAATACTTGGAAGCAGCCAAGATATCCTTCAGTAAGTGAAAGGATAAAGAAACTGTGATATATCCAGACAACAGACTATTATTCAGGACTAAAAAGAATGAACCATCAAACCAAGAAAAGACATAGAGGAGCCTTGAATGCATATCACCAAGTTAAGAAGCCAATCTGAAACAGACCGCTTACTGCATGATTCCAACACAGGACACTATGGAAAAGGCAAAACCGTAGAGGGAGTAAGAATATCAGTGGTTGCTGGGATTCAAGAGAAGGATAGGGGAGTAGGCAGAGCACAGAGCATTTGGGGCCGTGAAACTGCCCTATGTGATACTATGATGAATACACGTCATTATACATTTGTCCAAATGCACAGAACGTACAAGACCAAGAGTGAACCCTAATGTAAACTACAGACTGTGGACGATAATGTTGCCAATGTAGGTTCACCAGCTGTAACAAATGCTCCACTTTGGCTGCTGGGGTTGTTGATGGTGGGGGAGGCTGTGCAGCATGGAGGAGGGGTAAGTGGGATACCTCTGTAATTTCCCCTCAATTCTACTCTGAATCTAAAACTGCTCTAAAAAATGAAGTCTATTTTAAAAAGGAAGACGAAAAAAAGAAAAGGAGTGAGGGAGGAAGAGTTCTGAAGGGGGTTGACGTCCCATTTTTGAAATCCTTTTTCCCCTTTTTTGAAACACAATGACACTTACTAGCCACCAGCTTCTTAACCACCTCCTGGCCCCCAGTCACTGGGATGACAGCAGCCTGGGATTTGTGCCCTCTGACGCAGTCACCCTCTTGAAAGCATTGAGCTGCTCGCCGCCCCAAACTCTCTCATACGAACTGGGAAGGCCTCCTGAGCTCCCTGCTCCCTGTCCTGCTGGAGTTGCTCCCAGAGCCCGTGGGAAACCAGGTGGCCTCTTGGCCTCCTCGAGCAGGTGCCTGGGGCCTCCCTGTTCCTGTGTGCTCTGCAGACTTGTCTGAGTCTGCAGCATCCCACACGGATCAGCTTCCTCTGGGGTTCAGCTTTCCTCGCTCTCGCCCAACGAGCTCCCACCTCTCTTTTTCTCCTTTTGATTCTGCTCCTGCCTTGTCTCCTGGGAAGGGCCTTGTAGGTCTGAGCTCAGCCCAAAGCCTCCGGGTAGATCAGGACTTCAGGTGACAGAGCCGCCATGTCAGTGGCCTTGGAGGGACTGCGTGTGGGCAGGCTGGCTGACTTTTAATCTCCTTGGACTTGAATATTCAGAATTTAAATTTGATTCTCTATCAATGTGATTTTTATATTATTTTCCCTTTTTAAAGCTTTCCCCCTAAAGTCTAGGGTGTATGTGTATATGCTCAGCCCTATAAATCCTAAAATGACATTTTCCTTTCTACCAAGAATCTTACTGATTCTTCTTCATAAATCAAAAGTTAATCCAGATAGTAGTTCCCCTATTACTTCTTCTTTTTGCTTCTCATTTCATTGCTAATTCAAAATTTCTTTGAGCTGCCACCACCACTGCCACTGCCTCAGCTCAGTGCGGGCAGCAGCCGCTGGAGCCCCTGCGCAGCCAGCATGCCCAGGAGCCTGTTGTTGACACCTACATCCAGCCCTTGCCGAATATATCCCACTGTCCACACATCCAGCATGAGGGGCCCCCGGGTTCAAGGTAGGCACCATGACCGAGAAGTCTGCCACCACTGCAGGGACCCCCTGCAGGGCAAGTAGTGTGTGGAGAAGGAAGGCCGTGCTGCTGCCTGGAGCACTTGGACAAGCTCCACCCCGACTCCTGTGTGGGGAGCAGCACGCCCATCGGCACGGACTTGAAGGGAGTGGGCCTCTGCAGGCACGAGACCTGCCTCTGCTGGGCCAAGGCTTGGCACCCCATGGCAAACAGGACCTCTGTGCCCAACAAAACAAGACCCCATGCAGCAGTGTGAGGGGACTGAACCCCTGGCACTGAGACCACTTTACCTGCAGCAACTGCATGCTGAACATCGGGACTGGAAGCTTCTTCCCCCAAAGGGAGGACTTCTACTGCACGATTTGCCCTGAGGCCAATTTGCCAAGCGTTGAGTGAAGGGCAACAAGGCTGTCACGTCTGGAGGTCTCGCTTACCAGGATCAGCTCTGGCGTGCCCCGTGCTTTATGTGTGTTACACGCTCTAGGAAGCGGGCTGGGCAGCGTTTCACCGCTGTGGAGGACCCGTGTTACTGTGTGGATGGCTGCAAGAACTTCATCGCCAAGAAGTGAGCTGGATGCAAGAACCCCATTGCTAGGTTGGGCAAAGTCTCCAATGTGGTGGCCTATGAAAGACAATCCTGGCACGACTACTGCTTCCACTGCAAAAAAAACACTCCATGAGCCTGGCCAGCAAGCACTTTGTTTTCCATCAGGAGCAAGTGTTTTGCCCCAGCTGTGCAAAAAAAGCTGTGAGTTGACCGGGGCCCCTGTCCTGTAAATGGAGTTGTCTTGTTCTCCTGTCCTCACCCTCCGCCCTGCACCATCCAGAGGGAAAGAGCGGCCTTTCTCTTCTTCAAAGCTGGTCCTTCTGTCTTTTCTCCCATTTTACAGTACTCCTTAAGTAAGGGCACACAAAGATCATATTAGGATTTAACAAAAAGCAACTCCATAGAAAAACTAATTTTGAGATAGATTCAGTTAAAAAACAGATTGATTCTTCTGTATGCTTATTATGGAGCAGAAAAGTGCTAACCATTTAGCTGCTTAGTGATGCAAGCAAGAAGCTAAGAGATGAAGCCCCCACCGAGTGCCCTTTGTGACTCAGTTGGGACCCTCCATCATCACAGGACACACAAGCGTCACAGAGGCTGCTCCTACACGCTGCTCGCCCTGTTCCGCGAGCAGAAAGAGGACTTACCGAAGTGCCTGGTTTAACTTCCTCATCAAAACCTCCCTTCTGTTCTTTTGTGCTTTCGATTGACTACTATGAATTTCTAGAAACTTAACGTTTGAACCTAGCTCTGATTCTAAGCTGACCTTTTCCTCATACTAACATCTGAGTTCCTGTGTGCCGTGTTTTCTGAATGTTCCTACTTTCAGGCATGGAACTCGCAGATGATTTGGAAAGGGCAGCAGATCTGAGAGATCGAGCCTGTTGTAAAGGAACATCATCACCATGCATACTTCAGGAAGCTTAACAAAAATAACCCAGCTGCCATTTTTCTTTTTTAATTAATATTTTGAGGTTTTTAAAAAGATTTTATTTATTTATTATCAGAGAGAGGGGAAGGGAGGATGAAAGAGAGGGAGAGAATCATCAATGTGTGGTTGCTTCTCGTGTGCACCCTACTGGGGACCTGGCTCCCAACCCAGGCATGCGCCCTGACTGGGAATCCAAATGACAACACTTTGGTTTGCAGGCCGGCACTCAATCCACTGAGCCACACCAGCCAGGGCTTAATGAATAATATTTTGTTTTAATTAATAGCAACATAGCTTATGGGTTTGGAGACCTGTATGAAAATATTTTAGCCCCCTCAAACATTCCTACAAAAGTAAGCATAGGACTTCAGAAGGGTAGCTGAGCAGGTGTCAGGACGGTCCTGGACATGGATGTGATATTTCCAAAAAGTGGTGAGTCGAATCCCTTGTAACACAGTAGTTGTTTGCTCTTTGTCTCTGTGTTAAAGAGGCCCACCAACCTCCCTTCTCTCGTGATTCTTATGACCGTTCTTCAGGAGCTCCAGATGGGTCTCCAGGGAGTGGGGAGGCCACCATCGTCACAGGCAGAACTGGATCTCCATGTGTGCTTACCTGACAGGCAGAGTCACCTGCCTACTGTGTTCCAGTGGCACTGTCAGGTTCCACAGTAGAAGGAGATGAGGTCAGGGTGAACATGCAGTGACAATACATAGTGACACCCTCACAGCAGTGGTTAGAAAAGCTGATGCCTCGTCTCTGGTTTTGTCATTAGCTATTATCATCTAATGTTTCAGTGTGTCCTCACAGAAATAAAGCAACATACAAATTAAAAGATGTATTTGAAGAAACTGTGAAATATTTAAGATGTACACACTGTGTATAGAATAATTCAATGAAATATCCCACATCTGCCTCTTGACTAGAAAAATGAAACATCGCCCATACATTTGAAACTCTCGGGGTCCCAGCCCCACAAACAGGCACATACTACTGTAGAGTCAGGCCTCACACCACCATGCTTTTCTTCACTCTCCCACTGCCTGTGTGTGTGCCTCTCCAAGTCTATAATATTGTTTTTCGCATTTTGCATTTATGATAAATGAATCTTGATATATGTGCTATTGTACAACATGTTTTTCTTACTCCACATTGCATTTCTAAAATTCATGTGTGTTAATGTGTATAACACTGGCTCACGTGTTTCCACTGTCACACGGCACTCCCTCGTGTGACTGTATTGCAGTTCATGTAGCCAATGCTCTCTGATGAATGTTCTAAATGATTCCAGTTCTCTTGTAATCCAAAGAACGCTGCTACAAACATTCTAGGGCAGGTCTTTTCTTAATGTGGTGCATCAGCTCAACAGCTTTTCTGATGTTAAGCCATCTTTCGATTCCAGGGTTAAACCAACTTGGTTCTGATGTATTTTTACTTATAAATTTCTGGATTTGGTACGAAACACAAATGTCTGCAGTTGTAGGTGACAGGTGGCCACTCCCAGAGTCAGGAAAATCCTTGAAGGACCTTGTAATTCAGGGGTAGGCAGCAGAACCAATTCCTTTCTGACTGTTCCAGGCCCCAACCCAAACCTCCCACTGCTCTCCCCCTGCTCCAGCCCCTGCCGAGTGTGCACACTTACTGAACAGAGTAAGAGGCCCCAGCCCCACGGGAGGCCCTTCCCCTCCAGCCTGTCTGTGGCCAGGTGGCCTGCCTGCCTCTCCTCCAGTCCCTCAGCTGAGTCTCGGCATTTGCTGCTCAAACCAAAATCCACCAGCATCCATGCTCACTTCAGCCACCCATAGGGCAGCTGGAGAAAATGTCAGCTACACAAGCAGCAGCTGCCCTGCCTGTGGAGGGTGTTTGTACTGCAGAGCTCAGTTTGGGAAAGAGACACAGGCCCCGTCCAACTGAGTGATGATGGCACACTTGGATTTTTTCATGAGGATACAAGAATTTGCAAGGAGGATAATTAGGTAGAGTGCTATTTTGAGATATTAGAAGGGGCGGGGAGAGAGAGAGAGAGAGAGAGAGAGAGAGAGAGGTGGTCTCCCAGGATCTGCCTCTTTTACTGGTAAGGGTTTACACCAGAATGAGTAACACCCCTGGCTTTTTTATTTTGTAGGAAACCCAAAATACTTGGAGAAAGGGAAATCAAAGTACAGAAAACAAAAGAAATAGAAATGAAGAAAGAATCACATAGGCTTAAAAGAAATGCCCCTGCCACTTCCACCACCCTGCAAACCCAGGCATGCCTCTCAGGGAAGAGAGGCCCCAGAAAGGGAAGAGCCACAGGGGTGTCTAGCCCCATAGGCCCACAGGCAGCTGCATGGGGTTTCTCTGCCCTGGGGGTGAAGGGTAGCACTACATACCCTCATGGGCCTCTCAGCAGCAGCCTGGGTGTCTGGATGCCCAGGGCCAGGTGGAAACCCCCACCTCAGCCCATCAGCACTTTTTTAATTAACCCCAGAGGTAGGAAGGGAGGAGCCCTGGGAACAAGCCCGTCACACTTCCTACCCAGCCTGAGTGGAAGTGTTATAGAAAATGTGAAACTGTATGTTTTTCCAGATTCTGTCTGTGGGCTACAAGTTGCATTTGCCACAATCCATTAAGTGGGGAATTCTTTATTGTGTCTCATCGACGCAGAGTTGTAACCAAGGCTGGCACTGGCTGTGGCTGCAAGTGCCGAGGATGCCCTTCGGAAGGGCAGCAACATCCTGTCTTCCAGTCTTGTGACCTCCTTCCCAGTGACTGGCAGCGACCCATCTAGGGGTGCAGCTCTCAGGTTCTATGAGACTGGCTTTCAAGGCCGTGTAAAGCTGGTGGGGAAGAGGGAGGCGGAGGCTTCTGCGCTTTCTGTGAGGAGCCAGGAGCGACGTGTCCCAGGTTTGGAGACCCCCCACAACGACAAGCCTGGCAGCACTGGGTTCCACCGGACATGGGCATTTGAGCCCTTGCTCCCAGTGTCTTCTGGCCACCCTCGTCATCCTGCCCTGCCTCCTCACTTCTCACTGGGGCCTGGGGCACTTGCGTGGCAGGGACATTTGACACACCACAGGCTGTATGTAATTAAACACAATGGAACATGCTGGTGGTTCTGTTTTATTAAAGTAAAATGGAAACAAATTCACTTCAGAGAGAAGATCAAACCGTGAAGTCACACAGAAAAGAGAACAGGCCAGAAGGTTCTCTGCATTGTGCTTGGTGCTGGTTCCTCAGGCTAACAGTTAAATTGTCTTTTAAAGCCCTTTTCTTTTTTCCCCCTGTTTTGAACTAATTCTATCCAACCATCCAACACAGATTCAGAACTGTTAACCTGGAAAAGAGGGGAAATGGGAAGGTCGCCTTGGCAACTAGCACTCTGTGTGGCCAGTGCTGCTGCCTCTGGTGGAGCCCAGGGGGCTTCTGACTTGCCCTGTGGCCCAGCTCTGCATCACTGCGGGAGCCACCCAGGAAGGGAGAGAGGGTCATGCACACCCACCAGAGCACCGGCTATGCCTGGGTGACAAAGCCCCTGCTTCGTGGTCAATGTTTTTAAATTTGCCCTTTAAAAAAAGTTTATTAAATATATTGAGGTGACATTGGTTAGTAAAAGTATGCAGGTTTCAAGTGCACAGTTCTATAATGCATCATCTGCACACTACATTATGTGCTCTTTAGTCTTTGTTGCAAATCTGCCTTTTTCCCATTTTATCCTCAAGTCTCTTTAGATTTCCAGAAACGTTTTCTGAAATGAAATAGTACCCTTTGACCCAGAAATTCCCACCTGGGAATCTAACCAAATGAACTAATCTACAAGACAGAACGCACTGCATGCCTGAAGATGTTTACTGTGCCAATTTTTACACCAGAGACAAACAGACAACAACTTACATATGAATAGTAGGAGGATGATTATGTAACTTGTAGTATTTACAAGAAATATGTAATTATGCAGTCAATAAAATTACAACTAACACTATGTGGCAACAGAGAAAAACATATCTCACAGTCGTAAGTTTTAAAAGAATACATTATACATAGAGCAGGTGCAGAAATATGCACAGGACAGAGGACAAAGGGAATGCAGAAAATGATACTGGTTACTGGGTTAGATGAGGAGATCTAAGCATGACTTCCCACCTGCTTTTATAATTAATAAAGTAAATAATATTCTTAATTTCAAATATAAACCTAAATCATAATTATTTAGAAAGAACTTTTACCAGTTTTTGCTTAAAAAAAAAACAAGTAAACCTATTAGGTATGGGCTGAGTTAAGAAAGATTAAAAGCCGAGCTTTTACAAATTTGGAAAATGACCTCTTTTCACCAGAGCAGAAAACTGCTCTTCTTTCTAACCCCCATTTTATTTCTGTTTCTTTAGATAAAATGCTTACTTTTTTATTACTGATTTATATTATCTAACACTGTCTCCCTTGCACTCCTTGGATCTCTAGGTTACTGCTTTCCAGCCAACCCCCAGGGTCCTTGCTGTGTGGATGGATTGCGGCCCTGCGGTCCCCACTGCGCTCAGACCACAGACAGTGGGGCAGGTCCTGGAGGGGCGCTCCCGGAGCCGCCTCCGCTCTCCAGGTCCCCCAGACTGCCCGCGTGCGGAGGGGCTCAGGCCCAGCGCCTTGTTTTCACTACTTCTCCAATTTACTTGGAGTTGATAATTGCATAATAGCTATGTGCCTAAGGCATTTATACTTAGTTTTATAATTATATATATTTAAGTATCACTACAATAGAAATATTTTCATTCAATGCTGGGGGCGCATGAGAATTTTCTTTTTTAAAAAGGGCCAGTCCTCATTCAGTCTTCAACTATCTTCAAGTGAAAAGGACCCTGAGTCTAAGGAAGGGGAGTGACTAGTCTGCCCCCTGCGAGGGGTCCGGAAGGTGTTGAGACTAGAAACCGTTCGGGGCTCTGCTCTCTGGCGCACAGGGTTTGGATTTCCATCAGACTCCACCTCACGGATCTGCGGCTCAGTAATAGTTGCAGCTTCCCAGCACAGTCTGCATGGTGATGACCAGACCTCCCCTCCAAGCTCCAGGTTTCCGTATTGACTTACACACTTGACACCCCTCCTTAGACCTCTCAGACTGGACACGGCCCAAACAGACCTGCCCTGGCAGACCCCACAGAAAGTGGGGTGGGGGTCCTCAGGGAACTCTTAAAGCTTCAACGCATGGCTTCACCCTCTTTAGATTAAACAGTTTTGAAATGTGGACTTATTAAGCTGGTGACAGGGGAGGGGACAAGTCTGAATAAAGTCCTTGAGTACAGAGGAGGTGAGAGAGAGAGCACAGGTTCATTTGAGTGGACATGTGGACGACTGCCCGCAAAACAGGAGGTGAGGCAGGTGGGGGCTCACAGGGCGACGGGAGCACGAAGAAGCTGTCTTCAGGTGGCTTCCGCGTGCAAGGGAACTGAGGACTGAGGTCAGCTCCTGCGTGTGAGTAGGAGGAGGGAGGGTCTGCTGGAGGTTCATGGATGCAGGAGGTGTGATGTGACTGCCCGGGAGAGGGAGAGGCACGCTGACTGACGAGCGGTATGGGATGGTTTGGCAGCGCCGGGGGCCGCTGAGGTTTGTGGTCACACATTTGGAATGACACCTGTCGGCGCTGGTTGGCCTTTTCCTCCAGGAAGAAGGTTGTGTCTGCAGAGGAGGTGGACAGACACAGACAAACGGGGCTGGGGGGTGTTGCCAAACAAGCATACAGAAGACAGGGTGGGCGACCGGGTTACAGACATCTGTCAGAGACTGAGTAAAATGATAGGATTTGGGGTCTTCTCATCATAAGTTTATTTTGGTGTCATTTGACTAGTTACCATGTCCATAAGTGCTAGTTTTTTTACTTAGAAAAAAAGAGTCAAGTAGATGTTGGTCAAATCAAGAATGAAGTCCAAAGAAATACGTTTTGGAGGAACTGCAAGGCTACCCTCCACACCTGCCGGGTGCTGCTCCGGCCTCCCTCCTCCTGCGGTAGGGGCGTCGCCCCAGCCTGGGGACGGAGGAGCCCGCCCACGAGTCTCCAGGGCCTCTGAATGAATGGGTTTCTGTGTCAGAGCACGTCAAGCTCCCTAGGGCCTGGCTTCCTCTCACGGAGAGAAGGCGGCCCTCTGTAAGCCAAGGAGAGAGGCCCCGGAGGAAGCACCCGCCAGCACCGCGATCGAAACTCCCGGCCTCCAGGCCCTGAGACGCAGGCTCTGTGGTCGGAGCCTGGGTCTGCGGCACTCTGCCGCCACGGCCCTGGGAACTAGCAGACCACCACCCCGAGAAGGTGGACTGTCTTTCTAGAACATAGCTAAACTGTGTCAAACATTTCAAACTGTTTTATAAAATACCAGCTGAAATGTTTCAGCAACGTTTCTTCCGCGTGTTCACGTGTAGGTGAATTGTTGGTCTGTGTAGTCATAGGTGAGCATACGGTATTGGGTTTATTTCGTATGTATTTAGTCTTCCCTGGCTGAATTTTTTGTTGTCATTTATATTAACTTCCAAAAGAGCTTCTTCGTGTAAGTTAAGTTAAGGAGAGACTATTAAATAGTTCCACCAGATAAATAAAGGGTAAGTCAGGGAGGCCAGCTGAAGTTGAAAGTCAGCACGCCGAGGTCAAGTTTGCTCTATTCTGAGTGTTAGGACACATTGTGAAATGGGGCATAAAGGAGCTGTGCCCTAATTGTGAGCATGTGAATAAACTCTGGACTCAGTATTTTTTAAGTAAACAAACCAACCACTCTAAGGCACTGGAGAGTGGATGTGACAGGCAGCACTGGGAAGGGCACTGACTCTGTGGACCAGGCTTCTGCCCGGTTCTCACCTGGACAGTCCCCAGCTGGCTGCTGCATGGCTGGAGCCGAGGCAGAAAGCACAGCCAAAGGTTGGAGGGACACTGCCCAAATGGCGAGGAAATGAAGGAGAAATGCAAGGTGGGGGGAGCCAGGCAGGGGAACCCTAAAATCTCCATGTAAATCCCCCCAGGTCCATGACTGACCTCTGAACTGCACGTGCTGGACCGAGTCCAGAGAAGCTGGAAGGGGGAGGCAGTGGGGTGCTGAGGGAGGGACCATAATATCAGGTGCAGGAAATTTCAAAAGGCTGACCCTCTGACCACATATTCTATGTCCACAGTGCAATTGAACTGGAAAGCAATATGGTGAAACCCCCAAGTAGCTGTAACTGACATCACTGGGACAAGTGATGAACTTTGAACATGGGCTGAGGATTAGGCTGTAATATTGTATCAATGTAAATTTTTCAGATTGTGATCATTATACTGCAGTTATATAAAAGATTGTCCTTGTTCTCAGGAAATGTACGCTGAGGTACTTACAGGTAAATGGAGTGTATGAGAGAGGAAGAAAAGGGGAAAGGCGGAGAGAGAGTGTGCAAGAGGGAATAATAAAGCAAATAGATAAATGTGAAGAAGTGGTGAATCTGAGCAGAGCTCTACTGGAGTTCCAAGTACTATTTTTATAACTTTTCTCAAAGTTTAAAATTACATCAGAATGAAAATACTTTAAGAACCTAACTCTGGTCCTATCCATTTCCTTCTCGAATGGTCTGTATTAGAGATTCGAGGCAGCACTCTCCACAACGTGTCCTGTTTCCTCCCCACCACGGTGTGGAGAAGGGCTAGGCGGGAGCTGCACCCCAGCAGCAGGCAGGAGTGCTATCCCCAGCCTGGAGGGCAGACCTGGTCCCCTGCAGCCCCGGCCCCACTCCTGGGCTCCCTCTCACTGTTAGTTGGCTCCTAGGCAGCCAGGTCCTTGAGTTAATTGCAAAGTGAACACAGAAAGCCCGAGGCAAGGATTAGTGTCCTCTAGACAAATGGCCTGCTTCTGTTGTCTTATTGAAAGGGGAGAAACCTCTGGATGGGGAGAGTGAGAGAGGTGAATTGTGGGGGATGGGGTGATGGGTGTTGAGAAGAGGGTGAAGAGGGAAGGGAAAGGTTGCCTACACCAGGAGCCTTTTGAAGAGCAGCACTGACTGTGACCTGCTTCTGCCTCGCTGCCTCACAGGAGAAGTACATGAGTGTCAGCATTTCCCGCTTATCCACCACGTGCCTGGCTCTTTCTGCCTGGTCTCCTCTGCCCCAGGGGCTGGCATAGCTCCCTGCACTTGGCATCCTAAACCACCTTGCACCTGCTTCCCATGTGAGAGAAATTCCCCTGTGTGTGCAGCGGGCCTGACTCCCACCTGGAATGGAAACTGCCAGAGACTCATCAACCTACCCTGCAGCGCTGGGATAGATGGGAGCCCGCCTCCCTGAGTCAGACCCACGTGGCCGCAGGAGATCTAGGGGCTGGGCCCGCAGGGCAGGTGACTGCGTCTGTGAGGCTGTGGTGCGAGGTCTCAGGGTGAGGTGTGGCTGTGGCTGCCAGCACATCCAGCTATCCTGTGATGAATCTAGCACACTTTTCTCCCATTTTCTCAATGTTGTGCAACCATCACCACTGTCAAGCTGTAAAACTTTTTCATCACCTCAAACAGAAACCCCACAGCCATTAAACAATTACCTTCCACTCCTCACCTACCCCCACCCCTGGCAACAGCTAGCCTGCATCTATCTCTATCGGTTTGCCAGTTCTGGACACCTCATACAAATGGATCCCCCACTACAAGGTCTTTTGTGTCTGGCTGCTTTCACTTGTTACAGTGTTTTCAAGGTCCTTCCCTATTGTACCTCATACCAGAGCCGAATCATACTCCACTGTATGTATATGCCCCACTCTCTTTATCCATTCATCTGTTAATGGCCAGTTGGTTTGTTTCCAAATTTTGGCTATTGTGAATAGAGCTGTTGTAAATATTTGTGTATAAGTTTTTGTTTGAGTACCTATTTTCATTTCTTCTGGGTATACACCTGCAAATGGAATTACTAGGTCATATGCTAAGTCCATGTTTAACTTACTGAGGCAACCAGATTTTCTTCTCCAGCATCCTTTTTCAAAAAAAATATTGATTATGCTATTACATTTGTGCCATTTCCCCCACCTTTATTCCCCTCTGCCCTGCACACCCCCTCTCACCCATATTGCCACCCTTAGTTCATGTGCATGTGTTATACACATAAGTTCTTTGGCTTCTCCATTTCCCATACTATTCTTAACCTCCCCCTGACTATTTTGAATCTACCATTTATGCTTCTTATTCCCCGCACCTTTTCCCCTCTCTCCTCCTCTCCTCTTCATGCTGATAACCCTCCATGTGATCTCCATTTTTTTGTGATTCTGTTCCTGTTCTAGTTGTTTGCTTAGTTCATTTTCATTTTTATTTTTTTTGTTCAGTTGTTGATAGTTGTGAGTCAGTTGTCATTTTATTGTTCATGTTTTTTGTCTTCTTTTTCTTAGATAAGTCCCTTTAACATTTCACATAATAAGGGCTTGGTGATGATGTACTCCTTTAACTTGACCTTATCTGGGAAACACTTTATCTGCCCTTCCATTCTAAATGAAAGCTTTGTTGGATAGAGTCATCTTGGATGTAGGTCCTTGCCTTTCATGACTTGGAATACTTCTTTCCAGACCCTTCTTGCCTGTAAGATCTCTTTTGAGAAATCAGCTGATAGTCTTACGGGAACTCCTTTGTAGATAACTGTCTCCATTTCTCTTGCTGCTTTTAAGATTTTCTCCTTAACTTTAATCTTGGGTAATGTAATTATGATGTGCCTTAGTCTGTGCTTCCTTGGGTCCAACTTCTTTGGGACTCTCTGAGCTTCCTGGACTTCCTGGAAGTCTATTTCCTTTGGCAGATTGGGGAAGTTCTCCTTCATTATGTTTTCAAATAAGTTTTCCATTTATTACTCTTTTTCTTCTCCTCTGGCACCCTTATGATTCAGATGTTGGAACATTTTTTTTTTAATGAAGGGCCCTTCATTTTTTTTAAAGATTTTATTTATTTATTTTTAGAGAGAGAAGGAAGGGAGGGGGGAGAGAGAGAGAGAGAGAGGGAGAGAAACATCAATGTGTGGTTGCTGGGGGTTATGGCCTGCAACCCAGGCATGTACCCTGGCTGGGAATCGAACCTGGGACACTCTGGTTCCCAGCCCGTGCTCAATCTACTGAGCTATGCTAGCCAGGGCTAGATGTTGGAACATTTAAAGTTGTCCCAGAGGTTCCTGAGCTTCTCCTCATGTTTTTGAATTCTTGTTTCTTCATTCTTTTCTGGTTGAATGTTTATTTCTTCCTTTTGGTCCAAACCATTGATTCGAGTCCCTGTTTCTTTTCCTTCACTGTTGGTTCCCTGTATATTTTTCGTTTCATTTTGCATAGCCTTTACTTTTTCCTCTATTTTGCGGCCATACTCAGCCATTTCTGTGAGCATCCTGATCACCAGTGTTTTGAACTATGCATCTGATAGGTTGGCTATCTCTTAGTTGCTTAGTTGTATTTTTTCTGGAGCTTTGATCTGTTCTTTCATTTGGGCCATTTTTGGGGGGGGGTGTCTTAGTGTGCCTGTTATATAGTAAGGGGCAGAGCCTTAGGTGTTTGCTGGTGGGGGGCAACCCATGTCACTGCATTGTGACTCTGTATGTGGGAGAGGGGTCTGAGAGGGAACAATGCCACTTGCTTGGCTCTCAGCCGGCTTTCAGTCACTTCTTCCGCTTCCCACAAGCAAACTGGGCCCTCCTGGTGCTGATTCCTGAGTGGGTGGATTTGTGTACATTCTAGGACCCTGTGGGTCTCTCCAACCAACTCTCCTAGGAGGCTGGGAGTTTCTCCTGCCACCTCAATCTCCACAGGTATTTCAGTCAGAGGCTTTGAGGCTTTATTTCCCTACACTGGAACTCTGGGTTGCACAGTCTGTCTCGCTCCCCAGTTGTTCCTCCCGGTTTATCTGCATGTGAATGTGGGACTGCCCAGTCCCCCAGCTGCCACTTCCCCAGGTCTTATAGCGACTGCCTTGCTGCAAGTCCTCTCAGCCCACTGCCTGTCTCCACCCCTCCTACCAGTCTGTATGAATATTTCTTCTTTAACTCCTTGGTTGTCGGACTTATACACAGTTCAATTTTCTGTCAGTCTGGTTGTTTTTTGTTTTTAAATTTGTTGTTGTCCTTCTTTTGGTTGTGGGAGGCAGTACAGTGTGTCTACCTATGCCTCCATGTTGGCCAAAAGTCATTCCCCAGCACCCTTTGAATGTACTCTTTTCTGCCTTATGTAGTCAGAGTTTGTTTCTGTTGCTTGCAGCTAGGAACCCTGACCCATACCTCATTCCCACATAACTTGGGGAAAGCTGAGGCTCAAGGAGACTGAGAGGTTTGTCTAAGGCTCTGCTGGTAGGAGCTTGATCCTGGCAACCATCCCTTAGCAGCTGAGTGGCAGGACCCTGGGAGAGTGGGATTTCCTTTTCATCTCACTGCCTGCATGACACGGTGCGGTGGTTCCTCCATGAATTAGTGACGGGGGTCTAGGAGCTATTCTGAATATTTCACAAGGCTTAATGGAAAACTTCCACTTTCCCATAATGAGGCCACTCAGGCTATCTAAAACATCAAGTTTCTTTGCTTTTGGCAGGAATTAAATCAACCCACTGTGGTAATAAGGGTTATCTCCTGTTGATCAGAGACCTGGGCTGGCAGTTATGTATATCTTTGATTAATTTAAAAAAATGGGGAAAAGAATGAATTATTGCTTGATAAATGCAGTTGTTTAGTAGATGAAAATCTCTTGAAACATAGAGTCCTGGTGGGGGAGGGGGAATCACAGATGAGTTTCTTGGTGGAAGACAAAAAATATTCATGAGAGTGTTTGCCTGGCTTCTGCTTTCCTTGGCTGGGCACTGGACCCTGGGTCCGGTCTTGGCCCCGCCTCTGACAGCGCAGCTGCAGCCTCCTCCCGGTCACGAGGGTGACTTACTGTGGCGTCCTGTGGTCTGAACCACTGACCAGGGAGGAAGGCAGTGAGGAGCAGGAGAATCTGTTTCCTCTAGGTGGCTGCAGCATGCTTGGGCCTCCCCCAGGGCCTCAGCATGATCAGAGACAAGAGATGCTGCAAACAGAGAAAACCTGAGGACAGAGGTTGCCCAGTCCCTCTCTAGACCCTCATCCTGCTGTGGCCTCTGTCTGCTGGGAGGTGGGGGGTGACGGTGGGGCGCCACTCTCCCACCCAGTCAGTCCTCAGCCCATCTCTCCTTCCAGCCTCTCCTCTGTGTCAGCCCTCTCCACCCCCATGGCGTGTGCCACAGGGGATTCCTCCTCGCAGCTGTGGCCCTGTCACTGTTCTCTGCTGTCCATGCATCACCACCCTTCTTCTGAAACCTGGGTCCAGCCCTGAGAAGATGCACATGGCTCCAGAGGAGCCCAGCTGACCCTGCCTCCAGCCTTTGGGTCAGCCATAGCCGCCTTCTTGACATTTAGCTCAACAGAGTGACAAAGGGCTTTAGCATTTTGATTTTGGTGATAAACAGTGACCCCTGCAACAAATGTGGAGAGCCCCAGGGACTCAGAGTACTGGGTTCTGTGCCCAGTTCTGAACCAGTGCCTCCACCTGTCTGGGCACTGGACACATTCTTCACTGGGAGGCATATATGCCATCTGCCCACCCATGGGCTACCGACACAGACAAGTCAACACTTGTAAAGAGCTTAAAAATAACAGAATGAAAATACTAGGGAACGTGCTTTCTAGAGTCAGCTCCAGAGGGCAATCTTCCATGTCCTGAATACCAATGTCCTTGACTGGCTAATCCACAACCCCCTGCTGGCCACCCACCCTTTGGGACAACACTCTGGCAGAAAGGCTTGAGGGGTGACACAGGCAGAAGCCTCCTGGAGCTCTCTGGTGAGTGCTGCCGGCACACCCAGGCCGACTTCCACGGCCTCACCTGGCCTGCCCGTGAAGCACACTGTGTTCAGTGTGGGCTCCGAGTTGTAATTTAATTGTCCTCTGGCTGAGGACAAGTTTCCCTTCTCCCTGCCCTTCACCACACTCTACTGTTAAGGTCCTGCTCAGAGATGAGGCCGCAAAACAGGAGGAGAGATCTAGAGAAATCTAGAGCCAAGAGAAATGGGCGGTAGGCCCCCAAGGTCCTGGTCAGCAAGGAGCTGAACGATTGGGGGCGAGTCTGGGAGACATGGTTGGTGGCCTAAAAACAGTGATCTCCGCTCCCTTATTTATTTATTTTTTCTGGTAGAGAGCCTTTTTGCTACACCAGGGCTGGAAGTGCTAGGATAATTCTCCCTCTCCCCATTGCCCTGAAGCTGGTGTGTGGCCATGGGAACCAGTCCCAGACAAGGAGACTTGAAAGAAGGCTGAAAAATGTCTTCCTTATGATAAAAGAAAATTGTGGGGAGAAACTAATACCCTGACCACTCCTTCCTGATTTGGAGGTTGTGTGGAGATTTGCAAGTCAGTGCTTTTGCAGTCACATGCAGCCATGAGGAGAAGACATCATCCACAGACCACAAAAGGCAGCAGGGAAGAGGCTGGGGTCCCAGGAACAGGGTTTACTCCCGAGCCAGCCCTGTCTCCTCCACTTCTCTTGTTCTGAGGTAACCACTTAAGTCGGTCTAGATTGGGTGTTGTGCTACTTACACTTGAAATCATCCAGATGACACTGGAAGTCGTTTGACTTCTCTGAGCCCACCGATGCATCTCTAAAATGGGGCCGGTGGGCAGATGAAATTCCTCTGAGTTCAGACTTCAGGACACCTGTGTGTGTCACATTTTTTCCAGACGATTCCCAGAGCCTTCAGTTGGGATTGTGGCCTCTCTGAACCCACAACTAGACTTCCCCTCTCCCTTGCACTGTCTGCTTCCCAGGCTCCGTGCGGGCAGCTCTTGCACGTGCTGTGTCACTGTGTCCTCACAGGAGTTGACGTCCCAGCCTGCAGGTGTGGCTCAGTGAGGCTAAGAAGTGAGGGGTTCAGGGACCCTCACATTTGAACTTGCATCTGCCTGACTCCAAACCCCAGGTTCTCAATCCCTTTTTCAAACTGCCTGTGTTATCTTGGAAACTCGTTTCAGGCAACTCTATTACACAATATTTTCCAAGTCCTGAGGCCCACACACAGGAGTTGATAGACGATGCTGGCTTCAACAGCAGACACCACTGGGAGCCTGTTGGAGGGGCTGGCATGGGAAAGACCAGTCGCGGGGCCCAGGTCCAGCCCACAACAGCCCAGGGCGTGAGGCAGGGTGGTGGCGTGGTTTTGCTGTACTGGGCCAGAGAAGCGCAGTGAGCTGGTTCTCTCTGTGCTGTTAAAAGGCCCTGCTGCTGTGCCCAGCCTGGGCCTGGGGGTGATTAATGCACAGTGACAGGAGAATTGGCTGCTGCCCTCGCGGGCAGTGGTAATCTGCCAGGCACTGTTTCCCTCATCAAAGGTGGTGAGCAGGGGAGCAGGCTCACTGTCTTTCCCTCTGCTGGGACTCTGGCTTCATTCTCCTCATCCAGATCTGAATTAACCCAGGTCAGAGTGGCCCTCTCTCTGTGAGTGGGGTGGGGCAGGTGGATAGGAGAGGGAAAGAAAGAAAGAAGCACAGGGCAAATGAGGAAAGGGTTAGGTGCTACTTGGATACAGCAGGACTTCTTTGCTAGGCAGACGTGGGAAAGCAAAGACTGTGACTGGTTGTAGGGCCCAGTGAACCCCCCTCACAAATCCACACACGCCCACCTGCCAGCAGGGGCTGTCAGAGTCTTGCCCCTCCACTGCTCACTGAGGACAGATTCCTGGGGGATCCAGAAACTGGTCACCTGGAGTACAGAGAGGAACTCACTCTCCCTCTTGTCATGGGTGTCATGGGCAGTCCATGGCCCCCCTGTCTCTTGTGCCCTGCTGGCTTTGGGCACTGTGGTCAGCAGCTGGCAGAACCCACAGTCCTCGCCCTCTCTGAGTGGACAGGCCCTCCTTAGCTGGCTGGCACTCCTGAGGAGGTCAAGTGCAGCCCCTCCTGCCCTGGGGAGAGGCAGAAGGCTGCGAAGTTAACGTGGTAGAGGGGACATCAGAATGCTCCAGCTGAATAGGCAGCAAAAACAGCCTCCCTGTCACAGACGTAGGGCCAGATCTCCTCCAAGCCTTGTGCTGGGGCTCCCGCTGACTTCCCAGTGGCTGAAGGATCGAGGGTGGACTGGGCTGCATTTCGGAGGCGGTGCAACACATCTGCCGACGTCTCCATGTTAGCCCCGCTTCAGCAAAACACCATGTTTTATTTCTCTTGGGAAATACCCTAGGGATGGGATGGCTGGGTCACATGGTAAATGCATGTTGAACATTCCTTCTAACAGCGTTACTGGGATACACGAGCTCAAATACCACGAAGTTCACGCTTTCGAAGCACACAATTCAGTGGACTGCAGCACAGCATGCAGGCGAGCAACAGCCACCACGGTGTGTTCCAGAATATCCTCCCAGCACGGACTTTTAGGAAACAAGCACTAACTCACACGTACAACACATTGTACTAAAAACGAAGGGCATCCTGTGCCTCAGCTCATTTGATCCTCATCGCCCTCCTGGGAGAGTGACCGGTGTCCTCATTTTACCAATGGGAGGCTGAGTTGGGAATGGCTCAAGGTCACCCAGTTGTAAGCGACAGAACCACAGTTCACGTCTGATGCCTGAGGCGTCCAACACCAGCAGGGCCTTCGGCTCCTTCCAGGGTGGCTGGTTGTTGACCTGTCCAGTTCAGACCTGCAATATATGGAGTGAGGGTGCTGCTAGGCATAGTCAGGCCCTGGTTCAAGGGTGGGGGCTGGTGTGCTCACCTCACCCAGTGCAAGGAGGCTGGCGCTGGGCTGGGGGCCTGGGAGCAGGAGGGAGCACATCCTGTGGCCTGATTTCTCACCCAGGCCACACTTCGAACCTCCCCGAGGTGGGAGAGGGCTGTTCTGCTGAGCCAGGACGCCGGGACAGGGGCCCTACTTTCCTGTGGGATCACTGGGTGACTCTGTGGGTGGGTGGGGCCCACAGGACACAGGACGTGCTTTGTCAGAAACTCAGTGCCCCCACCTGGAGCAGGGAGCAGCGTGGCTTATGTCCACCATGCTGCCTGGCTCAAAAGAATTTGGGGACTTTGGAAATAAGCTGCACAAAAAACAGACTCCATCAGCAGTTAGTGGGGCCTCCTGCCTTTCCCCCTTCCTCCAGTGCCATGCCTTCCACTCCAGCCTGTCCCCACATGCTGCTCTCCAGGGCAAAGTGAGCAGTGCCCCAGCTCCGAGGACGCCACTGCAGGGGGAGAGTTGGGGTTGGCAGGGCCCCCTTGTGTCCCTACCTGTGTCCTTTGCTGGCCTGTGCATGCACTCTCGCTCCTCCAGAATCTTCCTGTCTCCCCTCCACCTGCACCACCCCCTGGGGAGAGCTGCACCCTGAGTGCTCTGTGCACTCAAAGACCACCTGTCCCCACAGTCCTCTGGACCACTCTCTGCCCATCTCTGCCGCAATCCCTGCTCCTCAGTGCTGAGCCGCTGTCTCCTCTGTGCAGCTGGAACGCTCACTGGGTTGTGAGATGCGGCACATGCAATTTTTCTTTTTTCTTGTGGTATCATTTACATACAGAGAAAAGCACACATCTTAAAGTATACAATTTGATGATGTTTTGACAAATGCATTCGTCCTTGTAACCCACACTCTTATCAAGATTTAAAACATCTCCATCAGCTAAAATTTCCCCGTGTGCCCCTTTCAGCCAGTCTCCTCCCAGGCCCAGGCTGCCTCTGGTCTGCTTTTTGCCACCAGAGATTAGTTTCATCTTCCCTGTAACTTCACACATGCATTTCCCTGATGAGTAGTAATGTTGAGCATCTTTCTTCTTATTGGTCATTTAGAAATCTTTTTTGTGAAGTGTTTATTCAAGTCTTTGTCCGTTTTTTCCCAAAAGTATTTAAAAAATTATTATTGATTGTAGGAATTCTTTGTATACTCTGGGTAGAAGTTGTCCATCAAACATATACCACAGATATTTTCACCACCTCATGGTTTGCCCATTCATTTTCTTAATGATGTCTCAAAGACTAGAAGTTTTAAGTCTTGAAAAGTTCAATTTATCACCCTTTTCTTTACTAGTTCTTCCTGTGTCCTAAGAAATCCTTGCCTACCCACCTTGCAAAGATAGTCCCTTGTTTTCTTCTTTAAGCCTTGTAATATGTTATTGGCTATTATGTTTAGGTCTCGGCTCCATCTTGAATTAACTTTTGTGCAGAGAGTGAAGTAGGGGTTTAGGGTCCTTTCTCCTCATCTTATATGGATATCCAATGGTTTCAGCACCATTTGCTGAAAAGATTTTCCTTTCTCCATTGAATTGCTTTGACACCTTAGTAATTTATTATTAATAATAAAGTATAGGTGACTGCAAATGATCCACTCTTGGTAAATTGGAAGCTGTTAAAAATAGATTTCAAAGTTTCCTTTATAATAACGTCGTGCTCACACCTTGCGTTTTGAAATCCTTCCTTGACTGGGAGAGAAGGAGCGGCACTGCCTCCCAACAAGCCACACTCTGCACGTAGCGGTGGGCGTGCTGGGCCCTGAACGAGAACTTCCTGCAGCCCATGGGGAGCATGGAGCAGGCGCCGGGATGTGCTGCTCTAGAGTTTGTCACCAACTTCCTCTCCAGCACAATCCTTGTAGCTTAACCAGTCTCAGGGGACTCCTTGGTGCCTGTGGTTTAATTCCTTGTGGCCTGGCCTCCCGTCTGCTGTTTTGATGTACGAGAAAGCCAAGCCCTCTTTAAAGCTTCCATCTGGGACAGACAGACAGACAGACACACACATGCTGGCGCTCATTCTGGGAGAGCAGGGTGCTGTGTATCCCCACTTTACATCTGAGGCTGCAGAGGACAGTGTGCCGTCCTGAGTTGTCCCTCATCTCCCATTAGTGGGGGACACAGGGCACAGTGGGGAGAACATGGGCTTTGGCCTTACAGAGAATGGCCCTAAATTCTAGCTCTGCACCCACTGACGCAAGACCCTGGGCTCACAGCCTTGACTCCCAAGTAAATATACGTATCTTGCTGTGTATAATGCGCACCCACATTTTTGGCCCAAACTTTCAGGGAAAAATCCTTCCTTTTAATTTTTTAATACAATTTTTATTTATTTATATTTAGACACTTGTTTTTATCATAAAGGAATTTCAGCATTTATTTTTGAACATATTATGGTACAAGAAATTTTACATAACAAATAACCATACAACACAAGAACAGAGACGAGGTCCAAGAGTCTGTCTCACCCTGTGGATAACAATACACTGCTCTTCCTTTCACTTCCTTGAATCGCTGGTAGAAACTGTTTTCGTTGCACGTTCAACAAAACCAGTCACCATATTCCAGGGTATTATTATGCACAAGGATATCATTATTGCTTTCTAGAGTTACATTTTTAATGTATAAGCATAAATAAAAGAGTTAAAAACATATATATACATAATGGAATTAGCACCACCCATGTATAATGTGCACCCTTATTTTCCCTCAAAAATTTGAGCAAAAGTGTGCGTTATACAGGGCAAAATACAGTAATGCAGTCAGCTTTCATAAGTTTTTGTGAGGCTAACGTGAGATGCTTGAGAGTTTTACACACGATTTTCTTCCTCGTTACTGAGCCATTCACATTCAGTCCCACTCAAGGCAGGAAAGGCGAGGATCACCACCTTCATTGTAGAGTGAAGGAAATAAACCTCAGGGATTCCAGATGGCTCATCAGTGGCAGAACCGGGTTGAGCCTTGGACCACACTCAGCCTCGGGCTTGGTCTAGGGCTCCACCGGCTGCTGCCCCACTTGCCTCCTGTGGACTTCCCTGGGTTGAGGAGTGGGGAAGAAAAGGGACCAGAGGAGGGCAGTCTGGCCTTTGAACAGGGCACTGGCAATCCTTTGTTTGTGTTGTTTGCTTTTTTTTTTTTTTTTTTGCTTTTAAAGCAATGAGGCATTTCTGGGTATAGGAGCCACACAGAAAACTCAGAACCAACACCATCTTGAGTAACTGAGGTCAGGACACACTTCTGGAACACGGATTACTCTTGCAAGGTCCTAGATTGTTCAGTTTTGAGTTAGAACCTGAAGCAGCAACAGTTGCAAGTGGAAATCTATTGACTACTTTGAGCATCAGATGGTAAAGAAGAGCTTCTGATGGCTGTGGTACAGAGCCCTCACAGCTGGTGTGAAGGGCCCACATCACACGCCTCTGCGCCTTGTTGGGAGGGTCCTGTGGTGTGTCTGTGGCTGCAGCTGCTGCCCTGGGGGCTGGAGCCCCTGCTGGTGATGTCTCTACCACCACGGTGGCCCATCGCCTCTGCCATGGTCCAGAATGAGTTCCTAGCCTTGACTATAGTAGGCCTAGTGTCTGGCCAAGTGTGTGAGGAGGAGCAGGAGACATCATTAGGAGTACAGGTTTGCTTTCCAGTTCCATCCATATGATCTCACCTTTAATGGGAACCTAATCAACAAAACAAACAAGCAAGCAAAATATAGCCAAAGACACTGAGATTGAGAACAGGCTGACAGTGACCAGAGGGGAGAGGGGAGAGGGGTGGGAATTTCAGGGGAATAGGGAAAGGTTTGCAGGAACAAGTATAAAGGACACATGGACAATAACAAGGGGTGGAGGGGCAGAAAGAGGAGGGAAGTGGGAAGGGCTGGGATGGGAGGGAAAGGCAGAAAATTGCACTTGAACAACAATTAAAATAAAAAAATAAGATCAGAAAATAAAATGACAGATTAAAGAAGAAAAAAAGAGCACAGGTTTGGAATCAAAAGGATTTCCTCTAGTTTTGACTTGGAAACATCTCCTTGAGCCGTAATGATGGCACCATCCCCGGGGCAGGTGGAGGATTCAGTGAGATGATGAATGTGAACTCTGCGAGGGCTGCCTTGGTCTGCCTTCTCCCGGCTCCATCTGCTGCTGGTAGAGCAGGGGCCTCCACTCTAAATAGCTGAGTGACTGTATGGGGCTGAGCCTGGGACACCGTGCGCGTCAGCGCCACCATCCCGCACTGGGCTTTGTTGCTCGTTGCAGATACTGACGTTTCACCAGCGTTGATCAAGACCCTCCACCAGCAAAACGGCTGCGATGCTCAGAAGGTGCAGATGATCGGTAGTAGTTTTTAGCAAAAGTATTTTTAAATCGAGGCATACACTTTGCTTTTTTAGACGTATGCTATTATACACTTATTAGACTACAGTATAGTATGAATGTAATTTTTATAGGCACTGGGAAAGCAAATATTCCTGTGAATTACTTTGTTGCTATATTCACTGTATTGTGGTCTGGAGCAGAACCAGAACCTGAAATATCTGTGAGGTCTGCCTGCATGTGACCCGTGGACGGCGAGAGAGTGGATGGCTCTGGCTAGCAGCTGCTAAGTGCAGAGCGATCGTGGTCAGTGTGGACGCTGGAGAACTCCTGGTGTAGGAACAGAGGACCCAAGTGCCCACTGAGGTGTCTGGGTGGGCAAAGCCTGCTGTGTGGGGACTTTGAGGTTGCCACATACTGAGTTCACTCACTGGTTCCGGGTGTTGAAGGGTGTGGTTTCCTTTTCATGTCTTGACTGCTGGACCACCATGGGCCAGTGGGGGGCCACACTGGCCAGTTCTAGGACTGACGAGCTGGAGGGCCAGCACAGGAGCCAGTATGACAGGGTCCATCGGCAGGAAGAGAGGTGGGCAGGGGGCAAGGACACCAATGGCTGTGAAGCCCACAAGGCCCCCCATACCACCCTTGAGGCTACATCTGGTCATAGAATTTATTGCCATGACATCAGAGTAGCCAGTGCCTGCTGACCTCGGTCTGTCTGGCATCGTGACTGGCCTGGTCAAGGGGGCAGGTAACACAAGTGCTGGAAGGATGCTTGGTCCTCAGCTCCAGGACGCAGCTGCAACCTCAGCCTGACCTGTCCTTACCTTACGAGTGAGCAGCCTCTTAGTGGGCCTGAGGCCGACAGACAGGGTGCCTCATTCAGAGTGGGGCTATGAAAAGAGCTCTGCACCCCCCACCCTCCCTCCCCCCACAGCCCCAGCTCTACAGTAATTAGCTGTGTCCTCAGTAAGTCATTTGTCCCTTCGCACTCCAGTGTGCTCGTGTACAGACAAGGAAGGAGGTGCGGCTGCTCTCTCGGACATGTTCCAGGTCTCACATTGCAAGCTCCTGCCTTTCCCCACCTGAATGATAATCAGGGCAGCCATCCCTTACTGCTGGCTCGTTAGGTCCTGGGTTCCCTGCCAAGCGTAGCACATGCGATGTCTCACTCTGTCCTCACGACCGGCCGCCGGGCCAGGCATTGTTCTTACTCCCACTCTACACAGAGGGGACCTCGTGTCCCGCGGGTCACGGTGACGCCGCTGCCATTAGTCACCATGCTCTACTGCAGGTGGGATTGGATGTTCTTAAACTGCAATGTGCTGATTATCTTGTGGATTAAATTACCTTTCTCATTTTTTTCCTTTTCCATTATTTATTCTCCTGTGGGAACAGCACAAAGAAGTCAAGAGCTGGATGTCCCCCAGGCTCCCTGGTCGGCCTGAGTGCCAGCAGCCACAGAGGACCAGGGGTGGGAGACATCTGTGCAAGCCCCCCAGCTAGAGTACGTATGGAAACAGGACAAAGGCCCAAAGGAGCAGAGTGAGGGGCAGACCGTATAGGCAGCCAATGTCCACTTAGATGGAAGTTCTAAATTTGGAGGAAGCAGCCAAGGATGAGGTCCGCCACCTCTTAGTTATGGTCCTGGTCAGATCCCGTGACTTTTGTAGGCTCAGTTATTTCATTTGTAAAATTTAGGTAACAGCTGATTCTACAGCATAGAGTGTTGAGAGGAAGGCTGGAGAAATCCCTCTGCGAACCCTCCTGAATGGCAGCCCTGCCCCTGGCCCTGGTGAGCAGGGCTTGGCACAAGTGTAGTATTTGATGAACATTAGCTGAGAGCAAACGTGGGCCATGGGGTGCTGCCGTGGTTTCTGGGTGCTACCCACCTAGCTCGTTTTGTTAGAGCCTATTAGTGCAAGTCTAAGTGGTCTTAGGGACAAAGGGGTCCCTGGAAATGCAGCCCATGCCTGGAACAGAACTGGTCTGCTGAGCCAGCAAATGCTGCAGAAGAAGAAATTACTAATCACATGTGCATTCCCACTCACACCCCCCACCCCCAACAATGGAGGAATTACGCCCAGTGGGCCCCAAACCCTGGGCAGCAGTTTGGATCCAGGCTTGGGGTACAGCTTCCTTAATTCCCTTGATAACTGAAGGGTAAAGTCCAAATGAACAACACCCTAAAATGACATTAACACTCATTCCTTCCCTTTGGAAGCAGCTCCCCCCTGCCCCCATGCTGCTGGCTGCTAATGGCCGCCCTCATCAAATATTCATCCCAGCACTCGCAGCCTCGTCAGCCTCCAGCACAGGCCAGGGATGGGATCTGATCATCAGAACTGGTCAGGAGTGAGGCGGGCAGACTACAAAGTGCCTGGGACAGAAAGGGGACACATCAAAGCTCCACACTCTTCCTTAAAGGTCGCCTGCAGATGCAGAGGCCTCCTTTTAGGAAACCAAACTCTCAGGGGGGTTCAGGAGCTGGCCTCTGTGTGTCGGCAGGCCCCTGGGGCAGCTGTCTGCGTCCTTTCCTCTCCAGTGGGGCAGAAGGCAGCTAAGCTCGAGCCCCAGGGCCAGAGGCCTGACTCCAAGTGCAGGTTTATGAAAAGCAAGTAAATACCTCACCCCACTCAGGGACGTGACTCCTTCACTTTTGAGGGCAGCCCTGGCATTTCATTAGTGCCCTGTTTGAAGCCTGCCCTTTGCAGAACAGAAAAGGAAGAGAAGGAAGAAAGGAACAGAAGCTGATTCAAAGAAGCTTCCAGAGTCTGTAGTTTCTGATACCCCTTTGTGAGGCTTCCCTCCTTACATGGGTTGGGGAGCCAGGCAAGCAAGAAATTGTGTCTGGTGTTTACATTTTAATGGAACCCAGGGACCAATTAACCACACTGGGCACCAATGGGCCAAGCATCTAAAAGGAAAGGAGGAAACTCTCACATTATTGCTCCCTTTTCATCCCGTTTCCAAAATAAAAGACAAATGCCGTGTCTACAGTTTCTAAAGAGCAATCCTTTATTTTCTCAAAGTCTCAAAACTGACCCTTTTATCAAAAGGTGAGCAATGCCCCAGTCCACCAACAATATCCTTCTTCTTCTTCTTCTTCTTCTTCTTTTTCTTCTTCAACAAATCCAAGAGAAGGGAGGGCCGTGGCCTGGGTGCCGCTTGCCATCAAAACCTGCCCTCGACAGCCAGCAGCTGCACAGCAGCCTCCTGCACAGCCTGGTGGATGCGCCTTACCTCCCTCTGGGACAGGGTCCGCTCCATGTGGCGGTAGGTGATGCGGTAGCAATGGCTGGTCTTGTGTGTCCTAAAGAGTAAAAGAGAAAGGCAGGTGAGTGAGGGACAGATGACTGCCACCTGCAGGAAAAGTACCACCGGCTCTGACTGGATCGCCCAACCCCAGTGGAGAACTGAGGACAAGCCCCAGGGACTGGCAACATGGCATGGCAGAGCCTTGACCCCTGCTAACAGTCTGCTTCTTTTACAGTCATCGGGGGAGGTGGTGGGTAGGGGATCATTGGCTCCCACTGCACCAGATGCATCCAAATCCGCTGGGAAGGAAGCTTGTTACAAATTTGATTTCCCGGACCAAGGCCTGGAGAGTAGGATGCAGCAGGTGGGAGGTGCCCCTGGGCTCCTGGGCTTTTCCAAGGCTCCCCGGGGGATTCTGACAAACAGAGAAGGCTAGGGCCCAACACCAGCACCCCTGAACCTTCCTCATGTCCTAGGAAATAACCATGTTTAGAAGGCACACTGCAGACTCCTTGAGGCCCAAGACTGGCCCCAGGGAGAGTGGCTGCCCCGAAAGCCGAGGCGATAACTCTTTCAGCAGTCCCATGGGCCGTGGGAGGCACACAGACAACTGTGCCGCACAGACCATGTATCATCTCTGTGCCATGCAGACAATCACCTTAATCCTCTGCTTTACCAGGAGGTGGTGAGTTGATTTTCATGAACAGCTGGGTGATTCTGGAACATTTTGACATGACAGCAGCAATGCCTTCTGTTTGCATAACAGTTGTTAAGAAACACTAGTGAGCAAGATCTCATCAGAAAGTACCTGGGGCCTCTCCCAGAGCTGCCTTCCTGGCTGTGTGGTTGGGGCCTGACCCTGCCCTTTCTGGGTGCTTTTGCTTCTGTTCTTCACAGCCACACACATTCCTCTTTTCCAGCCCAGCTGCAGGAGAGTCGGCCCAAGCCCTTCTCACTACAGATGGAGAACTGCAGCAAACGCAGTGGATCTGGGCAGATCCCACTGGATGACACCAGCCAGTTGTTAGCCTGACCATGTTCTCTCTGGCAGGTGAGGCACTGCTGGGTCTTCAGTAATGCCAGACCCTTGAACAAATGGGCTTCTGGAGGGTTCCCTCCTGGGCCCCTCCCATACCTGGAAGACCCACAGGTCCCTATTGTTGCCGCCCAGGGCCAGAACCTTTGCTTCCAGGACTGCTGATACTTCCTAGATTTGCTCTCAGAGGGGCTGCCTCTCCTCTCTCCTGCCTCTGTTTCAGTGCCAAACCCCTTGGCCGAGTAAAATTATACCAGATAAGTGAAGAGTTGCCTCCTGCCCAAGGTTCCCTAATTTGCTCCTTTACCTCCTCTTCCAGAGTTTGCTAGAATGAGGAGCCCAGGCCGTCAATGACCTAGTGACTGTGCGAAGTTGTGAACATGCTCTCCTGCAGGGGCGGGCACTGCCGCACCAAGCTGGCCACACAGAAGCTGTCAGGGGTTCGCAGCAGCCCAGAATTCTACTGCGGGCTCCTCCATTTCCAGGCCATGACACACCTGTTCTGAGTCTCAGTGTCTTCTCTGCTGACAGATAACAGCACATGCCCCATCAGCCTTTCCAAACTGTTGGAGACCTGTTTGGAACCTGACAGTACAAATTATAAAGTGCTATGTGAGTATGAGGTACCATTGCAGCAACTGTTGTATATTTTTTCATTAGTTCACTCTTAGATAAAAGAAGTTGGTAATATGGCCACTGTATGAGATGAGATTTCCAACCAAAGATGAAGGGGGAAAAATTACCTTCCTGTTTCTAGGTGTTTCAAAGAAGGCTTCTGAAAGGATTCTTGGGATTCTAACAGCTTTTACAAAACATTTTGATGAGTTGGGTGTAAATGAATCCATAAACATATGGATTAATTTTATACATTCAGAGAAGAGTATTGGCATAATATTTGGTGACAAATCAGTGGATTCAATTGAAAATCAACCAGGTTTGGCTTTTCTGAACCACTGAAAAGAGAGAAAGACTTTTTAAATTTGTTTTCTAGAAGTTTCTGTTTGTAGCATTCGTATGGTGGGATGTGCTCCTGTCCTTTGCTCGCTGCAGACCTGGAAGGAGTGGCACTGACAGCTGGTCATGGGGGGAGACCCACGCTGGCCCGTTCTGGAGCAGTGGTCCACCCACGAAGACCCCGGGGCCACGGAGTTGAGGCCCACGGTTTATCACTGATACAAAGATGCATTTCTCAAATGAAGGGAATCCCTCAGTGCCCGACCCCAGGTGTTTTGTGATTCTTTTATGTCATCCATGCAGCCTCTTTCAGTCCAAAAACTTCGATCTTTCATCTGCTGTGACCACACTGTCCCTTGATAACAGTGGCAGCAGCAGACGTCACGCAGCTTATTATGTATCAGGCACTGTTCTAAGCCCTTCACATGTGTTAACTCGTTGGGTAGATGGATTATGGTCCCTGTTATACAGATGAGGAAACTGAGGCACAGAGGGCAGGAGTAACCTGCCTAAGGTCGTGCAGCTCATAAGTGGCAGGGTTGGATTCGAAATGAGGCAATCTGGTGGGAAAGTAAAATGACACAGCCGCTGTGGGAAACAGTTTGGTGGTTCCTTAAAAAGTTACACATAGAGCTAGCATGTGACCTTGAGATTCCGCTCCTGGTGTACACCCAAAAACCTGAAAGCAGGAATTCAAGTGAACACCTGTACAAGAATTTTCATAGCGGCACTGTTCACAGCAGCACAAGGCGGACATGTCCGTCAGTGGATGCACAAACAAAACCGGCGCAACCACAGGACCGCTCTGGCGGGGAACGCCTGCAGTCACGGCGAGGAAGGAAGTGCCGGCACTGCTGCAGCGCGGGCAATGCGGGCGGGCCTCCCAATGTGTTGAGTGAAAGGAGCCAGTCAGAACACACCACACGGTGTGTGTGAGACTCCATTTATTTGAAATGTCCAGAATAGGGAAATTCACAGAAACCAAAAGGAAATTGTAGATTTTTAGGGGCTGGGGGAGGGGAGAGAATATAGAAAAACTGTTTAATGAGTATGGGGTTTTCTTCGGAGATGATGGAAATGCTTTGGAACCAGATAGCGGTGGTGACAGCACAATACTGTGAATTCACTAAGTTCCACTGAATTGTACACTTTAAAAATGGTTAATTTTACATTATGTGAACTTCATCTCACTTTAGAAAACCCCTAGGCAATTAGGTTTCAGAGCCCGACTACCAACTGTGACACTGGACCGCGCCACCACGCTCATCTCCTCCCTCCCTCCCTCAGCTCCGATCTCGTCCTTCCTCCCCAACCTCCCCTAGGAAGTGGCGAGGTTTGCCCACTACTGAGGACACAACTTCTTTTCATTGTTCTGTTCAGAAAGAGATGGACCGAGCCCTCTGGCTAATGGAGAGGGCACAGGCTAGAGATGAGGCTTAACTGGGGTACGCAGTGAGAAGCACCTGGAACAGGGCCATTCAATACAGTCTTTCCTGCCCACAGGGCCCTAAAAGGTAGCTGGGCAGCCCAGCAGCTGGCAGGATCGGAGAGGGCTCCTGTCCTCCCCCAGCACACCTGCCAGCCCTTGGGGGCCCAACCTTCAGGGCAAGAAACCTCCCCTGAAGGAGATAACAGCGTGACAATCAGGGGTTTTTAAAGGCAAATAAGTTTTTTAAAATGTATTTCACAGCTTCTATTCATAGGCAAAGTAAATGACAATACTCATACTGAGTATGAGAGGTCACATTTCATTATAATGAGTTTGAAGAGACAGTCTCCTTTTTTTCTGGTGTTAGAATTTCATTACTTTAGGATATTGGCTGAAACAAGTTGGTCACTGACAAAAGCTTGAATTTTTAAAAGAGATTTGAGTGTTTGAGCTTCCATGGCTTCAACTATCACTACTTCCTTTAGTCATTCAATAAACAGCAAGCTCCAGGCACTGAGCTGAACACCCAGAACCAGCCAGCTCACATGTGGGGCTAGAGCAGTGACCGCGCTCCCGGTCGGAGGCCTATCCCCCTCCCGGCAGTTAGGACAAGGTGTGGGCTTGTGCGGCTGCTTGCAGTGGGGTCAGCCAGGCACACTCCAACCTCACGTGCTCCTGAGGTGTGCTCTTTCAGCAAACGCCTTTTCCCTCTGGTGCTTCCCCACAAGCGCTTGTGTGGTGTTACTTGTCTAGCACAGTGCGGGGCACTGCAGAGGCCACAAAAGGGATTCGGCTCACCCTGCCCATGAGGAGCTTACCTCTAGTGAGGAGAAAAACAGGACAAGACAGCCGCTGTTCGCCTGTGAATAGCTGGGTACACTGCTCTGCCCACCCCCACCTCTTCTGCTGTCCTATCAGCTCTCATGAGGAGAGATTCAGCCTGGCTCGTGGAGGTGGATACTTGCTTTGGGCTTCTTCTGAAATCCACTTCCACTTGGATCCTGTTCCCTGTTTGAGTGTAATCGTCAATGTCCACCCGATTGCCACCCTGTGCATGCCCAGCTACTCACGCAGTGACGGACAGCAAGGGCCGGAGAGGCAGCCCATGTGGGCAGAGGGGAGAACTGGGATGGAGGGTGGGCACGGCAGCAGGTAGGGATTCTGTGCTTAATGCCTCCTCCTAGCAAAGCCTGAACTTTAGTCCTAAAGAAAAGGATGCTTAAGTGCTGCATATAGTCAAGTCTGGGTTAGTAAAGCATTGCCAACATTTTAGATGTTACATGGGATCCTGTTCTAGGTCTTTCCTATTCTCTTGAGCAATAATTTTCCTAAGTGATAAAATTAACAACTATCCAGAAATTGCTGCTCTCCAGTTCATAGTGTGCCAATGAGAGACTTTCTGAAGGGACTCAGGACTTTGGAAAGTTTCACTGGAAAGAAGGAGCAATGGGTCACAGTACAGGCAAGGGTTGGGATACTTCTATTATACGACCACTTGGTTCATCCTGGCAACACACAGGCTTTGAAGTAGAAATAAAACCTATCCAGGGGATGCGGCCAAAACCCAGCTCCTGCAACACGCACACTGGTCTGCTTTTCCATCTGTGGCAAGAGCAGCTACTTCATGTTCTTGGACGGTGCACTGGACACCTCCGGGAATAGACCATCTACACCCAGTAGCCACTGCCCATGCCACCTATGCACGCAGGGATTCCTCAATGGGAGAGGAAGTGCTATTGTGGGGTAGGACCCATTCTCAGAGCACTGAAGGTGGGATGCCCTGACTCACTCCTAAACTGTCTCCTGCTTGTAGGATGCAGCTCAGTACGAAGCCTCACAAGGCCAGTGTCCTGAGGGTAAGACCTGCGATGCTTTCACGGGTAGGGTTGCAGTCCAGCAAGGGGAACAAGGTGAAGGAAAAGGATGAGGGAGGGAACCACTTGCTCACAGCCAACTGGAAAATGCAGAAGGAGATGAGGCATGGTGGAGTGGAGGAGCCCCATGCTTTGCAGCTAGTGGGGCTGGGTTTGTTTTCTTTCTTTTTTAAAAAAAAATTCCATTAATTTTAATGAGAAAAATTATGATGCATTCCATCCCCACCTATGATACCCAATTTTCACACTGCTAACTAAAAAATGAGAACAAGTTATATAAACAACAGACAGCAATATTTTAAAGGACATGAATATCATTTATACGTTGAAATATAAAATAAAGATGAATAAATCACCAAATAAGAAAGAAGAGACTTGATAGGGGTGTTGGCGGGGGACTGCTGGGAAGGGACCATTTTTCTGGTGGACAAGCTCTCTATACTCGCTGATATTATGTTCTTGACCAACTTTTTAAACTTTTGGGGATACATGGTTATTATTTTGACTGAAATTAGACTTAGATGCAAGTTAAAACACTGAAAATTACTTTTAGAGTAAAATAAAGGCTAAACCTGCCAGTCCTTAGTAATGTATGGAAAGAGCACCCAGAGATGCTGGGGTCTGGGCTGAACTGCCTCCTCTGGCCCGTGCCCTCCACGCCACCCGGGCCGTCATGTAGCCCTGGGCGGTGATGAGAACACGGGCTTCCCAGGGCCTGTGCTGTTGAGTGAGGGATGTCCGTAGAATGCTCACATGGAACCTGGCCGCCCAGCACGGGTTCTCAATGCCTACCAGTCTGTCTCAAAATTTCTCCTTTTTACTCATGGGGCTTACAGAAAGAGGAATGACACTTTGGGGGAAGGGGCGCTTGTATTTCCTATGAGTTTCTTTTAACTTCCCCTAATGGGCCTGGCATCTGACCTGAGGCCAAGGCAGGACAAGTGTCCCTCCCAGGGAGCATGGACACAGCTTTGGCTGGGAAAGTGAACCGAGCAATGGAAGTCAGGGACAGTGATGGACTGGGCATCAGAACTGGGCATGATTTAAACAAGTGGCCTGGAAACTAAGCAAATCATTCACCCCATTGACCTTCCCTGTATTTGGAAAAAAAAAAAAAGAAAATGGAGGAGAGAATGAAATTCTGACATACCTAGGGTCCAATGACTCTATACCACTTTACATTTAATGCTAACGTAAGGAAATAACAGGCCTGGGAGGCAGGGACTTGGGTCTTTGTCCAAGCCGCAGCAATGTCTGTGTGACTTTGGGCTGGTCATTTAACCTCACCCATGGGAGGGCTGGACTAATGGGGCTCCAAGGCTCCTTCCAGCTCTAACACCCCAAACATCAGCTGAGAGGACAGAAATTCTAAAGTACACGCCCCTCTGCGGGAATGAGCCAGCCAGTCAGCCATCACTTGCAGAGCCTCCATGGATGACAGAGAAGAGAGCTGTGATCTGGGGGAATTTTCAGACAGCCTAAAGCACAGATACAAGATGCATCAGTGATAAAAGAGGGAAGTGAGTAGGGTTAATGCGGGTGGATTACAGCTTGGTGGGGCCCACGAAGGAAGCCATCCAGGAGAAGGCTTGTTCTCAGTTGTGACAGACACCCTGGACACCTTTTAGCTCCTATCCATCAAACTACCTTCATCCCCCATGGCTCTCCCCCAACCCTGGCAAACACATGTTCTCTGAAACTAAGAGGTTTGCCTTCTCATTCTCAGAATGGTCTGTCTTAGGACTGATGTGCCCTGGTGTTGGGGGGTGGGGTGGGGAGGGAATGCCCCCCCATTCACAGAGGGAACATCTGAGTTGCCGCTCACTGTGGCTGCTGTGGCTGCAATTTCTTCCCAGAGGGATTTCTGTTCCTTGGAGTCAGTCACAAGAAACTGAACCAGATGGCTCCCTGACAGTGCCTTGGGAAAGACAACTCCAGTCCAGGCCTTGATGAAGGGAGAGCCAGAGCTGTGGAAAAAGACACTTGCTGGGTGCAGCTCAACAATCTTGCTTTCAAAACTGCTCCCTGCACCAGGCCCAGCTCCCAGTTGCCAGAACACGGGCAACTTCAGAGCCCCTTGGAGACACACGCTTCACATCAAACCCTGGCGGAGTCCTCAGGGAAGTTTCAAAGCACCCTAGGTTCTATTCCCATCAACCCCAGTAACTTTTCCTGGTACTTCTGAGTTGGGGTCTCATGCCAAGCACCTCAGGAGGAAAGGGTTCACGCTCTTGCCTCCTGGAGACTGGGCCCGATGTTCCTGGTCTCTGCATGCACGTGTATATGAAGATAATGGCCCTGGGGAAATCTTCTAACAGGCTCTCTTATGGAGAGGCACTGGGTGCAGCCTCACCCGGCACTGCCCCTTCCCAACCAGGGTGCCGGGCCAGTTCTTGTCCTTTGATTCCCATTCTCATTCTAAGATACAGATAACGAACTCACAGGATTTCTGAAGGGACTGGATGAAAGAAGTGTTAAACATAGTGCAGGCTTACATTTAACAATTGGTACTATTATTTGTATACCTAAAGATTACAGAGCCCCTACTTTGGGCCACACAGAAAGACTTGAATGACCTTCAACAAATTACCTGAACTTCAACTTCCTCAACTGTAAAAATGGATTACCAGTATAATGCTATAACATGGGGAAAACTTGGAGACATTTTAAGTGAAATAGGCCAGATACAAAAGGTCAAACTCTACATAGTTCCACTTACACGAGGTTCCCAGGGCAGTCACAGCCATAGAGACAGCAGGTAGAAGGCAAGTAGCCAGGGGCTGGGGGAGGGGTCAGAGAGTCAGTGTGTAACGGGCACAGAGTGTCAGTGTGGGAAGGTGGAAAAGTCCTGGAGATGGAGGGTGGGGATGGTTGCCCCACAAAGTGAGGGTGCTAAATGCCTCTGAACTGTACACTTAAAATGGTTAAGATGGTAAATTTTGTTATGTATTAACAATAAAAAAATTTGAAGATAGTTGACCCAAAAAACCTAGTTAACTATTACTAGAGTTGAAAGTTGGGAACTCACATTTATAGTAAAAACAGACCAACACAAAAACAGCAACACCTGAACCCCATCAGGTCACCAACATGCGTGGGGCAGGGCTGCCGCAAGGAGGGAAGTGGCCAGTGCCCACCCTCCCCAGACAGCGTGTCTTCTTGGTTCATGACTTAGCAACTATGCTGACCTGCCGTTTGTGCGCCATTCTTAAAACCCCCTCGCTCATAATGCTATATAGCAGGGTCTGACCAAATTTGAAACATCCTTTTCAACTATTCTATCATCTTCCCAACCACCCTCTGACATTTCTAACAGACTTGAAGTATCATGTCTCATTTTGCACAGATTTTCAAAGCTCTGTGCTTTTCAGTTGTGTAAAAAATTTGGAAGACATTTTATCTTTCTCCCTGGCTTAGTGAACCAAGCCAAAGCCGACAGAGCTGATTCTCACGCTGTGCCGCCCGGCAGCACACTGACACTGTGGCAGAGCCGTCAGGCCACAGCAGAAGATTTGTAGTAGGCTAAGTGCTACATTTTCCAGCTCGGTCAATTGATCAGTAATTATTTATTCCGTGCTGAGGTAGACTTTGTGGGAGATGCAAAACAGGGATACGATTTGCTTGATCAATACATAAATATTCATGAAGCGGCCACTCTGTGCACAGCACAGTGGCAGTGTGAAGGGAGCACTATCCCAAAATAACACAAAGAAGGATTAGGGTAGATTACCACCTATATGGGGTTAAGGCACTCATGCAGGAGACAGCTAACAGGACAAAGCTACTAATGCTAAATATTAAACAGATTACAAAGACTGTAAATAACTTATCAGTCAAAAAAGACTGGTAAGGGAGATGAGAATAGTTCTAGATCTTAAAGCGTGAGCAGGATTTCGGCAGGTGAAGGGCATGTAGTGTATTTGAGCTGGCAAAGCGGCGTAAGTGGCACTGGTGGTGGGGGCTTTCATTGTAGTTTTTTTCCTCTTCCATGTCAACAAAGAGTTGCTGAGTGTATGTTCTATAAACAGTCCAGTGAAGGGCTGTCCACAGGATGTGTGATTGGCCGGATGTGTACAGTTACATCAGGAAGTCAGCTCTTGTCATGGTAAGTACAGGAGAGACCCCAACAGTCTCACCGATGTGCCAGTTGAACTGGGGCTGGGAGTATGAGACATAAATTTGGAACCTGGATAAGTGCTAAAGGGGGAAGGTCATTTCTGCACAGGCACAGGCAGATGCTGAGCACACATGGACAGGCTGAAGGACAGGTGAATAGTTCGGAGTGGCTGGTGTGGGTGTCTAAAGGATAGAATACAGAAATGGTGGGCAGAAGGCTGTGGGGTGGGGTGGGCTCACAGAGGAGGGCCTTACACACCTGGTTCTAAGAAGCCTCAACTGAAAATCCATCATTAAGCAATTACCTAAAACAAGAGTCTAGACACCGTCACTGCATCTAGAGGCTAGCCCTCAGTTAACTTTATATCTCATTCCTCCCAACATAACGGAGGGCTACAGAAATATTATGGTACTAATACTGGCACTAACAGCCGCCCAACCAAGAAGTCTGCTGTATCTGCCTTCAAATCCGTTACTCATGAGTAGAACTGCCCATGATGGTGTTATGTTGTACAGCTGCTATTTCTTTAGCGAGTCATGGATGGAATACACTAGTTACTTAAAGAAAGACTCAGTGTCTACTTAATTATGAAGAAAATACATATTATTAAAGAGAAATTTTATATTTCCAATGACATCATTATTTTGCAAATGCTTCTGAGGAGGAACTCTCTGGGTCTAATAGCACTATCCCTTGACGAATAGTGAGAGAGGGAAAGAGAGACAGAGACGGACAGACAAGTAGGAACTGGCGGGATGAGTTTCCTCGATCTCTAACATTCTAGGCTGGGATACTGCTGTGATATCTTGATTAAAGATTCACCACATAAGCAATATATTTTATGGAATCAATAAATCCACAATGAGGGACCCTAAAGATTTTCTGGTCCATGCTTGAGTTATTTCTACAAAGACTTATGTTGGATTACTTCTGGGTCCATTCCAGGCTGGGAAGGAGTTTCCTTTTACACTGAGTGTTTCCTGTGTTTCTCCTTGTTTCACGGCAGTCCTTCTCCCCTATGACAGCCCTTCAAACTCCTCAATTCACTACCAGCAACAAAACAACACGATGGCCTTTGCTGGGCACTCCCAAAACCACTGGTGGTCAGAGTAGGAAGGGACCTTGGAAGTAGCACATGTAATGTTTAAATATCGCTGCCTCTGAGATTAGACAGCCCTCTGTCCATCACACATTCCATTCATTCATTCATTCACTCAACAAACATATACCTGCTATGTATTCTGCTAGGTACTGAAAACCTAATGGTGGAAGAAAACAAAACAAAACAAGACAAAACAAAACAAAGCAAAACAACCTGAATTCATGAAGTTCACAGTCTAGCATAAGAGACAGGCATAAAAGAACTACAAGGTAAACTGCAATTATGCTAAAGAGTTTGAAGAAGTACAAGGAGCCATGAGGGTACACATAAGGGCAATTAACTTAGATGGGCAGGTCAGAGAAGGTTCCCCGTGAAGGTGTCAGTGAGCTGAGACCCACAGGGGGAAGGAATTAGTAACGTAAAAGTTGAGCGAGGTGGTGGGCAGAGTTCCTGGTGGAGGGAATGGCACGGTTCAAGGCCTGTGATCTGAGCTCAAATCCTAATTTTTCCTCCTCTGAGCTATATGATCTTGGTCAAGTTGCTCACCTTCTCTGAGTCTTCATTTCCTCATGTATAACATGGAGAAAACGATTCTGCATGCCATGCAGGTGAAGCCTTTGCAAGCTCATCCTAAGTTAGTTATTATAAACACCATCACTTGAGGGTTTCATGGTTGAAGGGGTGCCCATCCTGTGGCCTGAGGGCCGCATGAGGCCCAGGATGGTTATGAATGAGGCCCAACACATTTACTTAAAACCTATTTTTTGCTCATCAGTTTTTGTTAGTGTTCGTGTATTTAATGTGTAGCCCAAGACAACTCTTGTTCGTCCAGTGTGGACCAGAGATGCCACAATGTTGGACACCTCTGGTAGGTCTTTTTTTTAAACAACAGGTTCCCAATCTCTCTCCCATGTGACACCTTTCACATTTGTTCCCTCTAAGTTGCACAGTATATACAGCACAGCTGAAAGCAAAGCTGCTTTGGCAGAAGAGGGCATGAGGATCCCACCCACTGGCCTTGACTTCCTGCCCATGGCGCCCTTCCCCTAGCAGCTCCTCAGAATATCCAGGCCTCTGAAAAAGGCAATTTAAAAACCACCACAATAGAAAAAAGCAAAGCTCAGAGAAGCAATGGTTTTGTCTATATTCATCTCAGAATTTACAAATCCAAATGAAATTTCCTTCAAATATGGTTGGAGCTCATTTGGAGGAACACATTCATCTAACTAAAGGGAAATCCTTGCTCCCACAGAGTGTAAAGGCAGCAAGATGCAGCAGAAAGCAGGCAGACCGAGGAGATCGGAAACACAGAGTCTTGTCATAGAAATCCCCTTTATAAGGCAAGTGACTCAGGACAGGTCTGTTACTGCTCTGAGCCTCAGTGTTCCTGTTTTACAGAGGGAGTTATAATTGCTTCACAGTGTTATTGAGAATTAGAAGGTTTTCAAAGCACTTTGTAATTACAAATGACTATTTAAATTTATCATGATAAAGAGAGATTTTAATTGTGCAAATGGCCAAACAACATTTCAGGCTAAAATTGGTGAGGAAATGATCTAATTGAATAATATTCCATATTATTACAAGTGTTACAAGCACACATAGCATAAATTAATACAATGCACCTTCTGATGTGGCTTATTGTTGGTCTTTTAAGAAGTCTTAAAAAAATGAGGTCCAAACAGCATTTGAGAAGAAAATGTCACGCAGTGTTCAACTCAGAAGTTGCTGGAATGACTTACTACTTCATAGTCAGACCAGAGTTATGGCTTCTTCCTAATGGATTCACTTTGACCACTCAGAGAGGAACATGACTGATGACCTCTTCCCCTGAAGAGCTAACACGAGGGTCCTGGCTGGGAGGCTCAGCTGGTTAGAGCATTGCCCCAATATGCCAAGGCGATGGGTTCATTCCCTGGTCAGGGCACATATAAGAATCCATCAATGACTATGTAAATAAGAGGAACAACAAATTGATGTTTTTCTCCCTCACTGTATCCAAAATCAATTTAAAAAAAAGAGAGGGAGCTAACATAAGGAAATTGCATTGACAGAAACTTGTCCCAGAACCTTGTGCAACTTATATATGAAAACAACTTTTAAATTCCAAATATTGATAAAATTAAAGAAAGCTCTGGGCCTTGCCATCACACAGTCTTTGTATATACTTTGAAGATACTTTATGAAAACAGCAGTGCCAATAAGGAATTTTAACAGTTATTATAAAGGATGCAGCTTCCCGAGCATGGCACCCACACGATCTCACTGGTTATGCTCCACGTGGCGATCCTGAGAGGCAGACACTGCCACCTCCTTTGGCCGAGTCGGGAACAGACGCAGAAAGATGAAGTGGCTTAGTGAAGGCCACAGCTAGACTATGGCCTGGCTGGGACGCCACTCGCTCCCGTGGCATTAGACGCTGCTGGTCCTGTCCTAGGAGCGCTCTGATCAGCTTACAAAAGTCCACTGCAGCCACTATTGATTGCTTTTAAACAGGGATATCACAGTAAACAATTAGTATTTACCAACTAAATTGCGGATATTTTTAGAAATCATTTATCACAACAAAGGAAAAAAATAAATTCATTAGTAAAAATTACTTAGTAGATAAAGTATAGGAAGTATGAACAAAGTGAAGGTGAAAGGAGAAAGAAAAGATGCTTTAAAGGGAAGGCTTGTGCATTAAATGCTATGTACTTGACAGTACCTCATTTTATCCTCAGCATTAGGAGAACACAGGAAAAAAAAAGCCAGAATAATATAAGGTTGATGAAGACAAGGTTAGACCTGGAAAACAGAACACAGATCTGCAGGTTGTGAGCTGAACTAGTGGGGTCAGAAACATGACTTAGAACTTGCTACCCAAGCGGAAAGAAAGCCCGATGAATTCTATGGCTTGCATCGTTCTTAAGGGAAGCAGAACTTACCCAAATATAATATTTTAAAAGAAAATTCTCAGGTGAGACTTCATACAGGGAACTTTAGATTAATAATGGCTATGAATTATGGGTCACTTACAATGTCACTGAGGTGCTGAACTAAATCTATGTGCATATCTCATTTAATTCCCATTGGAATCCTGTCATAATGGGGTGTCCTTTATTTTGCAGGTGAGAACACCGTAGCTCAGAGAGGTTAAAAGTGACTTGCCAGGTCACTCAAGTGGCAAGTTCCAATTTAGGTATCCAACTGCCTCCAAAGCTATGCTTTTAATCCTGGGCTGGGGATGTTGTCTGCTATTAGTGGCCATATCACTCAACCATATCACTATGTCAAGGCAGCAGCAGGTTTAATAAGGCTGTTCCCCCAATGAAACCTGATGGAATAGCCCTGAAATGTACTTCCATGAGAAAGCAATTTTGTTAGGGGCCAGGGGGATGGGTAGGCGCAAGTACACAGCTCCTTTGCTAGTCTGGCTATCTTTTTTGCTTGGATAAATCTGTTGACCTCTAGTTCTCAATAAAACAGAAGTAATGCTATTTGATCTCAACTAGTTCCTCAGGTAGGAAAAAACTGAAGTCATGTGAGCAAAGCATTGTCAGCAACTTGGAAGAAAGTGCCAATAAGGTAAAAGTCAGATTCAATAAACCATTCAAATACTGTTGAGTTGCACTTGTCCATTTCGAAACTCAGTGAAAAATGTTCTCTTTTTGGCATTTTCCTACTTCATAACAAATATCAAGTTTATATTTCTGGTATACTAGAGAAAATAATCAACTTTCTGAAGTTAAATCCTGTTCAGTATAATGCTTCGGCAAAATTCAATAAGGCTGTCCATTAATTAATTGCAAAGGTAAACAAGATACCTCAGTCACTGGAGTGAGGGGCAATGTGACGCACTGTCATGCCTTGAAGAAACTATAGGTGTGGTCCAGCAGCTTCAGACTCCCTTACTTCATGCTAAATTTTTTACTGGGCAAAGGAATGGCTGCAGAATTGGGCATAGTGTGTGCTTTAGACAGACTGCTGGGACAGGTGATCAAAGAGTATGCCTGTCTCTCTCCCTACTACATCTGTCCCATGCATGACAATTAGCTCAGAACAAGACAGTAGTGAGAATGTTCCACAATGATGGCAGAATAAGATAAGCTGAAGATCCTACTGTTACATACACCCAGATGTGCTGACATACATGTAAGAACATGGGATTTAAGAATAAAAAGTAGATAGCTGAGTAGATAATATGAAAGCAAGGGGAAACCCCAGGTGAAAAAAAATAAAGAAAAAATTGCAACAGTGAGTGCCTCATGCTTTAGCTACCTAGAGTAAGAAGCAGCATCAGTTGCTGTAACCTAGGGTTTATTTTTTTAATGTTTACTTAAGAACAGAAGATAAAGGCTTTGGTCCACATGAAACAAGAACTTGGAACTGAGATTCCTGCATAAAAACAGTGTCCTAAAGGGCTGCATCCTCGATGTAACAGTAGACTAATATATATACATATCACAGAGAAGAGAAAAGGAATCTTATCTCTGCCTGATTCTGAGAACAAAGAAACAAAATCTACCCTGAGAATCAAAATCCCAGGTCTGTGTTGCAAGTGGATTTGGGTTCCAAATGTACAGCACCTCGGACCCTTAAGCTGAGATACCAATGTAAAATTGGTCCTGGAATTGTGCTGGCCCTAGGATACCTAGGATACCTGGCAGAAAAAAAAATTCAGAACAGCTTTGGAGAGAAGACTGGCCACATGGGATCATCCCAGGAAAGACACCATTGAGTAACCTCATGGTCAAAAATTACAGAACACATGAGGAAAGAATCCATTATATGCTAGAGTTATTAGATGTAAAACACAGACGAATTAATATGCCAAGAATTTCAGACACAATAATCATCTAAAAAGTGTCTCAAGTGATTAAATACTAATTTAAACATTTGAACATGTTTAAAATGCTTAAAGATATAACAGAACCATGTGAAATAATAATATAAAAAAAAGAACAGATGTGAAAAAGACCTGCATAAAAAGTACAGAAATAAAGATATAGTATAATTTGAAAATGAATGGAAGGGTGACACAACAGATCAGACACAGACGAATGGAGAATCAGTGAACTGGAAGGTAGATCCAAGGACTGTTTGGAATGCAGAGACAGCTGTACAGAAATGGGAAATACGAGAGGGTGAGAAACACAGGATACAGGAGGAGTACCAAAACAAGAATATAGAAGGAACTGAAAGATGCAGTATCTGAAAATGTAATTACTAAGAAATTTCCAGAATTAATGAAATCCTCAGACTCGGGAAAGCACAGTAAGTTCCAAATGAGATAAAAGGAAAAAAGTCTGCACTAGACACACTGCAGTCAAACTGCAGAACACCTAAGACAAATAGATGACCTTGAAAACAACTAGAAAGGAAAAATGGGTGTTCCTAGGTCTACTTAAAAAGTAAAGTCACCCTGAAGCTGCATTTTGCGATATTGATTTTAGGATGTTTATTAAGAAACGAAGGACTCAGGACCTCTGACCCTCCCCCGCTTTCCTACCCAAGATATTCAAACAGAGAAAAATCTGCTTCAGGAAGAACACAGGATGCTGCCTCAGCCTAGTCTGAATTAAGTACATAGTATATAGTAGTACAAGAGTGCTTCAGGCAGGCGCCTGTTGGCGGGATACCCACTGTGTCCCAGAGTTTCCAAGTTACCTAGGAGGATGGTCCTGCCGTGTGTGTGCTGCTTGTCCTCAGCTACCTGTGAACCACCTGCCCTCACTTCTGAAATCTAATACCACCCCCACCCATTTTTTCCTTCATCCCAAATGTCTTATGTACCAAATACTGACTCACTGTCTGGGAATTTTCATGAATTTATCATGTCCATATGAATTCCCCATGTGCATGTATTAAACTTTTATTTTAATATTGTTAAATAAAAATGTGTCCCTAGATTTACTTAAAAAGAAAAAAATAAACAAGAACATTAATATTACCTGAAAACTTAGTAGGTGCCAGTGCTAAGCACTGTACCCCTCCTACCACTCCCCCTGGTCTGTGAGCACCTCCAAGTGCATGACTGACAGCTAAGTGGGTCCTCCGTCAGCACCACCATGTGCTGGTTCAGTCAGATTGCTGGTTTTCATGAAAACTGTGGGGAAGTGGCTGGTGAGTCAGTCTGTGCAACACTGTGTTGCTCATACTTGATTGAAAATATATCCTGGTTGGTTTTGTTTTTTAAATCACTATTTGCACTTATCTCTGGCCATGGAAAAATTCAAAATAGAGCAGAGAGAAAAGACAGGTCTACTGTTCCTTTTCCACAGAGAGGACAAAGCCACAAAACTTATGGGCATGTTAACATGAGGAAGTCATGGGCGGCAGAAGAAAGACCTGGAGTACTGATGGCTCTGTGCTATAATTAATCACTTTTCAATGGAATTTTTTTACAAAAAACAAAACCTCATTTACCTTAGCTTCTAGGTATAGAGATATAGGTCTATTTCTGTGACAAAAACAGAAAGTCACAAAACACAGGCAAGTGTCCAAGGAGCAAAGCTGCAGAGGGACCTCATATCTTGTTGGCAAACACTGAGCAGAGCTCCATAGCTGGTATGGAGGTATAGGTATACATTCTGATTCCTCAAGAAAAGTGCCAGAGAGGGCACCTTTCCTCTTTATCAACTGAATAAACTGATGTTCACAGAAGGATCCTCTGTGGCCTTCTTTTTTAAGTGTTTGTGGAAGTGACTTTGATTCATGTCTTCATACAACGCATTCTCTCTCTCTCTCTTTCTCTCTCTTTCCCTCCTTTTGCCTCAATGCCCTCAAATCAAGATTGAAGGGACTTATAGGCACTGAGTTTCTACTGTGTTCTGGGTACTTTCATGAAGCTACCTTACATACTTCTCAAAACTCTCTCACATAGTGGTACTCCCATGGTAACAATGAGAAAACTGAGAACCACAGGGGTTGTGTGACTTGCCGAGCTCTCCTGCCCTGCTCTTGGGGGCAGAGACTGCAGGGACCTCTCCAGGACACCCCACTACCTACTTCCTAAGATGTGGCTGCGGGTGAGAGATGCGGGGAGCATAGGGTACGAGGAATATGTGGAGTGTCAGGAGGTTTGGGTTCCTGTGATGTTAGCCTACCTCCTAACCTCTTGGGGAATCGTGAGCAAGCACCCATCATCCCTTATGTGGACTAGATGGTGGCTAAGATATCTGGCTCCTCCATTCTGTGGGTCTCCAAATGCTTCCGTGTCAATCACAGGTAAAGACAGATGAAAAGCTGGGAGCCAGGGGGAAGCATGTTTCCAACTCACCATGGCACCCAGCGTCTGCTCTATTCCACCCTGGCTGTGATAATTGCTGATTACAAGCAGATCATGGGTGGGGAGATCTGGCTGTTTGCAGTGTCTGAAGACAGACTTTACTAGAGCTGTTCTGAGTAGGTAGCTACAAAGCTGCTAATTGAATTCGGCAAGTTGCTGAGTCACTGTCGGGTAAGATCAAGTTGCTGGCACAGATGATGAGACCCGTCCTGTCAGCAGCTGAGAACATGTTCTTTGTGATTAAAAAGAACAGGAATGTGCAAAGATGTGCCCTGGATTAACTTTCACAATTTAAGAGGAGTAATTAAAATCTAACAAACCACAATTAGAAAGCATCCACCACAACCTTATTTTGGCATTTGTCTTTTAATTAAATACGTCTCACAATTCAACTTTAACTCTACACAGATTTCTGATGGGGGCTGGGGAGAATCACAGAGCTGCCGGAGCCCTGATGTATTGGTTATGACACCTTCTTGGAGAAGGAGGTTAGAGAGAAGATGCTCAAGTGTTTCATATAAATCATTGATCTTTCCCTTTTTGAGATCTTTGCACATCACAGCAGAGCTGTTAAGTGAGGCTGGCCTTTCCCCAAACTACCTCTGGGCACAAAAGGGGTTCAGGAGCATCCTGCAAAGAGGAGCCAGGGAAGAGATGGTGGGAAGACTCCCCCCCCCCCCACCCCGTGTTGATAGGGTGATAGTCGGAGAAATGTACCATGATGCCATAAAAAAGAAATGTCTGATAGGGCGCTCTGGCATAAATGGGGAGGGAGAAGTAATTTTTCAATCGAAGAGATTCAGAGAGAGTCCCTTTTTGTGATACCAATGGCTTATCACAAATGAGCAGTAACTCAGTGCTTGGCAGGTCCAAGGTCTCCGCATGGAATCAGCGCCATGGAACAAGGAAGGGCTTCGGGAGGGAGGGTCCTGGGGGTGAAACTATTTTCGTGAGCACAGCCTGGGTGCCTCTCGGGGCCAGCTCAGGCTCCTGCCAGGCTCAGCCCTGGAGCCAGAAACAGGTGAAGGGGAAGCATCTATATAGCTGCCTAGCTCTTTGGAGTTGAGTGTGGGAGATATATTCTACTTTAGAAGTTTCAGAAGGACCATGATGGAATTAGATTTACTGACTCTCATTTAGAGGATTTCTCACTACAATGAATGCTGGTGAGGCAGAGTTGAAGTCAGTTTACATACTGGATCCCTAAGTTTGCTTTGCTCAATAGAAAAAGTTGCCGATTTCTTGTTTGAAACTGCTGCATTTTTATTATGTATCGACCATCAAGTGTCTAGGACAGCAGCACCTGATCCCCAGGCTGGGAGAAGCCATTGGCCCGGCAAACCTGAAAGCTCAGGTCTATTGGCCTGAGTCACTTCATCGGCCACTCTCGGCATACTGCCCTAGGCTGACATACCAAGGAGGCTGAACTTCTACAATTTCCTGAAACAGTTAAAATCACGGAAGGAGGGTACTTTATGAAGTTATGTTCCCAAATACCACGTATAAGACAGTCAATTTGTATCTAGAGTGCATGTCCAACATAGAAGCAACACTGTTTGTGGTATTAGGTATCCAGCCTGGCCTCTCAAAATCTGCCCAACATATCATTTTTATGAAGTTTACCCTAGCATGGAAAAATAAAGCAAAAAGTTCCAGGTTGAGTTAATAGGGTGTCTAGCAAAGGAGTATGCAAATGGTGAAGAAAGACTTATAAATCCAGTAAGAATGGGTTGACCAAGAGAAATGCTCAGAGATGAGTTGGAAAGCTGAAAGAGAGCCTCGTAACTGTCATCTTTTAAATATTCTTGCCTTCCTTCCCTGAAAGAAATAAGGAGTCACGAAGAAACCCCCTCGGTTTCCTGACACCGAATCTACCATGGCTCAGCACCCACACCGGTCCTTCCTCTCTCCACCCTGCCCTTCCCCAGCCATAGGCTGCCCCAGCACAAGGACTCACACTCCTCCGGGAGGACTGTAGCCGGGAGGACCATGGCCACCAGCAATGCTTTCTCTCTGTGTCTGCGACCCTCCTCTCTCTACGGCCTCCCACCCCTCTTTAGACAAGCCTAGGCCCAGTCTGTCTTAAAGAAACTAAAGAAACTCTCTCTCAACTGGGCCCCATCTGGTTATCATTTTATTTCTTGCTTGTCCTTTGCAGACAAACTTCTGAAAATGTCTACCTCCCTGCTCCATGCTCTCCCGCCCCATTCACTTTCTGGCCCACTGCAGTCTTGTCTGATCAAGAGGAAGGGTGTAAGTCCAGCCAACACTGTGCTTACCATGTGCAGGGCCGGTTCTGCATCCCAGGAGAAAGAAGGGCGACTGGCTACCAACTCGTAGGGGCCGCCGAGAGCACTCTTCATCTCCTTCCCTCCGAGTACCCTATCCCACCCAACCTCCCATTTCACTAATTCCCACTCATTCCTCAGGTTTCTGCTTGGTCTCTCATTAGCAACAATCACACCTTCCCAGCCTGGCAATAGCAGCACCTAGGTTATAGCTTTAAGATGAGGAGGATAAATCTCTTTATGGCCACTTTGCTTCATAAACTCTAAATATGCCAGAAGGAAGAAGTCTGCATGCTCGTAAAGAAGCTTGAAGAGAAAACACCTTTCACAGGGGCCTTCGGCTCACAATGCTTAGCACATGGTCTAAGGGCAAGGCAGAGCATGACAGTCTTCTCAAGGCTCTGAAAGAGCCCCAGTCTCCACAAGGAAACCAAGAGCAGGAGACGAGAGCAGAGGACCCTTGCTGGCCTCCACCCTCACCAATAGCTCTCTGTCCTGGCTCCCTGTGTCTGATCCTCCCTCCTCCACCAATTTCTCCCCATTACAGCCCTTGTGATCTTCTAAAAATACAAATCTCACAATGTCACACCCTGCTTACAGTGCTAAATTAGGCTGCCTCCGCCCTTGTGATAAAGTTGAAGAAGTCCCTGCAGGCCAGGCCCGGCTCACTTCTTTGCTCTTACCTGTCCCTTTGCTCTTGCAGTTGGGGTCACATAGCTTTCTTGTTTGGTTTCCCCTCAAGGTGTGCTCCCAGGCTACCGCCTGCTTCAGATGCTCCCACAGAGGAGGGATTAGTCTGAAGGGCAGATAAAGCAGGGCTTGGTCCCCTCGGGGCTCCCCAGTTTGCACCCGCCTTTGTTCTGAATGTATGTCCATTTACAAGGGAGGGAGCAGAGCTGATTTCAGGGAAGGTAAGTTAGGGAGCCCCACTGTGCCTATAAACTGAGCCATATCCTCTCATTGTATCTCATCAATAATAGAACTGTATTTTGAACTTCACCTGTCTGATTCCTATATCTACTCAATTACATCTGAACTCCCAGATGTACTGGGAATTACTACTTCACTCCCAGTGAAGAAGAGGGATGCCATTCATTGGTTCTTCTCCAGACACAAACACCATCTGTTACTGCTTCCAGGCCGACCACATGAAAGTTAACAAACGAAGTAGTCAGGATCCACAGTGTTGACCCACAGATGAATTTGTATTTGCTGAACGGGTGAATGAAAAGTATTCAATATTGGCAGGCAAAGCTGACCTAGCTTATTTCTGGGCTGCTGTTCCAGGCTCTGTCAGTGACTGGTAGTGTGTCTCGTAATAAGTTACTCAACCTCTCTGAGCTCGGTCATGTTCTTTAGACAAAATGACGTGTGGCATGCAAAGAACTCAGCCACTTGTCTGGCACACAGTAACAATCAAGGTTAGCTCTTTTTATGATCAGTTTTACCCTTGCCCTTGATTCCCGCCTGTGCCCACGATGGCTGGTGCAAGACCCCTGTCTGGCCCTCACCATTCCTGGTGAGGAAAAGGCTCCAGTTCTTACAGCACATTAGCCATGAAGGCTGTGACTCCGAAGCTCTGAAGATTAATTTCTCTTTCTGTTTTCTGCATTTAAGCTGGTTGTGCCCTTTGCTCTAAAAGTATCATCCTTTTTACTAGAAATGAGTCCTTGAGACACACTTATTTCTTCCTTTTGCTCAAAATAGGAGGCATTACCTTCCTTGGTCAACTATGGGGGAAAAAGCCTCCAGAATGTCAACAGTAACGGTCTGAGGGGCAGAAGGCCAAAGCTCTGGGAGGACAGACTCTTGCCCCCCACACTAGGAATGAGGATGGGAAGGCAGAAGGCAGGGTAGGCGGAAGGCAGGACAGGTGAGGGAGGCGGAGGAGTTTATTGGGGTGGGGATGGAGATGGCTTCGGGCCGATTTTGAATGAAACTACTTGTTAAAGCCATTTCAGATAAACTCTTGATCTTAAGAAATGGGCCAGAGTAAAGCACAGGATAGCAAAAGGAGAAATGAGCTTAGAAAGGGAGAAAATGGAGTCTTTAGATAAAGATTTTAAGGACAATCTATCTCTAAATTTGATAACTAAAAAAGAGTGGCATATTAGGAATCTAAAATGGGATAATAACTCCAACTATTTCAGTCGCCAATGAGGAAAATCATTCAGCAACAAAGTGAAAGCTGACAGGCGACTGCGGGCCAATCTGTCCTTTGGACTCTTGAGCCTCACTGCAGGGGGACACTGGTGGTGGCCTCTCTAGCACCCTTCCTCCGTCCCACACTGGTCCAGTCTCCAAGATGGCCCCCAACGATCCCTGCACGATCCCTGCAGCCTGCGCTCATCCCTGTGTGATTCCCTCCACCATCACACCAGAGTTGGCCCATGTGACTAAGAGGGTGGCAGCCACTACAGAGTGTCACTTTCATGCCCCACATCTAAACTGTAAGCAAATCCCATAGGCTCTAGCTTCAAAACGTACCCAGCCTTTGACCACTTCTCACCACCTCCTTTACTACAACCTAAATCACCACCCTCTTTTATCTGAATTACTGCAAAAGTCTAACTTGTCTCCTTGCTTCCACCCTTTCCCCTTTAGAATAGCCAAAATAATGCTGTCAAAACCTAATTCACATCATGTCACCTCTGCTGAGAATCTTCTAAAATCTGTCCATTTCATTCAGAATAAAAGCCAATGTGCTTTCAATGACCTACTAGACTCTGTGTGACCCAGGCCCCACCTGTTACTTGATTTAATCTCCTACAACTCTCATCACTCACACTGCTCTAACTGCTGTGGCCTATCTGGGTTGCTGCCCATTGTACCACCGATTCCTCAAACTGGGCACATGCTCCTGCCTTAGAATCTATCTCACTTCCTTGCTTTCTCCCCAGAGCACTTATCACAATCTAAAAACATTGCATATATTATTCATTTTATTATCTGTCTCACTAGAATATAAGCTGAATGTGGACAGTGCTTTCTCCTTCACTATGTTCACTGTTGTAGTCTCTGAGGCTGGTAAACAGCAAGGGATCAATACATACAGGCACACCTTGGAGACATAAAGTGAATCTTACAATAAAGAGAGTCTCACAGATTTTCGTTTCCTAGTGAGTATAAAAGTTATGTTTATATTATCTTGTAGTCTATTAAGTGTGAAATAGCATTACGTCTAAAACAATGTACATACCCTAATTTAAAAAATACGTTAGCCCTGACCGGTGTGGCTCTTGGTTGGCTGGGCACCATCCCACAAAGTGGAAGGTCAGTGGTTTCATTCCAGTCAGGGCGCATGCCTTGGCTGCAGGTTCAGTCCCCAGTTGGGGCGCTTACGAATGGCAACTGATGGATGTTCTGTTTCACAGCATTTCTCTCCCTCCCTTCCCCTCTCTCTAAAATTAAATAAATAAAATTTTTAAAAACATACTTTATTGCTAAAAAATGCTAACCATCATTTGGGCCTACTGGAAAAACGGTGCCAATAGACTTGCTCAACACATGGTTGCTACAAACCTTCAATTTATAAAAAATGCAGCATCTAGCAAACACAATGAAGTGAAGTGCAATAAAATAAGGTCTGCCTGTATTAGCAGGTATTGATATTGATTACAGTCATCCCTCGCTATATTGCAGTTCACTTATTGCGGCTTCACTGTATCACGGGTTCTTTTTTTTTTTTTTTAAGATTTTATTTATTTATTTTTAGAGAGGGAAGGGAAGGAGTGGGGGAGAGAGAGAGAGAGAGAGGGAGAGAGAGAAAGAGAGAGAGAGGGAGAGAGGAACATCAGTGTGCCATTGCTGGGGGCTGTGGCCTGCAACCCAGCATGTGCCCTAGCTGGGAATTGAACCTGTGACACTTTGGTTCACAGTTTGCGCTCAATCCACTGAGCTACGCCAGCCAGGGCGTATAGCGGTTCTTTTAAAAAATATATCTAATTCTGCACTGTGGGGTTTTCGCTATATTGCAGGATTTTGCGGTATATAGGTATTTATATAATACTTATGATTTTAATTATTTTGCCTAAAAATTTAAAACAATATAAAAATATTAAAAATGTTAACTCAAACATATTAAAAGAATATTAAATCAAAATCAAATACAGAATGTATTTCATCAGCGGATGAATACCATACTGTACACAATGGAAATGCAGTATGCCACTACTGCTTGCGCAAGTTTGCCAACAGGAGATTGTACACGGCACACTATTGGCTGATGGAATGGAAGGCGACCAACCACAGCACTGTGTTCTGTATCCTGGGTGCTGATTGGCTCAGTGACCATAGCATCAGTCTGTTTGCTCTCCCGCACTGCCCATATGTTCAACATCTCTCCTTGTCCACTTCACATTGATGACTGATCGCTGCGCATAGTGTTGCTCTGCAGTGTTGTGTTTTTGTGAAATTTTTGTAAAAGTCTGAATTGATTTCAAGCCCTACAATGCCACCCAAACGTTCTACACCTTCTAAGGCTTCTGGCAGTGAACCCAAGCGCCAGAGGAATATGCTTACCATCAAAGTAAAAGTGGAAATTCTCTACATGTTAAAGGAAGGCAAAAGCTACACAGCTGTAGGCTGCCATTACGGGATCAACGAATCTACTGTTTGCTACATAAAGAAAGACGAGATGAATATTAGGCCTATGGCGACAATGACTTTTAACAAGACTGCAAAGAGGGTGGTCACTTTCCGCAATAAGGTTATTGTGAGGATGGAGTCTGCATTGGCCCTGTGGATAAATGACTGCAGGAAGAAGAATATCTCGCTAGATACCAACACCATCCGGACGAAGGCCAAGAAACTTTATAATAGTTTTGCGGAAAGCACTGACCTTCATGACGGTGACGAGAATGAAGACGAGGACGATGACGTAGAAGCAGGACAGTCGAGTGCTACTCCCACCAGACCAACCCCATTCAGTGCCAGCAAGGGCTGGTTTGACAAATTTCAGAGGCACTTGGGACTCAAGAGCATTTCTCTGCATGGAGAAGTGCCTCTGTGGATAAAAAACAGCACCAGCAACTCCCCAGAACTATGTTCATCACTCGACGAAGACATCAGTTACACCCATGCCCTTAGCTGAAATAGAAGTTATGGCCCAGGGAGAAGATACTGCACCACCTGATGAAGCACCTGATGAAGTGGTGCCTTCAGAAGAGCTGTAATGCTCTTCTTGGCTGTGCAGCACACTCATCTCCTCGTCATCACCTTCATCGCCATCAGTACTGCACAGCTACATACTTCATGATCTTCACCCTTCAAGTTGCAGTATACTTCACCGGTGAGTACCCACATAGAATTTTATATGTTGTTAAAATTACGTAGGTTTAAGAGTGTAGAAAGTGTTTAAGAGCATATGAAGTGTTTCTAAGAGTGTGGGAAAAGTTAATAAGAGAGCGGGAAAGGTTTATAGGTGTGTGGGAAGATTTATAAAGCCTTAAAATATATATAAATAATAAAATAAATATAATGCCGCTACTTCTCGGATTTTCACCTATTGCAGGGGGTCTCTGGAATGTAATTCCTGAGATAGGGGAGGGATTACTGTACTACGAAATGACTGGCACTGTGTCAGGCACTGAGGGGACAAGGATGAGTGAGACCTGACCTTGCACTAAGGACACCTCCCCGCACTGGCTATTTGGCCAGCTTCCTCAGTCCAAGCCATCAGTGTTACCAGCCAAATCCAGCTGCCGCCCCGAGGCTGGGCCACTATTCACTGAAGCCCCAGGTCTGAGTAGGTGCTGTGTGCAAAGAACTCTGGTTTGAAAAAATTAACAGCAGTCTGTTACCCTCCTTGGCTGGGGGACTCTGAATAGCAGGAGCTCAATAACAAGGGGCACAAGAAAGCCACTGTTTGGATTATACAGCGTGAGCAAAAAAGCAGGTCTCCAGTTGTTTATGTGGAAAATAATACAATAATGAATAAGTAATAATACAAGAATAAACTGTGTGTTTCCTGGACTCACAACTGTAAACCTACTTTGCCCAACTGTGTACTCAATGTGTAAATCAATATACAGCAAGTGGACAAGAACCTGCCACTGTCAAACACATAAATTAGATACCATTGGTATGGAGGAGGAGTGTGTGTGTGCTCACGTGCCTCCTCTTCCGCGCACCATCTAAGGGCCACTGCCTTTGTTCTCAGGGTAGGCTCGGACTTCTAGAAGAAAGCCTGCTGGGGATGGTCTGGTCTCAGCAGTGTAAAAAGATAATTATTGGCTGGCTGCCTGGGAATGCAGGGTATCCAATAGATTACTTTAGTAATTAAAATAAGAAAGGAGTCATCAGGGCTGGAAGATATCTACTGTCTTTTTAATTGAAGGCTCTAAATAAGGGTCTGAATTGGAGAGGGTCCTCCTGATTAATCCATCTCATAATTAGAGGGCGCGCCAGTTGGAGGTTTGTCTCCTCATTACAGGCTTTTGGGGTTCCTTCCATTGCGAGCTTTCCCCAGTGTTCTCCTCTAACTCTGCACTGGGGTCAGAGGGCTCGCTTTGGTGTAAGAGGTAGCTGTAAAAGCCCATTGATTTATTTATTCTCTTATTTGTAGCAATGGACCTTCTGTACTTTCTTCAAACAGACCTTTTTATTCTATTGTCTTTGAGAAGAGGTAATAAAGACTCAATTAGAAGAGATTTACACAAACAGAAATTGGTATTTATCTATGTGGCATACCTGCTGAAAAGCAAAAAGGGCATTAAACCACAGGCTGCACAGTGAAATGTGTCTACTTGAGATCATCCACCACAAACATGAGCTCGCCCACTCTGAAAGGAACGGCTCAATCCTCCTGGCAGAAGAAAAAGGAGCAAAGAGGAGGCTGTGGGTGGGGACAGTTCCTACTTCTTCCCAAGAACCCTGGAAAACCACTCTATCACTTTGGATTTCCAGGAAATCTCTTTAGAAGCCATTTTTCCTGAGAATTTGGCACCATAAGAGCCAGAGAAGAGAACAGGGCTAGTAATAATTTTATTGCTGCTACAGTCCCAATTCAGAAACTGTTTTATTTTTTAATGGCTCTTTTCTAGGGTACCATTTTGTGGGTATATTTGTGGATGGATGTTAACTATGGCATGAATGTTATTGACTATGGCGTGGACACCATTACTTTTCCTAAAGAGTGCCAAATGCTACAGATAAAGTTCATGTTGTGGTTTGCCTGGGGAGAAGGACCAAGATGACATATCTATTTCCTTTGCCATGAACATTTAATTGCCAAATCCAAATAGATCTTGACTGGGGTATTTTTTTGATGATTGTTCATTATACCATATATATCTTATGCACTTTTCTACATGTGTATCATATTTGGCAATACAAATGTAAAGCAATTTAATGTCCTGCCTATCAAGAGCTCTCTGTGCCTATGGCCTAACAGTACTTCCTGTGCTAAAATCACAGGACTGCTTTGGAGCTCTGAGGGGTGTGCAGAAATCCTTGAGCACTTGCCCTGGGCCCTGGCCTTGATTCAGTGTGGTTCAAAGGCAGAGCAATTGTGGGCTTCCTACTGCCTCCCAGAAAAATGAGGGCCTTCCTGATGGGAATGGATGGAAACCATGGCAAGAGAGCACTGGCCGAGGAAGCAGGTAGAATGGGTGTGCATCCTGGCTCTATTACTTCCTACTCCTGTAGGCTGAGTAAGCTACCTAACCCCCAAAGCCTCTGTTTCCTCGTCTGGAAATAGATACTCTAATAGCACCAATCTCAGAGAACTGTTGTAATGGGTGAATTGCTAACATACTGATTCAGTCAGGATGGTGATGGCTGTGGGTAAAAGAATTCCCAACTGGAACAGGCTCAAATAATTCAGAAGTCTATTGGAACCCCTGCTTTGTTTAGAGTAGGGCAGGTGAGAGGCCTGTCCCACAGCAGGGGCTCTGGCTTGATTTCTCAGCCTTTCTCAGCTCTCCTCTCCTACATGTGCCAGCTTCACCCCCAGACTTGTGGCAACATGTCCAGACTTCTCATCCACACAGGAAAGCAGCCTCCTTGAGTTTGTCCCTTAAGAATGAAGAAATACTCCCAGAAGCCCACAGATATCTCACACTGACCCTTCTTAAATCACTAGTCTCCAGTGGATTATCATCCATCCCTCCACCAATCCCTGTCATGGGGGAAGTACCACGCACTGATTGGCTTAGAACTGGGTGGGAGAAATGAAGTGATCACCATTGGCTGAGATTGGCTAGGGGCCTCCCCAGAGCTGGGGTCATTGCCGCAGACTAGCAGGCTGCTATATAATCTGTAAGGGTAGAAAAATGTTAAGGAGAAATGTATAGTGAGTATCACACAAATGTAAACTGTTCCTAGCGTGCAACTAGGAACAGTTCTCAATGAATGAAAATGATTAGTGTAGTAGTTGTGTCAATAACTGACATTTATTAAATTCCTGTTGACAAAATAGTTTGTGTTTTACTTCCTTAAAGGAGATGGAAACCACTGACTGTAAACTCAGCATGCTTTCAGTGAATATGCTTCCTCAGCCTCCATGCAGCCACTCTTCCCACTCCTCCAAACCAGTGTCCCTACCAATAATGATCTCCCTTAAAAAGCCATCCTAATAAGAAAGCACATTCAGTGCAAGTGTAAGCCTTCAACAGCAGCTCTAGAAACATGGTTTGTTTTAAGCTAGGTTTGTTACTGATCAAATGCTACCATAAAACTTGTGTAAGGTTATTACAGCTCATGGCTTTCACTTTCTAATATTCCAGTTGTTTGTACAGCTACAAGGAGGCAACAAAACTAGCACTGATTAAGTGCTTCTGTAGATCAATACAAATACTGTAGCCTTTTGGCCACTGTAAGAGAGGTAATGTAGGATCTGGGTTGCATCTGTTGCCCCTCAGAGCTTATGATCAACATCCTTACCAGAGGGGTGGTCCCTGTGGCTTTCAGTCTCAGGACTGGGTGCACAAGAGGGTCTCCATGGTCTCCAATGTGACTGATCAGTTTAAAAGATTAAGTTACCATTTTAAGTCTGTCCCACTGAGGGAATTTTAGAGATGAGAAAAGTCGAAGTTTCAAAAGGGAGCATAAGTTGCCACTTAATAAGATACTGGACTCTCTAAAAGACTTTTCTCAAGGTTCTCAGCAGGGCTGAATCAGAGGAGAATTCTCAAATCTCAAATAACTAGACATAGCCTACATTGGTAATGTTACTGATCTGCTGGAATACATACACATTCCCAGCCCCACTCCCACACGAACACACACGCACCTGTAGGCAGCTCACTGGCTATCAGGCAGAAGCATAATTTCCCTTAGAGGCATTGCGAGCCCTTTTCTCAGCACAGCTGTGGACATCTGATTCTTTCCTTCCACATCAAAGTCTATGACTTTTTTTCTGCTTGAAGAAACCCTTATGAATAGGAAGTTTACCTATTTAGAATAATATTATCAGATTCCCTCTCCTTATTGTCAGTACACTCAAACAGAAAAGTTTTTCCTGCAGGCACTCAAAGAGCATGAGGCAAGTAAGGAAGGGCAAGTGGTGGTGGGGACTGTGGGAGGGTAAGGAAAAACGACCAGCCAATCGAACAAGCCAAGAAATGAAACAAAACAAAACAACAAAAGGAAAATTCTGCCAGATAAAAAGAGGAAATTTTGTACAGGCAAAAAAAAAAAAAAAAAAACACTCCAACTTTTCTAAAGGCTTTCCAGCAGTGAAGTTCAAGCTAATGCTGAGAGGTACCATATATAGTGGGAGAAAATAAAATACACCTCATAAAGACAGGCTACTAGGATTTTTGAGATTGTCATCCTGTCCCCATCCATTCTCATCCCTTAGACTGACTGACTTGGTTCTTTTGTAGAAACTATGTTTAGAATTGAAGAACAGGAAATCTGGGAAGAGTAGCAATACAGGAAGAAGGGACAAAATAGAATTAGGATGATGATTAAAAGCAACATTGCGGGAGGGTAAAAACCTGTATCCCAAATTGGACCTGCAGGGAATGAAGCACCAGCAAACTCCCCGCGAGCCCCACTGCAGGGAGCACCTTTGCAACAAACTGTAAGAGAAGATTTGGGAACAAGCAACCTGGAGTTTCACACAAACTCTGGGGAAAAAACCTGGCTCCAACATACTCATTAATCTTAGAATTGAATGAATAGGTCTGTCTTTCTCCAGGTCAAAGCTACACAGAAGCTTTCCATCTAAAGCAGAATTTAAAAAAATGGTGGCCAAGGCTGAGCTCAAACGCAGATCCCCAGCAAATATCCCAGGAGGCTGTTGGTGGTGGAGGCATCTATAACTACTGAGGTTGCTCAGTGGGGCCAGGCCAGAAAGCTATTCTATGGGTCTGGCTGTCAGTGGGCAGCCAGGGTGGCTGTAAACCAACAGCCTGAAGGTGAAGTGTGGGTGCATGAGGGAGTGAGGTCAGCTGGATGGTGTCAGTTAAAGCACAGTTCAGGAACCGAGTGCACCCCAGCGATCCTGGGGAAATGCCCCGCCCCCAGCTGCTGGCATTCTAATCTTATGCATATCATTGAAGAATCAACAGGAAACCCAGGGACAGAAGTAGAACCTGTAAAAGGGTGGGAGCGACTCAACGTCACAGCCCCCAAGCCCTGTCATTATAGTGTCCACATGCCACCAGCACACAGTGTGTGCCTGTAGGGATAGGCCAGTGTATGCAGACAGTTGGAAGCACAAAAGCTGAAAATGGGAATAGGGTCTTATTTGGGTAAACTCTTCCTCTTCAAACTAAAAGTGAACTTTTGTCATAAGAGAGGAATTAGTGCATGAAGGCTCTTGGGCGGCTTTTAAAGCTATGTGTAAAGGTTTGTGTGAAGGGGAAGGCAACTGCTTCCTGAGGAGCCCAGGGGCTCTGCTGTGGCACCCAGGGATGACCACGTTTCAGTGCGAGGGTTGGTAGCTAGTCTATTTTATTTTCAGTGAATCCAGCAGGTCGCTACACATATGCTGCCTCAGTGAGGCTCTTGGTAAGGAGAATGGGGCACTCCGGGCAGAGTGCACAGACACTGAATTTGTCCAAGGGAACCCGTGAATAAAATGCAACACATACCCGGGAGCACCAGGCACCAGTAGCACTGCTCTCCATGGGTTAGAGACTAAAGAGTTGTTTCCCCTCTGATTTCCCAGATCTTTGTCTATCTGCTTGCGGGGGAGGGGGTAAAAGGCAAGTCTCCAAGAGGGTTTCCCTGTCTCAGTTTAGTGTGGTGAGGCTGCTGTTTCTTATTACAGGTAAGCAGCAGGATCCTGGAGGGCAGCATCTGGAAATGTGGGTCCTTGTGGTCCCACAACAATCCTGGCAGCGGGGCAGGTTGTCGGTATCCTCGGTGTGGTTGCTTAAACCCAGCTGAAGCTTTTGCTTTTTCAAAAAAGCAAGTGGTAGGGAATAAAGGAGAAAGAAAGATTTAAAGAAATTTTTAATGCTTTGCCTCATACCAGAGCCACTAATTTTTAAGGGTATAGACCAACTACTTGGTACTTAACCTTTGTTAGAGGCAACCCTGGCACAGACTTCTGCTTCCACAGACTTATGGGAAAAACTGTAATGGCCTCCCAGGCCCCAGGTCTTTGGAAACCATCAAGGCAGGCCCCCATACCGTGAGTCTCCCCACAAATCGTAGTTCTCAGTTTTTTTTTTACCTTTAAGGAACAGCTTTAAATTTTCACATATGTATTTTATCACACCGTAGACAAAAAGGTTTCAAAGGGCCCTAGCCCACAACTTAGGGAGATCTCGAGACTTCTACTGCCACCACCAGAAACGCGTTCTCTACCCGCACACAGGGGCAGATGCTGGTGTATGTAGGGCCTGCCTGCTTCTCACTCGGGACTAAAATAATTTGGTGATTAATAGTGAGGACTCTGGGGTCCTTTAAACCTTACTTCAAGTCCTGGGCTTGCCATTTGACCTTAAGGAGTTAATTTTTCTAAGCCTCAATCGCCTGACCTGTAAAATGGGGTCAGTAACAGTGTCTTATACTGAGAGTTGTTGAGAGGATTAAATAAAATAATGCAGGTGATGCATTTAGCAGAGTGGCTGGGACATCAGAGGTCCCAAGGACAGAGAGACCCAGGTCTGGGTGCAGCTCCCTTGCCTGTGTTCTAAAACACTGTGCAAACACGTGATGGCACGGGGAGCCTCCTGCGTCGGCCCACCATCTGGATAGGGAACTCACCCCTGCCCTCCTGGGTCCAGCGCGAGGACTAGAGAAGACGACCCAGAAGGGAGGTCCTTTTTGACCAGTACTCTAGAATTCTGCTACAAGACATGAAATGATCAATTTTAGCCCAAGAAACACACGTCTGTCTTGTAGATGTTTCATACCGAGCAGGTCCCACCTCCTACACACAAGTTCTCAGGGACCCTGAGGGCCCAAGGCCCCGGTTCTTCCTCCTAAACAATGTTTAATTTACTCTAAATGTAAAAAGTAACTGTTTGGTTTGAAGTGTTGCCTCCAAGGGAGGGATCAAACAACAGGCCAGGCTCCCAATTTTGCCAAAGTTGGAAATGACTGAGTTGAAAGTTAGGATTCTTGTTGTCTTAATACGTACCACAACTTGCAAAGATCTCTTGGGCATTATGCTGAATGAAAAAAGGCAGTCTCAAAAGGTCACATACTGTATGACTCCATTTAAAATGACAAAATTACAGAGATGGAAAACAGATTAGTGGTTAGGAGAGGCCGGGGGGGTGGTGGTGGAAGGTGAGTGGGTGGTGCTAAGGCAGAGGACAGTGGCAGTCACACAGCCCACTGGCGCACACCCATAGCCTCATGCACACGCATGTGCACAGCCTATCTGCTGCTTTGCCTTTCAGGGAGTTACCATACAATTATCTATCATTCAAGCAACAGGCCAGTGGTAGCATCTTCAAAGCTGGAAATTTCTGAGCTGGAGATTATTTTGTTTTTGTTTTTGTTGTTGCTTTTTGTGGGTGGGATGGGGTGAGGCCACCTTTCCTGGTATCTAATACCAAGGCATTACAGTAGTTTAAAACCACACCAAACCAAAGCAGTGCAGAGACAGACACAACTCAATCCAACCCACCACCTGGCACATTAACATTCTGCCAATTTCACGGAGACCAGATTGTAAATGATCACGAATAGATCTGCAGATGGAAATACGTTTCAGCATCACACACACCATGGCCCCCTGCCTCGAGCTTTCCCGAAGGCTGATGTTCAAGACTGCACCAGGCACAACCGCACCTGCGGCTGTGGCCAGCATCTGTCCTGTCGGTGCCCAGGCTGTACTGGTGGTTAAATATTTTGAATATGAGTCCTAAGTCTTATAAGACTTCATTTTGTATTCTAGAGAATGAAAAATCAAAACAAATGCACAACTCTTTGATGAAAGTTTTACACTTTCAGGAGTCTTGAAACTTGCGAAATTTTTTTTTCTAAATGTAGGGTCTGTGATAAGTGTTTTTGAATTTACTGTGGGAAAGAAATCTGTGACTAGCTTCGTGACTTGTAACTAACTCTTCTTGCTGTTACCATATGGTGTTTCCTTTAATAAAAAACACTTTGCAGAAATAATGATAAAAATTACTTCAAGCTTTTATAAAAGTTAGATGTTTCTGGCAATAAAAACACTCCTTATAATTATGTGGATCACTTTGCATCTGGTAAACAGGAAGCACTCCACTGTCCTTTCACTTTACTTCTAAGTAAAAATAGTTGATGCACTGCACTGTCATTCATCCTTAGACAGTTCCTGAATATCCTGCTCATTGGCCTCTTTCTAATGCAGAAATATACATTCAAGGACCCGTTTTATTGATGTATCCTTTAGGATCCCATTTCCTTTGACTATTTGCAACAGAATGATACATTTTCTCTCTTCAGAGCTCTGAGCCACACTGTGCATCAGTTTTGATCAGTTCAGCTACATGCAACAACAACAAAAAAGCTGACCTGGCTTAAGCACATTAAAAAACTTGAGGTGTGCAGACCCAGGCAGCTGTCAATGACAGCACAGCATGAAGGATCTGGAGCCTTTCTTCTTTCTGTTCCACTGTCCTTAGCAAGCAGATGCTGTCTTCGTGTGACTTTCCTCAGGGTTGCGACATGGCTGCTCCATCTCCCAGTCTCACGTCAGCATTGCAGACAGACAGATGGAAGAAGGGTTGAATAGTAAAAGGCAAAAAGCCTTCAGGAAACCTCATCCAGAAATTTCTGCTTATTTTTCAGCCAGAACTGGGTTACACAGTCACTTTTAACCCATGGGTAAGAGAGTTATGGATGAGGATTAGGCCAGCTGACCAGTACTACCTGATACTCACACTATTGCACAAAGGGAGGAAGACCTTGCTTGCCTTCTCATAGGATCTTATTTCTGAATTGAATTCTACTTCTTGCTTCCCCCACTATCTCTTAGGATCCCTCTGAGTGGTTTTAAGTGCGTATAGATGAGGTTTGGGTTTGGGATGCTCCATTTTACCTTTATAAGAGTTAACTGTGTGATCTCCCTTTATGTAAGCTTGACTGTTGCTAATGTATGGAACATATGAAGTTTGATTTCATTTCCTTGCATTAATTCATAGGGCAAAGTAGAAGTAGAGACAGTTAAATCAATGTCCGTACCTAAAATAATCTAGTTTAGTGTGGAGGGACGGTATAGCCTCATGTACTAATGGAAACTGGAGGGATAGAAAAGAGATGAGTGAGATGCAATGCAAATTACTCTCATTGCATTCTACGTTACAGATGTGGAAGCAGTAAATTGGTTTGCTATGCATTCAACCATCAGTCTTGGGTAACTCTTCCCTCTGGATGGAAAAAGGAGTATTCTATACCTATGATGGTTTTAAATTTGTTAAGAGCTGAGTTCATGCTGGTCTATACTTGAGGTTCTGCAGCCATACCTACAATAAATAGCCAAGGATACATATGGTAAAAAGAAAGAAAAATCTCTTGACATTAAACTGGAAATATGTTTCTTGCTTTTGTTGCAAAACTAACATTATCAGTTGGGCTTTTTGCATTTTGCCATAATCTGCAAAATAACCAGGTGACATTTCTTGGAATAAGGCTGCTTCTGAAAGGTTGCTGACTTTATTGTGATGCTCATTTTAGAGGCAACAGTTGTGAGGAGGAGAAGAAACATTATCTATGGATGGCCAGGGTGTACTATGCTATGGATAGATACAATTATCTATCTATCTATTTATCTATCAATCCATCCTCTGTATTCACAGAGAGACACTCCAGGTTCTAATTATTTATCCTTATTTTGTGTCAATTTTGTGAGCATAACATAAATACCTACCACAAAGGGTTACTGTAAAAATTAAATGAGATCATTTGAAGGTCAGTATGTGGCATTTAAAGTATTATCTGGCCATATTAAGTTTTATATGTGTTCATTGCTGCAGTTATTTGTTGTAGCAGTTGTTGTTGTCATCATTATCATCACAACCACCTCCTGGATGTCCGTTTAAGGACAGGGATTCTGACCTGGAGGGGCGGGGTGGGGTCAAATTCCAGGTCACAGCCTGAAGGGATGAGACTGCACTGGCAGAGCTGGTGCTCTGCCTGATGCCCTTCTCGCTTAGATTTCAGTGCAAAGAAGATGAAAACCCAAGGTCTGCTTCCCGCTTCCAAGTACTTGGAAGTCCTAAAGACAGCTCTTTTTCCTGCCTGTCCTGCCTCCTCACATCTCCTGTCCTCCAGCGTAGGACCCTGACATCCGATTTGGGGGGTGAAAGAGGTGCCCTAGGCCTCTGAGACAGGCCTGTTGCTCCAGCCCTGCTTTCTAGAGTTCCAAGGGGAATGATGTCAGACTACATTTCCATGGCTCATAATGTTTTAATCTGCCACTGGAATTTGCTAAGAAGTGATGGCCAGTGTCCACAACAGATTTGATAATCCTAAATCCTTTAGCTATACCAGTTTAGCATTTTTTGAACCCCATAATTATTTCCAACAACAGCAACAAGTGATTATGATAGCTAGTATTTCTTGTGGACTTATTATGCACTTAGACATTCATATATCAATTCATTTAATTCTCAAAACTCTAATGAAGAGGCTATTGCAATCCCTATTCTACATATGTAGGCAAAGAAGCTCAGGAAAGTTACTGATTTCACATGGTTACATGGCAGAAAATAGGCTGGGACCAGGACCTGGGTCTCCCTGACTCCATGGCTGTAGGGCCCCATCAGTGTGTGGCAGCTGTGGGCGCTCTGGCTTGATTTCATCATACTGAGGAAAAATCACATTGGGAGTACAGTGTGGATGCCACTATTTTGACAAGTCAAGCTCCAGGCTACTATTCTCTAAATGTTCTTGGGCAAAGGTGGCTGTATTAAAAATCAGTGTAACTATTAAAATCAAGGCGTGGCAGTGGGGAAACGAGAAAATAAAGCAGATTATGACCCCACTTGGGTCTATGAAATGATTTCGGTGTTTTAGAAAGAGAACCAATGGGTATGATGGAAAGAAAAAAAACCATCTTTTTAGGGTAAAAGGAAGTCTGTTTTTTTAGGCCATGGTACTACAAAGGTTGAAGAAAATGCAGCCATGAGATTCCTTGGTAGAATCTGAAATGATGCAGGACACACCTCACCTAGATGGGGAAATGAACACCACGAGACTGACAGAGCTTCAGTTTCCTCTGCTGAAAACCAAATCCCATTTTCACTGGTAGGTATTTCATTCATCTTTGCTTTTTTAATTACACAGCAGAAAGTGCTACTGTAATTTCCTCTCCGTGTAATGACAGCATTATTCATCAAAACACTTTTAATTCTATACAACAATTGCTTCTCTGAAAAAATTTGATTTCAATCTCTTCAGAGGCAGAAGGGTATGAGTTTTTGACCCTAGGGTTAATTATCTCCAAGTAAGTTAAAATCACAGAGAACCTCATCCTGGGCAAAGGGAACCTGTGCAGGACCCTCCTACTACCTGTCTTACTGTTTGTGGTGGTGCGGGAGGTGAGGTGGGGGGGGCACCCCACACCCTCTGGAGTGCACCGTCTGTCCTGCTAGACTGAGCTCCTGGAGGGAAGGACAGGGCTTTGTCATTTCCAGCTCTATTTTTAAAGCCTAGTGCAGTATCTGGCACATAGGAAAAGCTTGATAAATGTTTGCAGAAGTGATTTGAATTAAAGGGAGAGTGAATGGAGGAATGAGCATTGAAATATTTCCAATTAAAAAACAAGTAAGTGAAGTGTATGAGAAAGTCCTATTTCTGGAGAACGGGAAAGGGAAGCAATGAAGAGACTCACTAGAGGCCATCAAGGGGCCAGTGGCGGGGCTCGCGGACGTGGCCGACCCATGGGAAGAATGTTGGATGTGCCCGGGGGACCAACCTCTTCGTCCCAGACGCACCATGGCACACCGACATCTGCTCTTCTCTAATTCACTCTTGATGGGCCCAATATCCACTTGTGCCTTTGTTTTATTTTAATTAGGAAGCATTTCTGAACACCACGTGTTTGGTCCAATACTGGACCTTTGGGAACTGGGCTGGAGGGGAGCACAGCCACCAAGACAAGAAGGATGATAACTAACATGTGCTGAGTGCCCACCATGTGCCAGGCACAACTGCACACACTTTTTTAAGCATTAACCCACTTACTCCTCATCTCGCTCCTCGGAGAGGGACATGGGGGGGGTCCCTGCCCTTCCAGGGGGCTTGCATGCATCTAAACCATGGCCTCCGAGAAGCACCTGTCTCATTACACTCACATCCTGTTACCAGAGTCATTTATTAACATGTCTGTCACTTGCAAGAATTTTTCATTCACTTTTGCATCCCCAATGCCTAGCGAGGTGGCTGGCACATGACAGGTGCTGAATGATGCCTGCTATATTATTGAAGTGACTTCTGATCCAGTGACGAAAGATGCACATTAAGAGGCAATGCAAAACCGTGTACAGAGAGCTCCAGAGGGCAGCGTGCAGGCAGGGGCTTGACGACTGAGACACACTGGTGCCTTGAGGATGGAGGGGCAGCTCTGGAATCCTGTCTCAGCGACACGCTTGGGTCAGCAAGACCCCATAGGAGGAGAGCAGGGCAAGGAGAGGCAGAGGGTGTGGGGGGACAGGCCTGACCTCCACCCAGAGGGTCTCATGGCACAGGCTACACGAGGGTCTGATATGGCCTGGGTGCAGTGCAGCCCAGACAAAATGTGATGTCATTGACCAATTAGGACGTTCAAAAGGGAAAGTTCCCAGCCATGGCTAACCAATGTTGAAGGACCGAGGGGCCCTATTTTTATGATTGTCCATTTTTTTTAAATGATTTTTTTTTCTCCTCACATGAGGGTATTTTTTTCTTTTCATTGCTTTTAGAGAGAGAGAAAGGGAGAGAGAGACACACATCGATGTGAGGAAGAAACATCAACTGGTTGTCTCCTGTACGCACCTGGGCCAGGGACTGTATGCACCAAGCCCAGGGGTCGAATCCACAACCTGGACATGTGCCCTGACTGGGAGTCAAATCCACAACCTTTCAGTTGTGGGATGACACTCCAACCAACTAAGCCACACTGGTCGGGGCGTATGATCTTCCTTTTTTAAAAAAGATTTTATTTACTTATTTTTAGAGATAGAGGAAGGGAAGAAAAAATGAAGGGAGAGAAACATCAATTCAAGAAAAAAACATCAAGTGGTTGCCTCTCCTACAAGCCCTGATGGGGGACCAAACCCACAACCCAGGCATGTGCTCTGACTGGGAATTGAACCAGCAACATTTAGGTTTGCAGAACAATGCCCAACCAACTGAGCAACACTGGTCAGGGCTTTTCTTCCATTTTTAATGCGAAAAACTATCCGAAAAGATGGACATCAAACAGTGTGCCCAAAACTGAAAGCCCCAGATTTCAGGTGACACTTCACTGCAAGGGGCAGTGAGCTCCAAGTACACAGGATGGCCCACTCCCGCACCCCCATGACACAGCACTGTCCACAAGCACTGCAAAGGGTAGGACAGAGTAAAAAACTGTTCATTAACAATCACACTTTTGTGTGTGAAATGCTCTGTGTGTGCAACATGTGCTTTCAAACCCAGGGGGCAGGAGCCCATGGAATGAGTGCAGAAGGGGGAGCACTGGGAGGATGGGGAGCGAGGGTGCTGAGGTCTAGGGTCACCTGCCTCGTGGGAGGCAGGCTACAGCCCAGCGGAGACAGAGGCGAGTTTTGTGGCTGGATGGGGAGAGTGGAGAACCATAAGGAAGAAGAGGAAGGCAAAGGAGTAGGGAGGAAAAAGGAAAAGGAGGGGGAATGAGGAAGGAAAGGAAAACAGGGAGTTATCTTCCTCTAGGTGGTGGTTCCTAGGGTTTGTCCATACAATGCAGTCTCATATCCCAGTTTCTTTATGCCTTAAAAAACCCAAAACCCAAACCAATCCCCAGATTCTCTTAAATGCCCAAGGTCTGTTACCTGCTCAGATCAGCTGGATTTCCCGAGAACCATCAGCTCATCTGGGTGGTGTGGCGTGCACACTCACATGCCCAGGTTCCAGTGTTTTCTTCAGACAGTGAGAGCAAAGTCTTGGGGCCTGTGCTTGCAAGGCCAGACTGCTCGGGTCTGTATTCGAGCTCTAGCACTTAGGAGCTGTGTGATGTGGGACAAGTTACTTAGCCTTGCTGTGCTTTAGTTTCCTCATCTTTAAACCAACTCATAGGCCTGAGAGAATTAATTGAATTAATCCATGTGAAGCTCTTAGAACATAATAAGCACGTAATAAAATTACTAATTCACAATGAGTAGGGGAGGTGGAATTACTACTAACAAGAGGACCATTTATTAAGAGTGAATAACTGAAAACTTAGCTCATGACCTCTGAAGGACTGCCAACTGTTGTGTAATCTGTCCTTTGTGAAAAATATTTTTGTCACCTACTACTCCCTATCTACCCATCCAGCTCTTTTCGAGTATGTAGCCGTCAACTCAGTCTTCCTCTTTGACACTTTCTCTCAGCCTTCCACCACACTGCATGGTTGGAAATCTTAATAAGCTTTTAACTGTTCCTTCTTGGGCTTGGAATCTGCTCCCTCTTCCGACCTCCTCACCATTCTAGTCTGAATCCCTCCTGGCCGTCTTCCCCCCCCCCCATTCCCATCCAGTCTCCTCTCCAGGAAGCTGGGTCGACCCCCAACCATGCTCTGTCTCTCATGAGAGGGGTGCTGTTATCTCGTCTACAGATGACAAGAGTGACGCTCAAGGAAGTTAGGTCTAAGGTCATGTGGTCTGTAAGAAGCAGAGCCAGCGTTTGCATTCAAGGATGTCTGACTCCAAAAGCACGGGTATTCCATGGTTTGTATAGATGGTGTATTGGCTGCTAAGCTGGGTGGACAGATGGCTGAATCAATGGGTAAACAGGTGAATAAATGAACAAATAACAAACAGTTTAATACTCAGAATGACCTGTCCCGCCATATGGACTGGCATATGTTTAAAATGGGTGGGCAGCCTTGACATGGCCCCTGCGGAGCAGGGGGTCTTAGCAAGGGGTTTGCTCCTTGAGGGACACCTGGCAATGTCTCGAGACAGTTCTGACTGACACAACTGGAAGGGGGGTGCACACTGCTCCTGACATCTAGTGGGGAGAGGCCAGGGATGCTGTAAACATCTTACAAAGCACAGGACAGCCTCCACAATAGAGAATTATTTGGCCCAAAATGTCAATAGTGATGAGGTTGAGAAACTCGCTTTACAATGAATTAGGTCAACCCCATGGTAAACAGGCAGTTTTATTGAGGGTAAGTGAGAGAATTCGGTGAACAGTTTTATATTTGAAAACCTGTGCTTCAAAAACAAGCAAACAGAAAACAAAAACAAAGCAGGAAAGCTTTGTGCTTCAATGAATGAAGGCACAGGCACCTGTGAATGAATGGTAAGCCTTCCCTCACAGGGAAAAAAAGAGAAAGCTGAGGACAGAAGCAGAACCCTGAATTCAGAGGAATACAAAGTATTGTGATGTATCATAAAAATTTCCAAAGAGCAAAAAAAATGAGCACATACTTCATCTTTGAAAAATACATACAGTGGGATCATGTTGCCTTTTCTGAACAACCTTCTCTGCTCTAAAACTGTGTGCCTACCTCTGCTTCCCTTCCCCTGTTTTCCTTGTCAACCCTGCTGCCATCTGCTCACCCCCATACCCTCTGCGAGGTGCGTGCCCACCCCCAGGGCAGACTCAGACAGAGACCCTCTGGCCAGGGTGGAGCTTCGACTTGACACAGCCTCAGGGAGCCTGGCCCAGTCAGTGGGCCCCCGTCGGGCACCACCAGAGGCTGGGGGTCTCTGGGTTCACCTCACCATTAGCAGAAGCTCATCATTTCAGTTATCCTGAGAGGAAGCCGAGTCAACATACACAAACCAACTCCAAATACCAGCTGCACAGGGCCTGGTTCTTTCCTGAAGCACGAAGATTGATTCTGCCCGGGACTAAATGCCTGCTTCACTGAAGTGCCCTTTTCCGTTAAGTTGTGAAAAATGGGAATAATAGCCCGCTGCAGTATGAGTGAGCACCACCGATGCTGAGAGCCACCGGGATTTACCGCCAGCTAGCTTGGTAGCTCCATGTCTTAACAGGCTGCAGGACGGGCCACTGCCCTAAGGGTGCTGGAGACAAAGGACATTTTCCCCTTTGCACCACCTTTCAAAGTTAATGAAGGGAGTGCCAATGAGCCCAGGCTGGGCTTTGGTTGTTTTCCCTTTAACACAGCAGGCTAGGAAACCCTACAACTCAGGGTCCCCAGATGGAGGGGCTGGGGCAGTGACGGAGACTGGAAAGTTTTACTGAAAAGCACAGCTCACACTGGGCAAGCCCCTGGTTACATCCTGAGGAAATCCAGCCAGTCACAGGAGGCTTACGCCTGGGCTGACATCTCTGGTGCTGCCAGCCCTGCCTCCGCTCCCTGGTAGTACAGGCAAGGTGCACACTGGGGCTTCCACTGCGGTTTAAGCCAATTTGCTGCTGGTTATAGCTATCCACACGGTGCAATGTGTTGTTCCTGTCACTTACTACAGGGGGAGAGTCATGTGAGTGTGCTTTCAGCTTTGCTACTGGCAAAAAACATTTTGAAGAAGGCATTGTTTCTAGATGAGTAGAATTATTATTCCCTATACTTCCTCGTCCCCTCCCTGACATGAATAGTGATTTCAGCTTTAGCAAACTTCACTTCAAAAATAGGCAAAGCAAAAGAAACAATAAAGCTCTAATGCTCTACAACCCATGATTCTCCTCCAAATGTCACAATGCGAAAGCACCCGAGACCTTTCTCAGCACATTAGCAGGCAATACAAGGCCATTCCCAGCTATTAGACTATTTTGAAATAAACTCAAATTACTGGGGAGCATGGTAGGCTCCACATAATTCCTCCATTTCAGTTTCTCATGAAACTGTATCCCTGTGATTGGGAACTCCTGCTACCATTCAAAATTAACAAAGGATGCAGACACTGTTGATGAAACATTAATGACCAATTTGTGAATGTTCTAGGACCCCCTTCGTTCACCACGGGCTCATCAATGCAGCATTCTCTGGTCTCTTACTTCATTCTTTCAATTATTTAGCATCCATTAACCCACAGTAATCTGAGCTCCAAGCAACCTTTCACCCACATTCCTCCCCCTCTAGGGATTTCATTCTTTTCATTCACCCTGTGATCCTTCTAACTGCAGTGGTCAGTCAACCTTTGCCTTAAGGCAGGAAGCTCAGTTAGAAATCATGCATGGCAATGACCACTAGATGACAGAAGCTAGAGGACCTTTTCTAGGCTGTCCCATTGCACTGGAGGGAAATGTACCTGAATATGAGATCCAGGGGTACCTCAGTCTGTGAATTCTTCAGACCCACTTTAACTGGGCTTCCTTAATTCAGCCACTTGGTAAATATTTTCTGAGCGCCTACAGTGTTCCCAGCATGATGTCAGTGGGCAGCAGAAGCATAAGCAGATAAAGAGCAACACGGTGTGGTCATAGCTGCAGTGGAGGACTGAGCTCCTTCTGATGACATAAACATGAGGCCGCCTTCCCGTAAGCGAAGTGCGGAGCCATGCAGGAAGGATGACTTGGGGGATATGGAAAGAACACCCCCCTCACTACCTATTACAGACTCAAATGTCCATGGGCAACCAAGACTGAGTCCAGAAGGTGCCCTGAGTGCGCTTTCTTCACAATGTCCTGACACCCACTGGGGTTGCATTTCTGGTCTTAAACAGAAAGCCCCTGACCTGGCCTCTCCTTCATTCTGGCCACTCGGCATCTCTGGAAAATGGTAACACAGTAAATGACACTGCTACTACTGAGAAAGTAGCAGTAGCAGATGGTATGAGATAGGTGCACACAAAATGTTCCAGGAGAGGGCGGGGCGGAGTTCTTGGCAGAGGAATGTTGTCTGACTGTTGTCATTTGAGCTGGCCATTGCATGATGATTCTTTCCAATAAAACTAATAAAGGTAATGACAACCCCTACTCTCACCTTAATAGCAACTACTACTGTTTACTGAGCAATTTTCTGAGTGCCAAGCACTTTACTCATGCTTTTTCTACTAGTAACAGCCCACTGAAAAAGGTGTTAACATCTCATTTAACAGATGGTAAAAGTGAGGCTCAAGGAGGCCAAGGTCAATGGCTGTTTTGCAATAGGGGTCCCTGAGGCACAGGAAGCTGGCTTCATGCTGCCGCCTTCATTTTTTCTACTTTTTACATATTTTTAAAAACAATTTCAGAAACATTAAAGGAGAAACCATTAACATGCTTACACTTTCCCAATCTTAATGCAAATGTTTTATGTGTTGACATGACAACATTTACAGTCCTTGCTCATATGCATCCACATGTTCGCACAGCTACGATGATTTTCTCTGTCCAGATTTAGCTTTCATTTCATCTAACTTTATTGTCTAAATACTTTCCCATGTGCTGTACTCTTCATAATTATCATCTTGATGGTGGGCTCAGGCCATCAAATATGCATGCCCCAAACAGGGACCTGCTGGCTCAGGAGAAAAGCTTGAAATTCCTCCCCCAAATCTTCACAGGAGAAAGCACAGCCCTAAGGGTGCACACATCCATTATATGTTCTGGAGAAGGGTTTCTGGAGTGTGGTTAACCCAGGCAAGGATCCAAAAGATGATTTTAAAAGGAACAAAAGATCAACATTTCCACCACTTGTGTTTCAACTGTAGGAGTGGAGGAAGAGGAAAGAACCTGGGGCAGGCGCCATGTGGGGCTCGGGGACGGGTGATGCACGTGCAGCCTTTCCAAGCCAGGTCTGCAGAGGCTGGTGTGCCCTACTGTGGCAGTCACCTCACGGCTCACACTCACCTACCTTCCTTTCAATGACGTTCCTAAAACAATGATGATGACAATGACGATATAATCATTATACAAGGTAACACTTTCACAGCACTTTACACATGCCAAGCACTATTCCAACAGCTTCACCTGCACCGACTCACTCAATCTTTATAAGTACATATTATTATTATTATTATTCCTGTTTTACAGATGTGGAAACCAAGGCAATGAAGACACACAGCTCCTCCCCACAGCTAGTGGCTAAGTGACCTGGGCAGCTAGGATGAAGAGGCCACACACTGGAACCATTTTATAACATCTGCCCCAAAACTCGTATCTTGTTTTCCTCCATGCTCAAAACTTTTCTACCTCCTATTTATTATCAAATTCAGTTCTAACTCCTTACCCATTTTTCTGCTCTAGGAGCCTCCTCTTCCTGTAGTGTCCATCTCCCACTTCTCCAAACCCTGGAAACAACTTTCTATGATGCCTCCTAACAACGGTGGCATTGAAGTCTCATGGAGGAAAGGAAAAGAGGATTGTAATTCACAGCACACAGCTAACGTAACTCCTCTTCTTATTAGTCTCTCTGCCTATTGTCCTTGAATTTCTACCCCAAAGCCCCCCCCACATTTTTCCCTTCCTTGGAGTTGAAGGTCATCCTATATTTCTGACTGAACCTCAAAGGTCTGGAAGGAGCAGTTTTGGAAGGGCATTCTTTTTGCTTCAGCTTCCTCCTAGGGTCTCTGAGTTTTTGAAGGAATAGTGTGTCGGTTGAGCATTTTTTCTCTTATGTACAGTTTGTTAGATATTGCTATTCTTGTGAGAATTAAAACAAACAGGTACATATTTCTATCATCTTTAGGCCCAGTCAGGCCCTATTTGTCACTAAACCTACCCTATCTCTTGAGCTAGCATGTAATCCAACCTGCAACACAAGAAACAACTCAGGGGCCATCTCTGATCCAACGCAGTGTTCTAAGAAGCCCCCTCTGAGCAGGGACAGGAAAACAGCCTGCCTCCTCCTGAACCCCACTCAGGGCTTTGACCACTTAGGACTTAACCCTAAGAGACTATGGCATGACCTGTACTTTTTACCTGGTATTACTCTCACTTGGAAAAATATCTTAAATTTTCTGTATGATCCTAAGCTTCTTAGAGGATGGCTTAACACTTTCCTTTCCTTTATATTCTCTGTAGTGCCTTGTGTAAAACCTGCCACTTCATAGATTTTCAGTAAATGTTTGATAAATGAATAAATGAGTTTTCCCAACAGGACCAATATGATTAATACATGAAGAATAAATTAACATAAAAATACCCACATTATAACTCTTAGTTCATATAATAAGGCAAAAAATAAAAAGGTGTATGAATTAGAAAGAAATAAAATTCTCTTATTGACAGATGACATGATTTGCCTACAGAGAAAATCCTAAAGAATCTATTAAAAATTGCTACTAAACTTAAAAAGGTAGAAAAAATACAAAGTCAATATTAAAAATCAATTATACTTCTATAAACTGGTGATGAACAATTTATATACATGAAAACTAATGTAATACAAATAGTACCATTTGCAATAGCATCAAAAACATGAAATAGTAGGAATAAGTCTTAGAAAATTAATGCCAGATATATATGCTGAAAAGTGAGAACATTGATAAAATAAGTTAAAGAAGATGTAATTAATGGTGAGAAATACTATAGTCATGATTGAAAGACTCAAAGTATTGATGTCAATTCTTCCCAGACTAATCTATATATTCAACACAGTTCTAATAAAAATCTGAGCAGAAATTTTTGTAGCAATAAACAAGCTGAATTTAAATTTTTATGGAAAAGCAAAGGAACACCCTAAACAACTATTTAAGTTGAAGAGCTCACACTACTTGATTTCAAGATTTATTATGAAGCAATAGCAACAAGCCAGTGTATTAAAGAAATGATATAGATAGATGTAATATGAAGATAGAAAACACACACTATGACATATGTGCCAACTGCTTTCTGAAACAGGTAAAAATGCAATTCTGTGGAGAAAGGACAGTCTGATATTCAACACAGTGCTAGAACAGTTGGATATCCTTAAGCAAAAAGATAAAAAGGAACCTCAATTTGCATCTCTCACCTGTTGCAAAAATTAACTCAAACTGAATTTAAGTGTAAAGCCTGAAACTACAAAACATCTAGAAGAAAATCTCTGTGATTTAGGATAAGGTAAAGATTTCTTAGATACAACACCAAACATACGATCCATAAAAAATGTGATAAATTGGACCCTAAAAACAAGGAAATGAGGGGGTGGGGGGTAGGAGGAGGAGTGCAAAGGGGGGAAATGGGGCATATCTGCAATAGTGTCAATAATAGAAAATAAAACTAAAAACTAAAGTAAATAAACCTATAAAAGATATGAACAAAGTTCAACAATACATATGGCAAATAAGCACATAAAAAGATATTAAATATCACTGGAAATTAGCAACATGGAAATTAAAAGCACAATAACTTATCACTACATCTATTAGACAAGCTAAAAAACAAATGAACAAACCAACAAACATAAAAAAACTGACAATACCAAGTGCTGGTGAGGATGTAGAGCAACTGAAACGATCATACATTGTAGGTGGGAATGTAACATGGCTCCGCCACTCTACAAAACAGCATGGAAGTTTCTTACGAATTTAACGTACATTTATCGACTTCCAGCCAAGAAGGAGGCATAGGTAGACACACTGTGCCTCCTTGCACAACCAAGATAGGGACAGCAACAATTTAGAAACAGAATAGCAACCAGAACTGACAGTAAATTGAACTGTATGGAAGTTGGACAACCAAGAAGTTAAAATAGACATGTTCATCCAGACCGGTAGCAGGGCTGGAATCGGGCAGCCAGGCGCAGGTCACAGTGCAGAGACCAGAGAGAGTTGGGACTGGGCGCATAAGGCATCCAGGGTGCACAAGACCACAGCAGGCAGACCCTGAGCGCAAAAGCAGCAGCTGGCAGACCTCGGCTGAGGGGTAGCAACCAGCAGACCCAGCGAGGTGGCCAGTGTGAAGCAAGGCACTGTGCGCAACCTAGGATCACAGTGCTGGGAAATAGAGCCTTGAGGCACTGAGAGAAAACACCTGTGGAGGTTGAGGCACAGGGAGAGAATCCCAGCCTCACAGGAGAGGTCCTTGGAAAGTCCCACAGTGTGCACAAGCCCACCCACATGGGAATTGGCACCAGAGGGATCCAGTTTGCTCGGGGGAAGCAGTGGAAGGGACTAAGGTTCCACGGTGAGCAGAGCAAGTGCCACTGTTCCCTCTAGGACCCCACCCCCACATACAGTGTCACAACCTAGCAACTGGGTTGCCCCACCCTGGTGAACACCTAAGGCTCCACCCCCATATGTAACAGGCGCAACAAAATTAAAAAAATGGCTCAAACGGAAGAACAAATCAAAGTGCCAGAGCCACTTTTAACTGACCAAGAGATAGCCAACCTATCAGATGCACAGTTCCAAGCACTGGTGATCAGGATGCTCATAGAACTGGTTGATTTTGGTCACAAATTAGATAAACAAATGAAGGCTATAGTAAGTGAAATGAAGAAAAATGCACAGAGAACCAATAGTGATGGAAAGAAGGCTGGATCTCACATCAATGGAGTGGACCAGAAGGAAGAAAAAAACATATAACCAGACAAGAATGAAGAAACAAGAATTCAAAAAACTGAGGAGAGGCTTAGGAACCTCCAGGACATCTTTAAACGATCCAATATCCGAATTATAGGGGTACCAGAAGGGGAAGAGGAAGAGCAACAAGTGGAAAACTTATTTGAACAAATAATAAAGGAGAACTTCCCCAATTTGGCAAAGGAAATAGACTTCCAGGAAATCCAGGAAGCTCAAGAGAGCCCCAAAGAAGTTGGACCCAAGAAGAAACACACCAAGGCACATCATAATTACATTAGCCAAGATTAAAATGAAGGAGAGAATTCTAGAAGCATCAAGAGATAAGGGGACAGTCACCTACAAAGGAGTTCCCATCAGACTGTCAGCTGATTTCTCAAAAGAGACCTTACAGGCAAGAAGGGGCTGGAAAGAAGTATTCCAAGTCATGAAAGGCAAGGACCTACATCCAAGACTGCTCTATCCAGCAAAGCTTTCATTGAGAATGTAAGGGCAGATAAAGTACTACTCAGATAAGGCCAAGTTAAAGGAGTTCATCATCACCAAGCCCTTATTTTATGAAATGTTAAAAGGACTTATCTAAGAAAAAGAAGAAAAACATGTATAGTAAAATGACAGCAAACTCACAATTATTAACAACCACACCTAAAACAAAAACAAAAACAAACTAAGCAAACAACTAGAACAGGAACAGAACCACAGAAAGGGAGATCACATGGAGGGTTAGCAACAGGGGAGTGGGAGGAGGAGAGAGGAGGAAAAGGTATGGAGAATAAGTAGCATAGACAACAGGTAGAAAATAGACTGGGGGAGGGCAAGAGTGGTAAGGGAAATGTAGAAGCTAAAGAACTTACGACACATGGACATGAACTAAAGGGGGAGAATGTGGGTGGGAGAGGGTGTGCAGGGTGGAGGGGAATGAAGGGGGAAATGGGACAACTGTAATAGCATAATCAATAAAATATATTAAAAAATACATTTACCATATGACCCAGCAGTCCCATTCTTGGATATTTACCCCAGTGAAATGAAAATGTGTTCACAGGAACACCTGCCTGTAAATGTTTAGAGCTGCTTTATTTATATTTGTCCCAAACTGAAACAACCCAAATATCCATCACCTGGGAAATAGATGAACAAACTCTGATTCATTGATACAATGGAATATTACTCAGCAATAAAAAAGGAAAAACTACTAATATACAACGACATGGATTAATCTCAAAGGCATCACACTAACTGAAATAGATCAAGTTCAAAAAGTTAAATATCATATGATCCCACTTATTTGGCAGTCTGGTGGAGGCAAAGTTATAGGATGCTGTAAGGCTGAGGGTGGGAGGTAAGGTCGGCCAGGAGAGTACACACAGAAATGGGGGTTTTCTGGCAGATGATCGGACTGTTCTATAACATGGCTGACAATGATTATATGACTGTATATGATTATGAAAACTAATAGAAATGTCCACAAAAGGTCGATTTTTACTGTATGTAAATATACCATACTTTAAAAATACAAAAAAATAAGGTAAAGAAAAGTTTAAGTTTGTTGGATACTTGAAAAACAAGACCACTTTCTGTCTGGCCTTGGTCTACCAGGTAATTTTAGAAAAACATGCTTTTTTTTTTTTTTTAAGTCACCTAAGCTGTACTTTAGCAGCATTTATGGAAAATACCCACAGGAATCCACAGAACTAGTCTCTTCTGTTTGTCTGCTGCACACACTGATAATTTTTCCACACGACTCTCGCTCTTATCTTCCCTTCAGCAGCCCCCAAAACTCCGCCCACAATCACCCCCATTTCTATCCATGGCGGCAGCTAGTGAAGCCACCCTGATCATGCCACTTGATGTGATTACTCCGCCTGTGAATTGCCACTGCACTGTGAGGCCTCCAGCATCCGCATTCTGCCTAATCAGCACCCACGGGCCTATCTCAAGGTCTGTGTTTACTAATGATATTACGATAATATTACTGCTCACTCACATTACTGAAGATCTACCTTGTGCCAAGTGCAGCACAGGCACTTTACATTGGGAGTTCCTCAATCCAACAAGGTGAGTAGGTGGTGTATATTCTACCTTGCAGAATTTATCTGAATAATATCTACCTGGTCTGTCACCTGGCAGAGCAGCACTCCAGGTGCGGACTGAGCTGTGCTCCTGCTGGACATAGTCTAGGGAGATTTCCTGACCCTCCTTCTCCATTAGGCTGTGGCCTCTGTCTCTCTCCCAACTCCTTTCCTTCTTGGCTCAGGCAATAGCCCAGGGACTCAGAGTTCGCCTTCCAAGACACTTCATGTGCTCAGGCAATCCTGAGACTCACAGCATGAAGACATTACTACACCATGCTCATGTATTTTTTTTTTTTCCTGAATGCCACAAAGGGAAGAAATGATGGCTATAGAAGGAGTTCCCATATCACTTACTGCAGGTCAACATTGTGTTTGCTCCTTGTCCCTGGTTATATGCCAGGTCCTGGCAGCTCCTTTTCATCACAGAATCCAGAATCAATCTGCAATTCTTGGACCTGGGGAGGGGCAGCAGTGGCTGCCACCTCAGGTCTCTAATAGCTGACAGGCCTGTGCCAACCTCTTCCTTAGGAAAAGGGTCCACCTGGTGGAAGCTACCTAATCTGGCAGATTCCAAACCCCTGTAAGAGAGAACTGAAATTGTGCAGTGTGGAGAAAAGTGCAGTGGAATTTAAAACACTGGCCTGGTGTGATCTCCCATGTAACCCTCAGGGACAACCCTTCCCTTTGCAGAGTCCACTCTTCCTCTGGCAGGTCCCTGCACAGTGGGCTGTGCAGCACGTGCTCCGTAGGGCGCTTCCGCTGACCTGAGGGAATGTGCCGGTGACCAGCAGGGACCCTCACAACCCAGACCACCTGCTGTAGATGCTTTCAAAAATCATTTCGAGTCACATTTTGGCCCAAGGCCTTTTTTCAAGAGGAAAGCCTAGAGCCTCCCAATTTTATTTTATTTCTTACTTCTTGTTCAAAGAACAATCACATACGATAAAAATATCTTCCTCAGGCAAGGAAAATTTAATTCAAACATTCTTAAGAATAGATTCAACAACTTTTTCCTCACAAACAAAATAAAAAACAAACTTGCTTCATTTTTTGTTTCCCCCAATTACATAAGGAAAGAAAAAAAGGAAACAGGGAGTATTTACATGAAATAGTTTTCACCTGCCCTGTAAACACGACTGAGAAACCTTCTAACAGCTACTTCATAGGCATTATCCTAACAACCTTCTGAGAGGGACGTTGTTGTTACGTCACATTACAGATAGACACTGAGACCTGGAGGGGTCAGTAACGTGTCTGAGGTCGCAGAGTTGTAGTGCACAAGGCAAAGACCTGAATCCACGCAGCCTCACCCCAAGGCCCATGTTCTTAACCTGGTGCATCAGTTGATGTTTGCATAGCTGTGGTCAGAATGAACTGAAGCTGCCTTTTGCAGCTTTGTGAAGAAATTAAAGAGGTGTTAGATTTCTTCTCCACTTTTACTTTCTTTTTATATTAAACCCAAGGTGCACACACTGGATCAGTCATGACCCATGGCTCCCAACACTATCAACTTTCATTTTGGCTCCATCCCCTTCAAGTCCTCACTGACTTTAAAATAAAACCTAGCTTCTTAAACTGGTCCAAAGGTCTAATCCAGTGTGGCCCTTGACTATCTTGCTGACCTACTCTCTCACCAGGTCCTGCTCACTCACTGTGCTTAGCAATCCAGTCTCTCTTTCCATTCCTTGAACATTCTTGTTTTAGAGCCTGAGCTACTGGCTCTAAAGTTTCAGCTTAAATGCTATCTTCTCCAACAGGCCTTTCATGACCATCCAACCTGAAACAGCCCCTCTGCCACACTGCCCTGCTTTATTTCGGTTTATGACTTGTCCTCCCCCTCTACAAGAAGAGTCTTGTGTAGGTCAAGCTGTGTATCTATGCAGCCTACTGTGAACCAGTGATAGCCATTGCTCTTGGCTGACCATACAATCCAGAACTTCTACTAAAGCCCACAGTAAGGTCTTTGTATTGAAGCCTGAGAGAGCATCCACATACAAGGGCACTGACTGTACAGTCATAATTGCTTTGCTTGGCTTTTCCAAAGAAGGCTCTTCTATTTTCAAAATCTCATGTTAGCATGTAAGTGCTTTCCTTCAGCCACAGGGAGCCTTTTCTTCAGACAAGTACAACTGAATCAGTAGGTGGGGGTGGGGAGGTAGGCGGCAAATTTCAGACCCTGACTATGACGTAAACAATGAGTTCTGCACACATTGGAAAAGCTCCATGTGTCATTGGAAATGCTCCTGTGGTCTTCCAGAGGAAGCCTGGGAGACATATATTGGTTTAGAAGAACCAAAGATTCAATGTTAACAGGAAGATTCGAGATAAAATTTCCCTGTTCTTGCAACACACTGAACTTAAATCTAATAAACCAGAATTTAATTAAAACATTTTATTTTCATATCCAAGAAAGGAACCACATTGCTGTGGGCTGAGAGTCAGATTTCACAGGCTGAGCAGGAATAGGCTCAACTTTCATTAACAGTTCAGTTAGGAGAGGAGACCTGGGGCCACAAACTGGGAGCGGTGTGGGGAGGAAAAGGCAAAGTAACATTGGTTCAAAAAGATAAAAGAGGTTTTGGTTAAAAGAAAAAATGCAGGCTGCATTCTGAATGGTCACCCTTGAACTTGATATTCTAAATGTGCCCCGTTGTACTCCCACATATCACAGCCTCTTTCACCTTGTTTATTGTTCAACAGTGGGATCCTCTGAAAACAGGGAAGTCACTAAATTTCTACCTGCAAAAATGTGGCCAACACTGGTGTCACAGGGAATCTTCAGAAGAAGGTACACAATAATGAGCACATGGTATTCACACACTCAGTATCTACTTAGTGAGCTCCTCCCATGGGCCAGGCTGGGGCAGGCGGGCTCTGAGGACCCAGTGGCAAACTACACAGACCTGTCTGGCTCCTGCCCTCAGGAAGTTTCCAGTCTAGCACAAATGAGTTGAGTGAATTATTCACAATTCATATAAAAATAGAATGTTCTCTTAATTATTGATACCTCATTTCCATCCCTTTGTAATATAAGGGAAATAAAATATGGTAGAGAGAGCACTGTTGCACTCTTCGGAGGCATCTGACTAGAGTGTTTAGGAAAGCAAGCCCTCTTGATGAATAATGGCTCTAGGCAATGTTCACCGATGGCAAAAACCACTAGGTAAAAAGCTGACCGAGGAACTGTATCACAGATATATTAAGCTGAAAACCCCCAAATCTACTGACTAGTCTTAAAAGAATAAAGAGAGAGACATAGGGAAGTACAGAACACCACCCATGGAGGAGTTTTGTCTCCCTCCCAAAATCAAATTTAAATCTGAACAAGCCTCTAGGTTCAATACCAGTTGTAGGAAATGCAGAGGACTGCAGAACTGCTGAATGACACCATAGGGATGCAACTGCAAAGTTTTAGAATGTGGGCAACTCCACAGGACAAACAACCCAACTTCTTTAACACCAAGAGTTACCGAAAAGAGGGGACAAGGAAACATAGTTTAAAAGGGACCTAAGTGTCGTATCAACCAAATGCAAACATGGGGCTTGTCTGGACAAGGATTCAATCAAAAGGTGAAAAAAGAAAGTATGAAACAAACAAGGAAAACAGGAAAATCTGCACTGACTGCATATTTGATAATTAAATAATTTTTTTTGGTTGTGATAAAAATATTGTGGTTATTTTTTGAAAAGTGCTTTGGTCAGTTATATGCAAATACATGAGTATTTATGGATGAAATGGGATTAGCTTCAAAAGAACAGGGGAGAAAATAAGTACATAAAATGATGTTCAACATTATTAGCATTATTATTATTCAGCAATAAAAAGAAATGAAGTATTAATACCTGCTACAACATGGGTAAACCTCGAAGGCATTAGGTTAAGTAAAAGAAGCCAGTCACAAAGCACCACATATTATATGGCTCCATGTACATAAAATGTCCAGAACAGGCAAATCTATAGAAATGAGAAGCAGATCAGTGGTTACCTAAGGCTGGAGTGGGGGGAGAGAGACGATATTGGGGGGTGACTGATGGCTAAGAGTTCTTGGGTTTCTTTTAGGGTAAAGCAAATATTCTAAAATTCATTGTGGTGAGAGGTACACAACTCTGTGACTATGCCAAAAGCAACTGAGACTGATATGTAGATTTCCGGCAAAGATGGAGGTGTAGGTAGATATACTTTGCCTCCTTGCACAACCAAAAGAAGGACAATGACAAATTTAAAAACAAAAAACAACCATAACTGACAGAAAGTCAAACTGTATGTAAGTTCAACAACCAAGGAGTTAAAGAAGAAACACTCATTACCACTGGTAGGAGGGGTGGAGAAAGGCAGTTTGGGGGGGGGTGGGCGGTGGAGGACCGGGTGATCCCACATTTGTGTGTACATAAACTGGGAGGAACAACTGGGTAATGAGACAGACCACGCAACCTAGGGTTCCAGCTCGGGGAAATAAAGCCTCAAAACCTGTAACTGAAAAAACCTGGGGGAATTACACAGGAAGAAACTCCCAGTCTCACAGGAGAGTTCATGGAGAGACCCATGGGGTCCGAGAATGTACACAAGCCACCCACCTGGGAATCAGCACCAGAAGGGCCCAATTTGCTTGTGGGTAGCAGGGGAAGTGACTGAAAGCAGGCCGAGAGCCAAGCAAGCAGCATTGGTCCCTCTTGGATGCCTCCTCCACATACAGCACCACAACCCAGTGATGCTGTGGCAAATACCTAAAGCTCTGCCTTATGTAACAGGCACAGAGATGAAAAAATATGGCCCAAACGAAAGAACAGATCAAAGCTCCAAAAACATAACTAAGTGATGAAGAGATAGCCAACCTATCAGATGTACAGTTCAAAACACTGGTAATCATGATGTTCTCAGAAATAGTTGAGTATGATAGCAAAATAGAAGAAAAAGTGAAGGCTATGAAAAGTGAAATAAAGGAAAATGTACAGGGAACCAACAGTGATGGGAAGGAAACTGGGACTCAAATCAACGATTAGGAGCAGAAGGAAGAAATAAACATTTAGCCAGAACAGAATGAACAAACAAGAATTCGACAAAATGAGGAGAGGATTAGGAACCTCCAGGGCAACTTTAAACATTTCAACATCCGAATCATAGGGGTGCCAAAAGAAGAAGTGAAAGAACAAATGGAAAACTTATTTGAAAACATAATGAAGGAGAACTTCCCCAATCTGCCAAAGGAAATAGACTTCCCGGAAGTCCAGGAAGCTCAGAGAGTCCCAAAGAAGTTGGGCCCAAGAGGAACACACCAAGGCACAACATAATTACACTACCCAAGATTAAAGATAAGGAGAGAATCTTAAAAGCAGCAAGAGAAAATGAGCGAGTTACCTACAAAGGAGTTCCCGTAAGACTATCAGCTGAATTTCTCAAAAGAAACTTTGTAGGCAAGAAGGGTCTGGAAAGAAGTATTCCAAATCATGAAAGGCAAGGACCTACATCCAAGATTGCTCTATCCAGCAAAGCTTTCATTTAGAATGGAAGGGCAGATAAAGTGCTTCTTAGATAAGGTCAAGTTAAAGGAGTTCATCATCACTAAGCCCTTGTTATATGAAATGTTAAAGGGACTTATCTAAGAAAAAGAAGATGATCAAACTATGAATAGTAAAATGACAACAAACTCACAACTAACAACAACTGAACTGAAAACAAAAACAAACTAAGCAAACAACTAGAACAGGAACAGAATCACAAAAATGGAGATCACATGGAGGATTGTCAGCGGAGAGAGGGGGAAGAATGGAGGAAAACATACAGGGAATGAGAAGCACACATGGTAGGTACAAAATACACGGGGTAGGTTAAGGATAGTACAGGAAATGGAGAAGGCAAAGAGCTTATATGTACGACCCACGGACATGAACTAAGAGGGGAGAATATGGCTGGGGGTGATGGGCAGAGTGGAATAAAGGGGAGAAAAAATGGGACAATTGTAACAGCTTATTCAGTAAAATATATTAAAAAATAAAAGCAATGAAATTGTGCACTTAAAAGCAAGAATCAGATGAGACTGGGCACACAGGACCAGAGTCATGGAAATAAACGGACACTGATGGAGGCAGGGAGGACAATGGGGGAAAGAAGGGGAACGTATACAGAGGACCCATGGAAAAGGACAATGGGGTGGGGATTGTCTTTGGGAGCCGAGGTTGGATGGGGTAGGGGAGAGAAACGGGTGGGAAAATAGGGAGAACTGTAACTGAAAATAAAAAATACACAATAAAAAAAGAAAAAAAACAAGAATCGTTGTTGGGAGGGAGTGGGTAAGGACATAGGTGAAATATAATAGACCACATGTTGAGGAAGGTTTTGAATGTATAGGTTCCACTGCCAGCCTCTCCAGGTCAATACCTGGCCCTGCCGATTACTAGCTATATGACTTTGGGCAAGATAATTACCTTCTTTTAGTCTTAGTTTCCTTAAATGGAAAATGGGAGTAATCTGTAGGTTTGTACAGACGAAATGAGGCTGACACACATAAAACATGTGCAACAGTGTCTGGCACATGTAAAACACTCAATAAACAGTAACTTTTACTATTTTCAACTACTTTTCTCATACCATTTCCTTTGGAAATATGTTTCTTCAGTATCTGCCTCAGAAATCAGTTATTGTGACTTTTCCTGATGTTTTGCTGCCTTTGTCCTTTTCAGTTGTTATGATTTTCCTCAACAAGGTATTATCCTTCAAAGATTTCATTTACTGTGTGACTTGGTTTGTTTTTGGTTTCAGGCTAAAGATGAGGAGCAGCAAAAAGAGATATAAAAAGTCTGACTGCAGCCATATCAATCAACTCTGCCAGAAGGCCTGACCCCTGACCCCCAAGGGCCACAAATACTGGAACAGCAGAGGCTAACCCCATAGACGACCCCTTCTGACCCCCTTCCTTCAGTGGTGCTTTGGAATCACACTGGTTCAGCGGTGGCAGCACTTCATTCACAGCCTGCCAGTGTCTCCTCTGGATTCCGCCTCAGTTCCACTCGTACCCCAACCAGGGCCTCCTAAATTAGCAAAGTGCTTTGGCTCTTTTTAATAACAAAGGCCCTGCATGAGCCTAAATCAGTAAAACTATGATAAATATTTTATAAATGGCACTCTGAAAGCACAGCTCGGACTAACACCACATACAATGGAATTTCTATGCTCACTTATGCTCACCACACAGAACTGCAGCATTTTTTCCATTCAAGTTTGCTCCAAAACAGATTTAAAAATTGTTTTTATTGTATTATACATATCAACTGCACAAGGCAATCAGCCAAGTAGAAATTTAAACATATGGACTAAATCTCCTGGCTTTGAAAAACATGGCAGAGCAAGACAGCGACATGCTCTCGTGCTCTGCTCTCTGGGACTGCCACCATGGACAGGTGTGTGCCATGCCTGGGTCACCTTCTTCCTGGGGGCCATCAGGTCAAGGAGCCACCCCCATCTTTGCAATGACCTGTTCAAATATGCAAAGGTTCTTGTGAAGCACCATCTTAAAGCAGTGCTACTTAGCATTCTCTCCACCCTGAGAAATGCTCCCTTGCATGTAGGACCTTCCCCACGGGCACACCCAGGACTGCCGAGACAGTCGGCAGAGCTGAGCGTGTGTGGCCGTGTGCATCTGACATGTTACCAGTGTGGGGGGGAGATCCCTGTGGTCCCTGAAAAGCAGATGTAAAGTAAATGTAGTAATCAGATTTGTTTTCCTAAGTGTCGATTTTTCCAGACTTCCATCCCATTTGTAAGGTAAGCAAACAGGACCTACAAAAGAATGACCACAAATAAATTTTATTTTACTGTTTTAATATCTAGACTTTATAAATTTTCGACATTTGCTAAAATGAATAGCATTCTTCCGATTCACTTGCATAATCTCCAGCTTCCTCTGACTTACTAACTGAAACAGAAATGTGTATTGAGTTATTTACTCAGATACAACATTGACTTGATGTTTTGTAAACGAAATGCTGCCACCTCTGAGAACACAATGTACTGTTCTCAGCTACAGTGTATGTCTTGCTTTCTTGTCAAAATGTGTCCATTCCCAGGTAAAGGTAAAAAGAACAAAGGTTAAAAAAAATCACAAGCAGACAGTTCTACTATAATGCCAAATTGCCATGAGCATTTAAGTTCTGTGGTCCTCACTAAAAGCCGGGACAAGACAGGGAGCAGGTTATACACCAAACGTGGCTCTTTCCCTTCCTTCCAGAAAGCTTATTGGAATGGAAGGATCACAATGGTGACGGTGAGAGTTTCATGGGTACGCTTGTCACGTGCTCCTTTTCAGGGAGAGGTACTGGAACACATTCAGGCATGTGAATCTGTGGCCTGAGCTTTGGGACCAAGATGCTCAGTCACAGTTCCCTTGGTGCTCACCTGACAGTGTGCCTGTCTGACCACAGCAGCTGCAGAGCCACAGCTGGGAGGAGTGCAGGCTCTCTCCAGCTCCCATCAACAGGACAGGACTGATGGCAGGTGCTGGGGGCAGGCAGGTGCTGCAGCAGAGACGTTATAGTCAGACATATGCTTCAGTTTGAACTGTGGTGCTGGCAGTTTCTAGCTGTGTGATTGGGATTGTGAATTCACATCTCTGGGCCTCCAAGTTCTCATGGGAACAATAGGACTCTTCTGGATTTCAAAGTTGTTGAGGAGATGGAAAGTGAAGAGCCAGTGCTCAAAGGGGCAGCAGCAAGGGCAGCAACAGAAGCCTGGGTTGAGGAGTAGAGGCCCACACAATCCCCAAGGGACCCCTTGGCAGCGGGACACCCAGCCCTGCTGTCCCCCTCTGGATGATGCCACCCCACGCTGTCACAGCAGACGAGGAGGCTTGCAAACAGCAGGACCCCACAGAGACTGACTTTATCTCAAGGGGTGACTCAGGCTGAAAGCACAGGTTGATCTGATTTGTGTGAATTAAGTGATTCAGAATTAAGTGATTCAGGTTTTAAACATAATTTTTTTTAAACCTAAGTTAATTACACAATTTGAACGCTGTGGAGCCCCTAACATCTCTTGCACTGTCAGGAAGGGCTGTCATAGTAAGCAAAGGAAGGAGGAGAAAAAGGGCCACCTACTTTCACTGTGCTGGACATTTTATTTCAATGCCTTTTTAATATTCAAAACAACCTTGTGAAGTAAAAAAGTTTCAATGTTTTTCTAATATTTATCACCTTTATTTTAAATGTTATTTAGTTGTAAGTTTAATTGTGTTCATAAACTATTTATGTCAGAAGAGTTGTAGAGACACAGAATTGCAAATCTAGTACACAGCTCCCATATATTTGCATACCCAGTCTCCTTATTAACATCTTACATTAGTCTAACTTACATTTGTCACAACTAGTGAACCAATACTGACACATCAATATTAACTAAAGTTCACACTTTAAAAAATTTTTTTAGATATATTTTATTAATTATGCTATTACAGTTGTCCCATTTCCCCCTTCACTCCCCTCCCCCCTGCACACCCCCTCCCACCCACATTCCCCCCCTTTAATTCATGTCCATGTGTCATAAGTTCTTTAGCTTCTACATTTCCCATACTATTCTTGCCCTCCCCCTGTCTATTTTCTACCTACCATCTATGCTACTTATTCTCTGTACCTTTTCCCCCTCTCTCCTCCTCCCACTCCCCTGTTGATAACCCTCCATGTGATCTCCATTTCTGTGGTTCTATTCCTGTTCTAGTTGTTTGCTTAGCTTGTTTTTGTTTTTGTTTTAGGTGTGGTTGTTAATAATTGTGAGTTTGCTGTCATTCTACTATACATGTTTTTTATCTTCTTTTTCTTAGATAAGTCCCTTTAACATTTCATATATTAAGGGCTTGGCGATGATGAGCTCCTTTAAGTTGACCTTATCTAAGAAGCACTTTATCTGCCCTTCCATTCTAAATGAAAGCTTTGCTGGATAGAGCAGTCTTGGATGTAGGTCTTTGCCTTCCATGACTTGGAATACTTCTTTCCAGCCCCTTCTTGCCTGTAAGGTCTCTTTTGAGAAATCAGCTGACAGTCTGATGGGAACTCCTTTGTAGGTGACTATCCCCTTATCTCTTGATGCTTCTAGGATTCTCTCCTTCATTTTAATCTTGGCTAATGTAATTATGATGTGTCTTGGTGTGTGCTTCCTTGGGTCTAACTTCTTTGGGACTCTCTGAGCTTCTTGGACTTCCTGGAAGTCAATTTCCTTTGCCAGATTGGGGAAGTTCTCCTTTATTTTTTGTTCAAATAAGTTTTCCACTTGTTGCTCTTCCTCTTCCCCTTCTGGTACCCCTATAATTCAGATGTTGGAATGTTTAAAGATGTCCTGGAGGTTCCTAAGCCTCTCCTCAGTTTTTTGAATTCTTATTTCTTCATTCTTTTCTGATTGTATGTTTTTTTCTTCCTTCTGGTCCACTACATTGATGTGAGACCCAGCTTTGTTTCCATCACTATTGGTTCTCTGTGCATTTTTCTTCATTTCACTTACTGTAGCCTTCATTTGTTTATCTAATTTGTGACCAAAATCAACCAGTTCTGTGAGCATCCTGATCACCAGTGCTTGGAACTGTGCATCTGATAGGTTGGCTATCTCTTGGTCAGTTAAAAGTGGCTCTGGCACTTTGATTTGTTCTTCTGTTTGAGCCATTTTTGTTAATCTTGTTGCACCTGTTACTTATGAGGGGCGGAGCCTTAGGTGTTCACCAGGGTGGGGCAACCCAGTTGCTGGGTTGGGACACTGTATATGGGGGCAGGGTCCAACAGGGAACAAAGGCGCTTGCTCCACTCTGTTGGATTTCAGTCCCCTTTGCCGCTTCCTACAAGCAAATGGGGCGTCTGGTGCTGGGTCCTGTGTGGGTGGGCTTGTATACTTTCTAGGACCCTGTGGGTCTCTCCAACAAACTCTCTTGTGAGGCTGGGAGTCTTTCCCGGAACCTCAACCTCCACAGGTGTTTTTAATGGGTGCTTTTAGGCTTTATTTCCAAGCGCTGGGGCCCTGGGTTGCGCGGTCTGTCTTGCTCCCCATTTTCGCCTGGTTTGTCTTCATGTGAATGTGTCCAAGGTCAGCCAGCAGCCTTGCATGCCTCACTGTATCTGCTTGTTGCTTCCCCATGCCTGGGGTCTGCCACCAGGGCCTGCTGGCTGCCGCCTGCTCCCTCTGCGCCCAGGTTTGCCAGCCACCACTTTTTCCTGCTTCAACCCCTCTCCACCGGCTGACTCTGCCCCTCTTACTGGTCTGGATGAATGGTTGTTGGGACTTGCATACAGTTTAATTTTCTGTCTGTTCTGGTTGTTTGTTTCTAAATTTTTGCTGTCCTTAATTTTGGTTATGCGAGGAGGCACAATGTATCTACCTACGCCTCCATCTTGGCCAGAAGTCTCTGAAGTCCGCATTTTATTTGAATTTCCTTCTTTTGGCCTGATGTCCTTTTTCTGTCCTGGGATCCCATCCAGGACCCCACATAACATTAGTTGTCATCTTTCTATAGGCTCCCCTAGGCTGTACCCACCTCTCAGGTTTTCCTTGTTTTTGATGACCTTGACTGTTTTGAGTAGTGCTGGTCAAGTATTTGGCATAATGTCCCTCAACTGGGATTTGTCTGAATCTCCCCGCCCGTTGTGATTAGACCAGGATTCTAGCTTTGGAAGGAGGACCACAGGGGTCAAGTGTCATTTTCATCACACTGTAGTATCCAGGGTGCATGCTACCGACATGACATGTCACGGCTGGTGCTGACCTTGACCAGCTGTCTGAGGTGCTGTCTGTCAGGCTTCTCCATGAGAGACTGCTGTTCCCCTCCACTCCCCACAGTACTCTGTGGAAGGAGGACACTATGCATTTTATTCGCCTATGGGGGTTGGGAGTTCTGCTCCTCCTTTCAAGGGTGAGGCATCTATCTATATTATTTGGAATTCTGCTTCATGGGAGATTTTCCTGTTCTTTTTCCATTAATTTGTGTATTCTTGTATTTTATTCAGTCTTTTATTTGTATTAATACAGGCTCATGAATATTTATTTAATACTTGAGGTTAAAATCCAACATTGCTTTATTTATTTTGTTTTTCAAACTGTTCCAACTGCGGCCTTTGGGAGCTCTTTCAGTTGGCTCCTGTGTCCCTTTGACACACCCCACCCCTCCCCAATGCGGTGGGTTTTTAGCACTTCCTTTTCTTCTGGCACTACAAGATCCTTTAGGCTCACCTTATAGATTTCCTGTCCAGTCCTACAGTCAGTCATTTCTCCACGGAGCGCTGGAGACTTACTTTTGAGTTCTGTTGGTCGGGACCAGGGCAGCCTTCAGTCTAGGGCTGTCTGTCCCCAGCACTGAGGTTTTCTCCTTCTGACCGCTGTCCCCAAGGTTTTTCTGCTGTGGCTGCTGGGAACACAAACTACTGCCCTGCATGACCTCAGAGATTGTTCTGCTTATTCCTTTCTGGTGGCTCTTTCCTCAGTCACTGGGATGTTCCCTCCACAGTGAGCTGACAACTGAGGGATCCTCACAGATCTCTGAGCTGGCTTTCTGGGCAGTACAGCCCTCTCAGACTCACCTTGTGAATTCCAGCTGCCTGAGTCTCTCAGATCCCTAATGTTGTCTCCTCAACTTGGAGACTCCTGGGCTCTGTTTGGTCCTGATCTTGTGTCATGGCCTAGGAACTTCTCCAGGCCACGGTGAGCTGGAGAACAGTAGGACTCACCCCATTGTTCCCCCCTCAGGGACTACCATCCTGTGTTATCTATGTTTGATGTCTGAACACCAGTTTCATACATCTTGTTTAGATTTCTAGTTGTCTAAGGTGGGAAGGTAAATTCAGTTCCTGTGATTCTACTCTTGGCCTGAGTAGAAGTTCTGAAATTCACTATATAGAGGGTCTCACTTAGAAATGTGACTGGATTTGCTGGATATAAATAGTACAAGTGAGTGACTCAGCTTTGACCACACAGCACATGGCTAAAATAATGGAGCAGGTTTAATCTGTCTGTACTACAATGAGGTTGCTGGAGGTATAAAATATAAATGGACTGAACTGGGAGGCTCTGAAAGCCCAGATGCCCTTCTGCATCTGCTGCAGGATGAGCAGAGCTGGCGCAGGGGGATGGCACCTCACCAGGTGCACGTACTCTTCTCAGGAGACAAGGCCTAGACCGGACAGCAGTGACATGAAAACAGCCCACATGTGTGATGTGCACACATCGAAGCAGCTTTAAAAACCCACAGGAGGATGATTGGCTTCACAGGATTTTCCCTTGTCCCAGGCAACCTGAGAAGTGCTGGTTAATATGAGTACTCACCAATAGTTTGAAAACTCACTCAGTTAACAAGGGCAAAATGTGGAAGATCATGGGTCAAAATGTCCCCCATGGGGCTTGCTTACTTAGCACCTTCCCTACATCTCAGCTATACCAGAGGGAGTCTAATACATACACACACACACACACACACACACACACACACACACCTCCTTACAGAACATATACAGGGACCCATAATTTTCTTCTAGGTCTCTCAATTTCATTTTCTTCAGGTCTTTGAGATCTTAGCCCCAAAACAGTGAGGCAGACTTTAAAGATCTGCAAACATTTTTAAAATCTAGGAACCTTGTATCAAAGAAAAAAAACACTTTCAGATATAAGAGCCTCAATCATTGTAAGGAATTTTCTTCATGCAGCTCATCATGCATATCAGTGTTCCCGGGATGGCAGATTCACCTGCAACACAGGACCATGAAAACATCTCCAAGCCAGTTACCGCCAGCACATTCTCCACCCTCCTTCAACTACGGTGGGTGGTGACGTCTGGGGTAGAAAAGCTACCAAGATGCAGTGACCTTCCCTGCTCTACTGGAAACCAAGTGCCAGGCCTTGTACGTGTCTGAGCATGGGGCACATGCATGGCATCTCTAGCCTCACTTCCATCTGTTCCACTACACACCTCCTACTACCCACACCATTCAGCCCATCCACAGCAAAAGGGCACTTAAAACCATGAAAACATGTATCCCCATCAAAAAGGAGGAGGCTCCTCATTAAAGAAGAGACTGTAAGAGACCATGAAATTGTTTGCTTCAGACATGGAGTTTCCTCAAGACTTGTTTATTGTGATATGTGGCAAGTTAGGAAGTAGCCTATTAAGGTAGATGGGACTAGCACCCTGGCTTTATTTATTTATTTTTAATATATTTTATTGATTATGCTATTACAGTTGTCCCATTTTCCCCTCGTCACTCACCTCCACCCTGCACACCCAGCTCCCACATACATTCCCCGCCTTTAGTTCATGTCCATAGGTTGTACATATAAATTATTTGGCTTCTACGTTTCCTATACTATTCTTACCCTTCCCCTGTCTATTTTCTACCTACCATCTATGCTACTTATTCTCTGTACCTTTTCCCCTTCTCTCCCCTTCCCACTCCCCTGTTGATAACCCTTCATGTGATCTCCATTTCTGTGCATCTATTCCTGTTCTAGTTGTTTGCTTAGTTTCTTTTTGTTTTAGGTGTCATTAATAATTGTGAGTTTGCTGTCATTTTACTATTCATATTTTTTATCTTATTTTTCTTAGATATGTAAATCCCTTTTACATTTCATGTAATAAGGGCTTGGTGATGATGAACTCCTTTAACATGACCTCATCTGGGAAGCACTTTATCTGCCCTTCCATTCTAAATGATAGCTTTGCTGGATAGAGTATTCTTGGATATAGGTCCTTGCCTTTCATGACTTGGAATACTTCTTTCCAGCCCCTTCTTGCCTACAAGGTTTCTTTTGAGAAATCAGCTGACAGTCTGATGGGAACTCCTTTGTAGGTAACTGTCTCCTTTTCTCTTGCTGCTTCTAGAATTCTCTCCTTCATTTTAATCTTGGATAATGTAATTATGATGTGCCTTGGTGTGTTCCTCCTTTGGTCCAAATTCTTTGGGAATCTCAGAGCTTCCTGGACTTCCTGGAAGTCAATTTCCTTTGCCAGATTGGGGAAGTTCTCCTTTATTATTTGTTCAAATAAGTTTTCCACCTCTTCCTCTTCTTCTTTTTTGGTACCCCTATAAATCAGATGTTGGAACGTTTAAAGATATCCTGGAAGTTCCTGAGCCTCTCCTCATTTTTTGAAATTCTTGTTTCTTCATTCTCTTCTGGTTGAATATTTCTTCCTTCTAGTCCAAACTGTTAATTTGAGTCCCAGTTTCCTTCCCATCATTATTGGTTCCCTATACATTTTCCTTTATTTCACTTAGTGTAGCCTTCATTTTTTTCATCTAACTTGAGACCAAATTCAACCAATTCTGTGAGCATCCTGATTACCAGTGTTTTGAACTGTACATCTGATAGGTTGGCTATCTTTTCATTGTTTAGTTGTATTTTTTCTGGAACTTTGATTTGTTCTTTCATTTGGGCCAGTTTTTTTTGTCTTGATGTACCTGCTATGTAGTTTGCAGCGGAGCCTTAGGTGTTCACCAGGGCAAGGTAACCTATGTTGCTGCATGTGGGAAAGGGGTCGGAGAGGGGACAATGGCACTTGCTCCACTCTCTGATGGCTTTCAGTCACTTCCTCCACTACCCACAATCAAGTTGTGCCCTTCTGGTGCTGATTCCCAGGTGGGTGGGTTTGTGTATGTTCTAGGACCCTGTGAGTCTCTCCAATGAACTCTCCTGTGAGACTGGGAGTTTCTCACTGTTGCCTCAACCCCCACAGGTGTTTGCAATTGGTGGTTTGAGGCTTTATTTCCCCTGTGCTGGAGCTCTGGGTTCCTCCGTCTGTCTCACTCCCCAGTTGTTCCTCCCAGTTTATCTTTGTGCGAATGTGGGACCACCTGCTCCACCAGCCACAGCCTTGCCAGGAGTCCTCTTCACGTGTCGTCTCCACCCCTCTTACCGGGCTGGATGAGTGTGACTTCTTTAACTCCTTGGTTGTTGGACTTCCATACAGTTTGATTTTCTGTCAGTGCTGGTTGTTTTTGTTTTTAAATTGTTGTCCTTCTTTTGGTTGTGCGAGGAGGCACAGTGTAGCTCCTTGGTTTTATAGTTCATTGTTATGCTCATCTTCAAAAGGCAAGTATGTGGGGGCACAAAAGGATGGAGAGGGGTTGTTATGAGCTTAGCTTCCATAGTTGCTTCTCCAGAAGGTTTGCATTCAGTGGACACTCAACAGACAGATCTCTGCTAAATTAAACTGAAGTACTTCCAGTGACTGGCCACCTCCCACCCCTTGACATACAAACACTTTTTACTCCTTCCCCTTCAGGATAGCCACCAGGGCCATAACTGCAAATTCCCACACCTGTAGGAGAAGCTGGAGCCAACTGACCATGTAGAGACCTGCTGATAAATGACCACAGCTGGCCAGTGACAGAGTCCCTTTGATTTCACATCCTGACAGAGAGTAAAATTAGAGAAAAAACAAAACAAAACAAAAAATCAGTCCAAATACAGACTCAGGCTTGAATCACAAGGAAATCCCAGATATTTGGGGTGAATATAAGAGATGAAAGTTTCTAGAAAAATATGATATTTTCTACAATGGCTGTTCCTTGCAAAGCCTGTCTGCCCAGGCATTTTGCCATCACATCAGACTGTTCACTGCTCTATGGACCAACCACAAACTCTAGTCCTATACATTTTCATTCTACTCACCACATCCCTTCCACCTGCCCTACTTGGTAAATTTTTGCTCATTTTTTAATGTTCAGTTCAAAGCTTGCCTTCCCCATGAAGCACATCCTAATATTCTGAAAATAAGGATTTAATAACCAATGCCTTTCTTCCCTTGCTCCCACAGTGCTGAAGGCACCCCTTAATTAGAGCAGTACCCCCTGCACCCCAACTACCTGTTCATTGTTTGCCTTCTGTTTTGGCATGTGAGGTACCTCAGGGCAGGGACTGTGCTTCCTGAGCCTCATGAAGTGCCTGGGACATGGCAGGACCCTGAGCTGTACACTGTGAGGCTGCACACGGGGAAGGAAGCACATAAGCTGCCCTATTCAAGGTGATGTGCTTCAGGGCTCTCCTAGGAGATTTACATACGCACTCAGCTCTGCCTTCCCTACCTTGGGCAGGAAAGGTACTATTATTCACGCTCTACTCTGAAGGAAAAATCTAGTGTTCGGAGAGGTTGAATGTCCAGCTGTCCAACACTGAGTAAAGTCCTGGACTAGACCTAAAGAGATGTAGGTTCCAGTCATGGCTGTTCTACAGAGTATTTTGGGAGACTTCAACAGCTGGGAAAATTATCTAAATTGTCTCTAATCCCACTGTAAACATCTATGCCTCCCCTAAGGCCATGTGCCCATATGTGATGAAGCTTGAACTAACACCAGGTTTTCTGATGCTTATAGGGTTGTTAGAGGTCCTGATGCCATTTCAAACCTCACTGCTGCATTCATTTCATTTTCAGATGCTGAATTTGTTTCTCAAATCCATGCACCACTGGAATAATGGCTGTTCCTCAAATGCCAACGAGAAGCTGCTTTTATGAGTGAAGCCGCAATGCCAGCCCTGCTTGGGGTGGGCCCATGCTGCTAACTGCAGACAGGGCCCACAGGAGACTACACGCACACAGTTGTTTCTTTTGGCAAATATGGCAACAAAGTGATGATATCAAGCAGGTCCTTAATAAAAAAAAGTGGGAAGAGTAACAAAAAGTAAGAACAAGCAAGTGCTTACAGGTCCTGGGCTGACTATGCCTTTTGTTAAAATGAAAACAAGCCACTTTAGTTCATCAAGGCAACTTGGAGAAGGTAAAGCTGTATCTGCTGTCTTTCTCTGCATGGCCGACTGAGATGAAAACAAGGGGAGCTTCGTAAATGGAGGAAAAGATCGCCATTGTCCAAACTGCATCAAAGTTGACAAAAGCTTTATCTAGCTGCTGTTCTGATCATTTCATCCAACACTTAGAAGACTTTAAGGATGGAGAAGTAGAACTAAAATTAACAGAAGAGCAGCAATGGGAGGAGTATGCCAAATGCATTTCTCTGTCATAACAGTGAGGAACAACAGAGAAAGTTAAAGGTGGCCAGCTATCAATAACTGGCTTGCTCAGTTTGGTAGCCAAAGCTCTCATTCAAAGGCAAGCTAAATAGTTTTCCTTGTTGGAAACCCAACAGTTGATGAAGCTTAGGTTTAAAAGCATCTCCTTTGGCTACTTTAGGGGTCAGGCAAGTAGCATGTGTTGGCAGCCATGCCCAGTGACCTGCAAGTCTCTAAGAAGTCAGCACCATCATTCTGAGACAGGGAGTGTATCTGAAGTCATGGGAACACCAATGGTCAAGGTTAATTCAAGCACTGTTGACCGTCAGCCTGCTATGTGCCAGGGGTATGATGGTGACCCAAACACAGACCTACCTCAGTCTTGGCCATCTGGTGGAAGGAAGGAGGAACACAAATATGTCATTGTTGAGTGGAGAAGACTAAGATAACAATTACGAACAAGAAATACATTGTAAAGTGTGGTTGAGGTTCAGAGCGGGAAGTGAGCACAAGAGACTGGGAAATAAGCAGTGGCACTCAGGATGGGCAATGAAGGACATGCAAGAGTTCAAGAAACTAAGAAGGGGAGATGCAGGGCAACAAGTACGAGCACAGGTGAGGGGTGCAATGCATGGAGTTTAAGAAATGAAAACATCCCAAATGGTTTGAGCAAAGACTACGTAAGTAGAGAAACACGTTGATGGTATTAGGGGCTGAATATTTGTGTCTCACCCCCAAATTCGTATGTTGAAACTATAATCTCCAACATGATGGCATTTGGAGGTGGAGCCTTTAGGAAGTAATTGGCTTTAAATGAGTACAGGAGGTAGAGCTCTCACAATAGGATTACTGCCCTTATAAGGGGACAAAGGGGCCAGAGCACTCATTCTCTGCCTTGTAAGGAAGCCAGGGAGAGGGCCCTTAGCGGAACCTGAGTATGCTGGGCATCACATTGTAGACTTCCAGCCTCCAGGACTGTGAGAAATAAATGTCTGTTGTTTAAGCCACGCAGACTGACTAAGAAGATGGGATCAAAAGGGTCTTGAGCACTTGGGTTTTAGTAGGGAGAGTGGAGAATCACTGTGCATTTCTTAGCAGGAAGGTTTTAGCCTCTGTCTCTAGGAGGATTAGTTGGATAGCAACGTTTAGGATGAACTAAGGTAAGAAGGTAGACAAACAGAAGCCGGGAATAGGAAAATAGAGGCCTGCTCTGGCTGGTATGGCTCAGTTGGTTAGAGTGTTGTCCCATACACCAAAAGGTTTGGGGTTCGATTCCCGTCAGGGCACATGCCTAGATTTTGAGTTGGATTCCCAGTTGGGGCACGTATGGGAGGCAACCAACTGATGTTTTTCTCTCATGTAGATGTTTCTCTGTCTTTCTAAAATCAATAAACATGTTTTTTAAAAAAAGAAAGTAGAGGCTTAAACAGAAGGGAATAAGAACTTGCCCTAGGTTGACAATCCAGGTGGAAGAAGAAACAGGTGGGGATGAAAATAAGCAGGGAAGGATGGGAGACAGGAAGGGGAGGGGGGGTTGGGGGGGCAATGCTGAGGCTGTGGCCTAGAGAAGGGTGAAGCCACTTAGATGAATAAGAAGTCACAAAAAGAATGGCAGTAAAAGATAGAAAATTGTACTGCAACAATTTAAATAAAATTTAAAAAATACCATAAAAGAAAGAAGTCACAGGATAAAAATGAGCCCCACTTTATCCATTTGAATCCCTGGCACAGGCAGATTGTCCAAGTCCATGTATCCAGAAAGCGGCTGGCGAGGTGGACCTGAGGTTCTGTAGAAGAGTCAGCTGTAGAAAGAGCCATCAGAAGAAGAGTGGGTAACCAGGAAATGGGGGAGCTTCACATTTAGGGGATGTTGGAGTAAGAGAAGTGGAAACTGGGACAGGCAGGGGAGCCAGCAGAGGGCTGCAGGGGTCTGGCCAGCACACCCACCCAGGGAGGAGAGGCTCTTACAAAAGAGGTCCCCTAAGAGGCAGGTCCATACTCTCCCCCAGGGGGAACCCCCAGGGAGTCCTTTGGTCTATGAACACTGCGATTATGTGAAAATAGGCGGGGGGAGTGGACAAGGAGCGCAGAAGAGGGTAAAAGCGTTTCCTAGTTTTAGTACTAGGAAACTAGGAAGACCTAGTACCTAGTGTACCTAGTACATTTCAGTACTAGGAAAAATGGAAGACCTTTGACACTTCAATTTTAAGTGGAGGCAAACACCTCACATTCTCACTACTCTCCAGGCCCAGTTACATCAATTCTTAACTTCTTGGGCCAGGCCAAGGTTTCTTGACATCCAAAGACCATTTTAAGGGTATCCGTCACATACCCGAACTGATACTACTTGGTGATTTTTAAAAAGTTGAAGAAGCAGTGGATAACAAAATGAAACCATTTTAAAACTGAACATTACTTTTAGCCACTATCAGCAAGAACTCTTTCAGCAAGGGATCTGCATGTGTCAGGGATGGCAAGCGGGCACCCGGATGGGGGTGGAGGTGGGGGTGGAGGCACGACACAGCCACAGGGCCTGGAGTCCTTGGTTGGTGCTGTGCACAGCATAGCTCTGCCACCCCTAAACTGTCCTCACCTGCATTCCTGCAATGTATGCTGGAGACAGCAATCAGACCCACGGGAGCCTTCCAGGAAGGGAAAAATGAGAAGGGCATCTGCCGCAGAAGCCTCAGAAGCATTAACTTTCACCCCCGCAGTTAGTGCTACTTTCCATTTCTACTAGAACAAAGATCCTAAAAAGCAATTACTGTCATTTAGCCAAAGGGCAAGTGTTCAGAGGCTTTGTTAGGTGGTAGTAGTAGGCACAGGGATCAGCCCTCACTGGAAACTCCCTCTGGAATCAGTCAGATCTGAAGTCCACAAGCAGAAAACACTCAACAGCTAAAAGGACAAATACAATGGACTTGGGAGGAAGAAAGCAGTCAGTGACTTCCTAATCTATTCTTTGTCTTTGTTTGCACAAAGTATTTCTTCACATTCTGTAGCAGCATTCAGACGTAGTTAGCAACTCTGACCTTTGATGCACAAGGAGGTGTGGCACCCGCTATCTCTGCGCTGGGCACCGGGAAGGCAGGGCCTGGCAGACCGCTGCTGCCACGGCTGCTGTGTTCAGCACTGGATCAGGGACAGAAGCATCTGGCCAACCCCCTCTACGGACTGCCAAGTGTGTAGCCTGGTGTTTGGGTGCAGTCCTTTCTTCTCACAGAAGCCCCTTCCTGTGGCCAGGTTGTGGTGCTGTCAGTAATGACCCCAGTGCATGCTTTCCATCCACAGTAGGTGTGAACGATCATTACTTAAGCAATGGACATCCTTTTGTGGCTTGGGTTTTGGGGGATAAATACAACAGAAAGTCACACGTACCCCACTGTGCAGAGGCACGCTCTGTGGCTTCAGCAGAATGCAAAGTGGGGTGTCTGCCAGCATGCTCCCGGAGCAGAGCTGCTCCTCATGTGAGCACCACACGGGCAGGCGCCCCCACACCGGCACTCCAGAGGGATCTGCTGGGGGCCCACTCCGCTTCTTCTCTGGTCACGTTAAGTTGAAACACGGATTTTCTAATATTTAATACTTTGGACTTAAAAAGTGGCAATTTCTGTTTTTCAAATATTTGTTTTATGGTTTATTTGGCCAGACTGTAAGTTGTACTAACTTTTGCGACTATGAGTGATGCTGCTACAGTTCCCATCACTTCTCCACCTTTATCACTTCTGAACCGAAAACACTATTTTTTTCCTTTTTTTCTGGAAAACTCAATAACCTTACAGCGATCACTGTGCTGTATGTTAACAATGATACTAATAATGACTAACAATAACACAAATAGCACATAAGTATACATGCAATTCTGTATATATTTATTCTTCACAACAAACCTGAGGTCAGTTCAGTTATTACTCCCATTTAAGGAGGACCATATTTAACAGGGTTCCATAACAAGACTAGAGTTGAATGGCTCCCCAGATGCAAATAAATTCAGGTTTTTCAATATTCATTATCATAGTTCTATTTGTATGTTTCTTTTTTGGCTGCTTTTGAAAAATCATCACTCTTGCAGATGAACAATCCAAAGTCACTTAGACACCTATTAACTATTATCATCTGCATGTTGATTTGAGTTCTAAGATTTACATATAATTGTTCCCTTTTTGGATTTCAATGAGCCATTTTATTTTACTTTTTAAAAATATCTATCTACAGATGGAGGCATAGGTGGACACACCGTACCTCCACGCACAACCAAGATTAGAACAACAACAATTTAGAGGCAGAAAAACACCCAGAACTGACAGAGAATTTATCTGAATGGAAGTCAGACAGCCAAGAAGTTGAAGTAGACCCGTTCTTCCAGACCAGTAGGAGGGGCGGAGAGGAGCAGCCAGGTGCAGGTCGAGGTGCTCGGAGAACAGGGAGAACTGGGCGCATAAGGCAACAGGGAGCGCGTAAGACATCTTGGGTACACAAGATTGCAGTGGGTGGACCCTGAGTACGCAAGTGGCAACTGGCGGACCCAGTGAGGTGGTGATTGTGGACCAGGGCAGAGCATGCAACCCAGGATCCCAGAGAAGTGACCGAGGTCCCAGGAGAATGGAGCTGCCGCCATTGTTCCCTCCCGCCCCCACATACAATGTCACAATCTAGCGACTGGGGTACCCAGCCCCAGTGAACACCTAAGGCTCTGCCCCTCACCGTAACAGGAGCAACCAGACCAAAAAAGAGAGAGAGAGAGAGAGATGTCTCAAACAGAAGAACAGATCAATGCCCCAGGACTCATCCTTTTGAGCGACCAAGAGATAGCCAATCAATCAGATGCACAGTTCGAAACACTGGTGATCAGGAAGCTCACAGAATTGGTTGATTTTGGGTGCAAGTTAGATGAAAAAATGCAGGTTACCATAAAAGAGATGAAGGAAGATGCATGGAGAACCAATAGTGATGGGAAGGAAACTGGGACTCAAAACAATAGAGTGGACCAGAAGGAAGAAAAAAAAAAACAACCAAACAGGAAAGAATGAAGAAATAAGAATTCAAAAAAATGAGAAGAAGCTTAGGAACCTCCAGGACATCTTTAAACATTCCAACATCTGAATTATAGGGGTACCAGAAGGGGAAGAGGAAAAGCAACAGATTGAACATGTATTTGAACAAATAATAAAGGAGAACTTCCCCATTCTGGCAAAGGAAATAGACTTCCAGGAAATCCAGGAAGCTCAGAGAGCCCCAAAGAAGTTGGACCCAAGAAGAAACACACCAAGGCACATCATAATTACATTAGCCAAGATTAAAACGAAGGAGAGAATCCTAGAAGCAACAAGAGATAAGGGGACAGTCACCTACAAAGGAGTTCCCATCAGACTGTCAGCTGATTTCTCAAAAGAGACCTTACAGGCAAGAAGGGGCTGGAAAGAAGTATTCCAAGTCATGAAAGACAAGGACCTATATCCCAGATTGCTCTATCCAGCAAAGCTTTCATTTAGAATGGAAGGGCAGATAAAGTGCTTCTCAGATAAGGTCAAGTTCAAGGAGTTCATCATCACCAAGCCATTATTTTATGAAATGTTAAAGGGACTTATCTAAGAAAAGAAGATTAAAAAAAACATGTATAGTAGAATGACAGCAAACTCACAATTATTAACAACCACACCTAAAGCAACACCAAAAGAAACTAAGCAAACAACTAGAAGAGGAACAGAACCACAGAAATGGAGATCACATGGAGGGTTAGCAACAGGGGAGTGGGAGGAGGAGAGAGGGGGAAAAGGTACAGAGAATAAGTAGCATAGATTGTAGGTTGAAAATAGACAGGGGGAGGACAAGAATAGTATGGGAAATGTAGAAGCTAAAGAACTTATAAGCATGGCACATGGACATGACTAAAGGGGGGGATATGGGTAGGAGAGGGTGTACAGGGTGGAGGAGAGTGAAAGGGGGAAATGGGACAACTGTAATAACATAATCAATAAAATATATTTTTAAAAAATAAAAAAATCTATCTATCTATCTATTTGAGAAAGGGGAAGGGAGGGAGAAAGAGGGAGAGAAACACTGATGTGAGAGAGAAATGCCAATTGGTTTCCTGTTAAACATGCCCTGACCAGGGACCAAAACTTCAACCTAGGCATGTGCCCTGACCAGGAATTGAACCGCCAACGCTTTGCTTTGTGGGACAACACCCAACCAACTGAGCCACATTGGTCAGGACCAACAAGACATTTTAAACCATGGGTCCAACCACTGATGAAAAGGCAAATTTAGCATATGTAAATATTAACATGTAAATGAGACAAAAATACATTTGCCGATAATCATACCCTTTTAATTGAATGTTGGCTGAGAAGTAACCAAGATCGTCCTTTAGCATGTGTTTGATATTAATACTGTTTCTTAATAAGTCACCATGACTTATCAAGAATATCTGACCAGTGTTAAAAAATTTTTTAAACTAATCATCCTCACCACTAAGAATTGTGTTTCTAAAGCCCACCAAACATAGGTGACACAGGATTGCCCAGGGAGGGAGACGGGTGGAAGGGGAGGGGAGGTGCTAAACTGCAGCAGATTCAGAGGCATATACCCAGAAAGCACCAAGAGTTTGGAGGATTCTGAAAGGGGAAGCCAGAAGCTGGAGCCTGCACAGCATGTCCTCACGGTGGCAGGGTCTCTCTGGGAGACTCAGGGATACTGGGTGGACTAGGCAGCAAGAGCTGATGAAAGACCCCTGTGCCCAGCTTTGCACAGAGGCAGAGGACCCGCCTGCCTTTCAGGGACTCCCAGGCTTGGACATGGAGCATATCAGAGATACTACCAGTGTGGTCAGGCTGAGAGCGCTCTTTCCATTTCGCCCAAGCTGATGTGTGAGCATGGTGGGCAGGGGTGGGGCAGGTGAGGTGCGGGTGGAGGGAGAAAGTAGTATGAGTCAGAGTAAACCAAATTTAGAGAAATAAGGCAGGTGCCATTTCTCACACCCAGAGTTGTGAGATAAAATGTATACCACTACAAACCTATCATTAAGAACCCAATAGGATAGTTGCAAAAATCTCAATTGAGCTTATACTTTACACTTCCTCTGAAATCATTAATTGCCTATAGACCCACTAATTGGCCCACCAGAGACCACAAGGGGTCCATAAACCTATCTTACAGAACAATATTCTCAATCTTAAGTCACAGGAGGGCAGGGATCTTCTGGTACCAATCAGATCATAAACACACAACAAAAATGTGTTGAACTGACCTGAACTGACCCGATGCTGTCTGATATAGTTAAGTTTATGCCTTCAGAATCATAACACATTATGAAAACCTCCCATTCCAGGGCTACACCAGAGGCTCACCATTCTCTGGAATCATAACATATAACCCGTAAGACTTGACAGTTATACATACATACTATCGACAATTGTGTGAATTACAGTAAATGAGAATTAAAAAAATAACTTGACCTATGTAACTTCTTTCTTGATGCCTGCTGCCTGCCTCCTCCTGTCCTTCTCTCCCTGCTACCTCACCGCCTTTAAGAAATTTTTGCCTGTTCAAGTTTTCAAGCTCGAGAAGACCTCACTTCACTTTGAAGCAGAAGGATTTCATAAATATCGAAAAGCCAATACCCATAAAACCAAACCAGTACATGTGAAAATTCTGCCCAAGTCCCTCTATGTGAAAGTTTCTGGTGTTCCCAAGGGGTGAGTGTAGAAACAGTGGTGCCCCAGGGGGCGCAGCAGGAGGAAGACCACCGGCCCCCCCTGAACAGCCAGGCCATTGGCCCCCGTCTCCCTGTGTCCACCAGCTCAGGCCTCCCAGCCTCAACTTCTAGCCCCCAATGTCTGGGGCATGGCAGGGCATAGAAAAGAAGAGAAAACCAAAAAAAATTCACCAAAAATCTTAATTAACTAAAATTCAAGTGAGCAGAAAGTCAAGCAAACTTTAATTTTATAATCTTATTTCACTTTTAGATAATGTTAGACTAAGCATTTGTTTTGAACATATAAAACAAAAACTTCCTAAATATGGCTTAGAGACAATCCAACTTTAGAAGTCCTATCAATTCTTTCTTGAGTTTTACAGTAAGAATTGACCCACAGGAATTCATTAAACTAGTGAATGGCCTTTCCACCAAGTTCTAGGAACATTCATAATCACAGCCCATTAGAAAAACATTTCAGCTACCAAAGAGAAACTGAAGCTAAATTTTATGTACTTAACTAAGGCAGAAAGTACACTTATCACTACAGCAAGATAAACAACAGGAACAGAAACTAAGAGGGCTTTCTGAATTAATTCTGATCAATAAAAATACTGAATTCATCAGAACCTATACCTCACAGAATATTCCAATCAGCTGAGGCTGATCAAACTAGCAGCCATTATTTCTGCAGGCAAGGCTGCCCCACCCAAAGTTTATTTATTTTGTTCAACACTAAAGAAAATGCCATTAAAAATCTGGTTGAGTATATAGTTTGCTAAAGGAATACTTTCTGGTATACCAGTTTAAAAGTATAAAGCACTATTTCCAAAAGAGAATCATGTTAGTGATTTTTTGTTGTTCAATTGCTTCTCCTGAATGAAACATTTAAAGAAGATACATACCACTGGCTTTCAAAAGTCCCCAATTTTTGGAAACGTTTTACAAGTTATATAAAAATTCTAATTTTGGGGGACTGTCAAGACAGCAGTGCAAAAACATAGAAATCAGTGAAAGGCTAGAGTGGATCATGGAACAGCAAATATGAATGTGGAGATGAGGTGAGAACACAGAGACACACACTGCTATGTTTTGTGTTTGACAAGTCCCCCATCTCTTTTCCAGCTACATTATTGCTCCCAAGATCTATTTTAATATTTACTGTACATGTTAATAAAAATAAGCAATGAAGAGGATTGTACTCAATCACAAGCCATGAGTAACCCATTAAAGCACAAAATAAACTACTAACAAAACATTCTTATTAGAACACACTGAGAATTTCAATTAGCCTTTCTATTTACTAATATTACCTTAAAGTTGGCAAAGTTAACTGTTCCCTACTTTTAATTTATTTTATTTAATGACTATTTCCATTATTTTTTTAGGGACAAAGTCAGTGGAAATGGAAAACAAAGGTACTGTCAGCACTGTAATGTCAGTTCTTGATATCAGCACTTAAAAAGCTGGGAGACTTTCTGTGCCAATCGCATTCTCACAAACACGGCGAATGTTCCTAAGACCCGCCAGACTTTCAGTAAGAAGTGTGGCTGGCATCAATCCCACAAAGTGACACAGTACAGGAAGGGCAAGGATCCTCTGTATGTGCAGGGACCTTGGCATCATCACAGGAAGTAGAGTGGCTACGGCAGGCAGGCAGCCCATTTTTTGCAAAAAGGCTAAAGCTGCAAAGACGACTGTGCTGAGGCTTGAATGCGTTGAGCGCAACAGCAGGTCTAAGAGAATGCTGGCCGTTAAGACATGCAAGCATTCTGAACTGAGAGGAGATAGGAAGGGCCAAATGATCCAGCTCTAAGCTTCATATTTTGTTTCACTATGTGACGATCAAGACTTAAAGATAAAAAACCAACCACCTATGGGAAAGAAGCTGCTATTCTGGTTTCTGGCATGTCACTGGAGTCCTCTAATCTGCACCTGTCCAAAACAGTTGCTGTGTGTGAAGTCCCCGGTCCCCAAAAGATCCCAGTAGGACGGCCGGGGCACAGGCTTCTAGATTAGTCATAGTTTGTAGTCATATCGAGATAACACAAATTTTTAATGGGCATGTTTCCCTAAGTGACCCGGGCCCCATACCCACAGGCTATGCAGACAGAGCCCCGCCATACAGAGAGCACAGTTCTGAGGGCAATGTACAGGCGGCCTCGAGGGAACAGTGACTTTCAGGGCGGCTCAGGCAGACGGCACTAATCCTGGGTCTTTGCAGAGAGAGGCACACACGGAGCTCTAACTCTCAAAGGGCCAGTAGGGGCAGAGCCCAGGTAATCCCCATGACTTAGCGCAGACCCTGCCTCCCAACACAGGGCCCACAGTGACTGCACACTCGTCACAGTCTGGCAGTCCATTTGTCTGCAGCCACCAAATCCCACTGATCCTCTGAGCCCCTGTGGTCAGCTTTGCAGACCCTGAATCTTACTTAATGTTCACGTGAAAAAGCAACTGCTGCTTGGCTGAGCCCATAGACATCTTGTTGAAAATTAACACCTTGCTCAAACAAAAGCATAACGAAAAGCACATATCCCTCTTATGAGGCAATCTGGGGAGAAAACAACATAGGCACGAGCAAGGTTCAGTGACAGGCGAGGGGTGTGGATGTCTGTGTGTCCGACGTCCTCATCTCATTAGGAAAGGTGGCCAAAAGGCCACACATATATATTTAATATATGTTGCCAAACTCAAGTGTTTTTCAAATATAAGAAGGGAGGACCCCCCCCAACAAAAAAACAAAAACTTGGCATTATCTTCTGGAGGGCAGGCCCCTTGTAGTATAGGCTTCCCCTGCTGGGTGAGTGTTCTAGGAGACCATCTGTGTCAGTGTACCAGCTGGCGTTGTTGTGAGAGGCATTTGGCTTCAGTGAATTTGTCTGAAGGCTCTTTCAATGCGTTTGCCCATTTCATGATGGGTGATTTACCAGTGCACCTGCTCCCATCACCCTGAGTGTTCAGCAGTTTTTGACCAAAAATGGCATGACCCCTGGCCCCACCCTCTGTATTCACCTGATCTAGCCACACGTGACTTTTTTTGTTTCCCTGGATGAAAAAAGTCCTCAAAGGGAAATGTTTTGCCAATGTGGGAGAGATGAAACAAAAATGGCAGAAGCACTAAAAGGCATCAAAATCGACAAATTCAAAAAGTGTTCTGAGCAGTGGAAAAAAGTCTCGATAGCTGTACTGCATCAAATGGAGAGTACTGTGAAGGTGACTGAAGTTTAAACATGTAACAATAAATACACAACTTTTTAAAATAAGTCCCATTTTTATGGGGGTCCCTGTGTATATGTCACCAACCACAAGTTAAATGAGTTAAAGCAGTGGGCACGATTAAAAGCAGATTACCACAGCTATTGCTACATACATTTAAAAAAAGTCCTCTTGGTTTGTAACCCTCAAAGTTAACAAAATGAAATCAAGCACATTCTTCCCATTATCTACTATATATTTTTATTGTTCAATTAAGAATTATACAAAATAGGAAACATGATAACATAGGAAGGGATCTTTATGCTGTTATCTGGGGTAGTCAAGTTTTAAAATTTATTAATCAGTAAAATGATTTAAATGTATAATTTAGTAAATGAATGTTTGGATCTTCATAACTTGTAGTCATGCAAGCATTAAAAAAACATGGATGTAGTGACTTCTGGTAATGGACTAAAAGCTCACTTTCTGTGAGAGCACAGAGAGCACTTGGGGGTCAGAGGTCAGTCTCACATTGTTGGAAAATGGCACTGGGAAGCTTTTGGGGGACCTGAAAGGTGGCTGTGAGTGTCACTTGGGTTCCAGTACAACAGTGGCTCTCAAACTCGGCTGTGCAATAGAATTGCTGGGGAGCTTTAAAAGATCTTGGAGCACAGCCTCACTCCAGGCCCGGAAACTGGGTGGTAGCAAGTTTTAAAGCTCTTCAGGTAATGTGCACGTGCTGCCAACTTGAGAACCAACGCTATGAGTGAGTGCTTTTCAAGTTCTAACCTGCACACAGGCCCCCTGCTCTTGTTGAAGATGCATATTCTGTCAGAGGAGGTTGGGGTGGGGCCCTGAGAGGCTGCATTTTAAGACCCCGCTTATGCTGCTGCTGCCAGCTCACGGATTAGTTCAATAGCAAAACTATAGATAATGGGAAACTACGCCAAATTTCCATGTGAGGGAATCAAAGCTGAGCTTCCCAAAGACAAACAAGCACTGCTGAGCATAAGCAGATTTAAAATGCAGTGGGAGATGAGTCGGGAAGCTACTGAAGGAGACAGAGTGGGGTTTGAGGAGTCTGAAGGAACCTTGGCGGCAGGCTCTCTGAGAAGTAACCCTGTCGTGGTCAATGCCACCCCACAAGGGGCCAGCTGTTGCTATGGGGGCACTTTAAAAAGCCCTAAGAGGATCTAAAAGATCATAGAAAACTATGTTCTACTTTGGTAGATGGTCCTTCCCAGCAGTGTGAGCAATGGATAGCAGAGCATGGGTGACAATGCTGTGCCTTTCCTTCTCCTCATGGAAACAACTTTGTTGCCCCTATCACCTCTCCTCTCCTTCTAGGTACTGGGGGGATTCCAGTGTCTGGAATCCCCTTTCCACTTGTAGTTGAAAGGACCCCATAACTGGCTGTGAGCACATGGGGTGGGCCAGGCCTGCACTTACCAGGGCTCACCCGTCCCTCCTGCCATCTGGCTGCCCAGTGACAACTAAGAGTGCAGAGCCCAGCTCCCATTGTAAGAATGATATTGGCAGTGCGCACCAACAGGTAGATGGGATCAGAAATACACTTTGTTGAGTTAAGAGGCAGAGATTTTCAGGTTATTTGTTACTGGCCCATCCCAATAGGCTGATCAAGTGCCTTCACCCACCGTGGCCAGTCCAAGAAACCTGGCAGAGGTATCTGAGGAGGCTCCTGGCCTGGTAAGTCTGCTGATGAATCGCCCCAATTCCATTCAGGATGAGGGATGTTGCTTAAAGACCCTTGTCTTAATGACTCACGTAACCTAAAGGACCACTGGGAAACTCCACAAGTCCCCTCATCTCAAAAAGGTTTCCCAAGCTCTTGAAGCTTCCTTAGTAAATAGGATATTTCTGAAATAAGTGTTTTTGGCCATTGCATTTTATCTTTCTTCCCTAGCTCCTCATATCATGGCTAGAGAGAATCTGACATTATTTGGCTTTCATCTCTGATCTCTATTTCAAGCCAGCCTTCCTCGAAGCCAGTTTTCCACAGAGTTTTAACTGAAGATCATGACACAAACCTATTGTGAAGAAGATTCAAATAATATTGGATATTTTTAATTAAAAAAACAAGAGTTGCTTTTAAGTTGAAGATTTAGCTTGATAATCTTTTCAGACTTCACACCAGACCAAAGACAGTTCAGAAGGCGCTAATGTCACTCAGCTAAACTTCACCCTGAAATGAGGTATTTGAAGCCTGCAAATGAATGTAAAACAGGTTTTGTGTGAATGCAGTATTAAAATGACCTGAAACTACTTCAAAGACAGCTTATCAATTTTAGTTGTATCTCATGACTTTGCTTTGTTTATTGAAAGCAACAGCTATTTCCCAAGTGAATAATGGGCACTGTCCCAGAAAGATATGTAAGATTTTAATTTTTTTCTTTGAGCATATTGGTATTTTCTTAATTTGACAAGGAATACATTACTTCAGTAAATAGGGGAAAATATACTAAAATACACTGGATAACATCTCAGAAAGTGCCCCCTGCTTTTTTTCGTTATTTCTGTGAGGCTGAAAAATTCATCTAGCCAAAGAGATTCATTCCCAAGAAATTCTAGTTGTTTTTGCTGCCATTTCTATTGCCTGACTGTCTATTAAGTAGCTGATAACTGTTCTCTAGGGCTGGGTGAATTTCTCTATCAACATGGGATGGTCAACTTATATTGGCTGCTTCTTGCAAACTGGGTCCTAATTAATAACTGTTTTCCATACTGGATTTTTAAAAATTATTATTTTATTAAGAAAACACACTCATAATAAAATTTTAAATTGTACAGAATGGAGTATGAACTAAATAGTAGAAGAGATCCCTAATTTCAGTCCCCTGTTGCAGAGATAACAATTATTAACAATTTCTTTTTTTATCTTTTTAGATACTTTCTATATACAAAAAGTCAATGTGTTTATAAAAACAGAAAATGGGTTAATAATTTATTGTTGTACACATTGGTTCTTTCAGTATATCTTGGACATCTTTTCTTATTAGGGTACATAATTGTCTACAATGACTGCTAGTATTCCACAGTATGAACACTCTATAATTTATGTAATCAGTCTTTCATTGAAGAATAGTTTTTGGCATGATATGGAACACTGCAATGGACATACTGGTACACACATCTCTGAATACCTGTATTGAGATATTTGTGGAATAAAAGAGTATGTATATTTTAAATTCTGATATATATCTTGAAACTCCCTTCCTGAAGAAGTGTACCAATCTGTACATCAACAAATAACACAGATGGATAGTATCTGTTATCTCATACATCTGAACATTAACACTGAGTATTATCAACTCGTAAAACCTTTGCCAGTCCAACAGCTGAAAAAGATAACTCGTAGTTACTAATTTGTATTCCTCTAATCATGAGAGCACTGAGCACCCTTTCCTATGTTTACTAGCAGCTGTTATTTCTCACTGATTAATAAAAGTTCTGTTACATAAAGAAAATTGGTCTTTTATAATGGCATGTAAATTCTTCCTCCCCACTCCCCTAATTTGTTAAATGTCCTAGATTCAATATTTTGGTCATTTTGTTGAGCCGAAGCCTTAAATTTTTATGTGGATAAATTCATCACTCTTTTCCTTTATGGCTTCTGAGTTTCCCATTAGGTTTACTTTTCCAAGAAGCGAAGAACTACTTCTAATTTAATCTCTCTAAACTGCTCAAAGTAGTCCGAGAGGCTAGCTCCATTAGTTACACATCGTATGACCGACCTTCCGCAAGTTACTCATTCTCCCAGAATTTCAATTTTCCCATCTGTAACACTGGGATAATAAAAGCCACCTCCAAGAATTGCTGTGAAGACAAATAAAATAATGTAGTTATGACTCAGTGCACAGCACATAGGAAGTGTTCAATAAATGGTAGCTTTTCTTCCTCTAGACTTCAGACATCATCATCACTTAACAGCTCCAGTGAATGAGAAATAGACCTGTGGTGAATGCACATTTCCTGGGAGGATGAGGTGGCCACTGCTCACAGGCCCAGGGACCGGCTGGCGGAGCCACTGCCACAAACGATTATGCTGTTTGTTTAACTTCCCATTGAGCAAGATCAATTCTCAGCTCAGTTCTTAGAGTACTTTGGGATCTAGAAATTTTTTATCATTTTGGGATCGGAGCTCAGGCCCAGGACAAATGCCAGAGAAAACTCCATGGGCACATAGCTTCTGGGTAAGCACAATGTTTTTACTTTAACTCTGAGAGAACAAAAAGAAGAAATTGCTCCAGAGCAAAGACCAGAATTGACACAAGAAAGTAACATCTATGTGCACCTCACTGAAGGCACATGCTGCACATCCAACAGTCACATCAGTCTCTGATCTGACTGTATTTATTATGGGTAAAGAGATCAAGAAAATAAAAAAGAAACATTTCTTCAGAGAACTTAACTATTTTAAAAACATGTTAGTTTAAAAGAGTATGGAGTCAGATCTTAATCAGTTTTTATATGAAGGAATCTACTTTTCCCATGCATTCTAATCATAGTATTATCACCGTTATTCAAGAAAAAAAGGTAGCCTGGATCTAAGGTGTTATGATAAAATTGTTTGGAGCAGCAGTAGCTCTTTTGGTTAAACTTCAATTTTTAAAAATACTCATATTGGTTATCCACTGTTAACTTAGCACTTGGGTCTACCATTCAGATACCAGGCCTAGCATGCCCTGACCTTGGCGTGTGCAAGAAAAACTCAAGGCGTAGTTGTATTCCCACAGATACATTTTCAGATGTGCTATGGCCAGAGCCCAAGTCATCCATCGCCTGTGGAAGTCTCCACATGGAGCGTGGCACAATCTTTTTCTCAAACATGGCAGCAATGACACATTCCTCCCTATATGCTCTTCCTCTGATGTGACCTTGACAATTCTACAGGATCTGTCAGGAGTAATGTCTGCTTGAGTGTAGGTGGTAGGATAATAATTGAGTAGAATAATTTATAGTTTTAATTTGAATAGTTCACCTAAAATCATATGGTATGCTTGAGTGTGATATTGTTATGTTACAGAATTACATGTTTATGATTTTTAATAAAAGATTTTATAATAAAAAGGGTGTTATTTGTGCTGCACCCTTTATTTGAGAGGTGTGGGCAATGTCCTCTCCCCTTGAGAATAGATGGGCTTTTGTATCAGTTCAAGTCACCGCCGCCATCCACTGGCACACTTGGGAGTGAGGATGGCTCACTCCACCCCCACCATCAAGCCACTCCCAGTCTTTGTGTCTTCCCAGACAGGGCCTCAACATCGCAGAACAAAGACAGAGATGATGAGTACAGCCAGTGCTTTATATCACAAAGTTTTGGGGGCAGTTTATTACAAAGAAATAGATAACTAGATTTTTACCTAGGTCTATTTGAAAACAGGGCATCTTGCAACTGCTAAGGATAAATGGTTCCCCAAAGCACTGCAAAACTTCCGCAGGAACAATGTGAACAGATTAGTCACCCTGCCCATTAATATCCTGTTAAACAGCCGCATGCTGGGAAGCAATCGTCCATCTCTTACTCTCTACGTAAAAGCAAAGGATGGATTCCTCATAAATCATCACCTGCTCAAATATTAGTGGCGAAGGAGAAAAATCTGGTGAGGGTTTTCCAAAAAGAAAATAAAATATTTAGATCATCTTGCTCTTCAGATGCCACATTTTTCTTTTTCATCAGCTCCAGCTGGCAATGTTTGACAGATGTCTCTGCGGCTGTTTAAACTGAAAACCATTTATCCTGAGAACATTAAAAATGAATGCCAGGCTGGATTTGCTATATACATAAAAGCAGACTAATAGAATGTTACAGTGTCCAAAGAGTGCAATAACTTATTTTTATTGTTAATATTTATTTTGTAAAACAGATGAAATACAAATTCTCTGATATAAGATCTAACAAAATTCTGGATGGGGACCAGAAAATATAGTATATTTTACTGAATTTACTGGGGTGACACTGGTTAACAAAATTATACGGGTTTCAGGTGTGCAATTTTACAACACATCATCTATACACTGTATTGTGTGTTCACCACCTCAAGTCAAGCTTCTGTCCAGAAAATACAGTGTTAATTAGAATACATAAGGATTCTTATTTCTGGTGGAAAACGCAGGGGAGGGTGGGATAAAGAGCTAGAAGATTACCAGGCCTGGTAATTGTGCTACTGACTTGGCTTTATGACATATTCTATTTCCAGACCAATGTACAGGGTATGAATGTAAAATAACCACACACATATCATATCTCACATGTTCACAAGGCATAATATATTAATGTACATATATCTTGTACAATGTCAGCATCTATTAAAGATTTTCTTGGGTCCATTATAAAAATAATTTACCATCCTTCTGCCTAATGTTGGTTAGCAGTAAATAGATGAAACTTTCTACATGTTAAGCATTAATTTTTTAAGCCTATTAGTTTCTACATGTATATTTTACTTTTTCTAAGTTTTCAAAAATTTCAGTATCAAGGTAAATTCTGAATATTACTTCCCAGTGCCTAGCTTAGGTTGTAGTGCAGAGTTATTGCTTAGCCAATAATTTCTAAAAGAAAAGAGGCCAAAAGTGTTTTCATCGCTTGCCACAGTATATACCAATGGTTAGTTATATTAAAAGCTTAAGTTGAGATGAATTTTAAACAGTATAAAAGGTTCATGGAGGCCTGGTTGGTGTGGCTCAGTGGATTGAGCACTGGACTGCAAACCAAAGGGTTGCCGGTTCGATACCCAGTCAGGGCACATACTGGGTTCTGGCCCAGGTCTCCAGTAGGGGGGTGCACGAGAGGCAACCACACATTGATGTTTCTCTCCCTCTCTTTCTCCCTCCCTTCCTCTCTCTAAAAAGAAATAAAATCTTTTAAAAAATATGTTCTTAAACAATAAAAGATTCATGGAAACATAGACTAGTTATCACCAACAAGATCAAGCCTGCCTGACTTCTGCAGACATCTGAGCACTCACCATGGCCCAGGCGCTATGCTTGGTGATGCAGAAGAAACAGATCAACATCCTCATCCATCACAGTCTTCCTTAGGTGTGCTTCCAGGTGCCGTATATTCAGCCCAGGTGTCATTTTCACCAGTTATATGGGAATCTTGAGGTGTCAGAAAGTGACTTAAATGTCTAACAAGTAGCATTATGGGAACTGTATTTTAAAGTTCTTCGTTCTAAATAATATTCTTTTAAAATTATAGTCTATTCTTCTGGTTAGGCTAAGGAGGGTTATTTTTTTTTTCACCTGAAAGTATGAGAAAATGATGTCAAGACTTTCAAATGGGGAGTAAAAGACCTACTCTGAGCCTCTTCTAGGCAGCCTTTGAGTGTGATCTCACTCTGATCCTGGACATGAACTATAGTCCTAAAATGCCATATAGTATGCTTGAGTGTGATATTATAATGTTACAGAATTATATGCTTATGATTTTGTAATAAGAAGGAGTATTATTTGTGCTGGACCTATACTGAGAGGTATGAGCTATGTCCTCTCCCCTTGCAAATAGATGGGCTTTTATATCTGTGTCAAGTTTTAAAAAATTAATGTTAATGTTTAAAAGTTTAATCTATTTACTGCCAACCAACATTAGGCAGAAGAATGGTAAATTATTTTTATAATGTACCCAAGAAAATATTTAATAGTTGCTAACATGAAAATACATGTATATTAATCTAAAGTAATTATGCATGTGAACATGCGAGATATATGTGTGTGGTTATTTTACATTCATACGTTGTATGTTGGTCCAGATATTTAGAATATATGAAGGGAAGCGGGAGAGCATTCTCCTTTTTTATGTCCAGTCCTTAACAGCCAAAACCTCAGATACTTTACTCACAACAGGTAGAATGTAAAATGCCTTCTCCAGTCCAGGGAGTCTAGCTTAAACTGCTCCCCAAATGAAGTTTCTCCTATTCTCTGTACAGCAGAGTCAGAGAGGCTAGCAGAAATGTCACCAAGGTCCATTATGTTTGGATTAAAGCTAGCTACCCCGTTAAAATAGTGACTTGCCCAATGCTGCCAAGAGGCCTGTTTACCTCCATTGTTACAACTGGAGCTTGTTTTAAGGGCTGGGCAGGACAGTTCTGAAGCCAGCCATTGGCTCTATTAACCCAAAGCAGTTCAATATTTCTGTCTGGGCACAAGAGGGAGAGGGGCACAAGAAACCAAGGGGGAAATCTCAGCTCCTGTACCTGGCTCATGAATAATGAATCTTTTTTGCAAAAGCAATTATACAGAGGAAGAAAAAAATCTTTCCCTGAAATGGCAGAAATTAAGAAACTATTGATTGGCTTTGTCCTCAAACAACAGGCCCACTTCGAGTCTGCTTTCAGCCTGCACTCCGGGTGGATCTGCCTCCGTCCTCGCTGTGAAGTGCCTTCTGGGCGAGCTGCTTCCACGCACATCACGTCTTTTGAGGTGAGCTTCTCCTCACTGTCATGAGCCTTCACAAATGCCATAGGGTTGTGGGTGAAGGACTGAGTGTCTTCAAGAAAACTATAAAAGGAAGTTGTTTGGCTTCACTGAATTTTTTTAAATTGCTATGGGAAAAGACTTACGTATTTTTCTCTAGCTGGTGGGCTGGCAATCTTAATGCCCTCAGAAGTTTAAATTGAGTACTAGGAGTCAAAGAACCCTGTCTTAATAGAGTCCTTTCAGATGTAATAGAAGTAGGCTCCTGTTAGCAAGGAAAACATCTCATGGTTTAGTTTAAATTGTCCTTTCAAAATCCACTCTACTTCTGTATTCAATGTATATCTCCTTTGGGTGATAGCTACTGCGACTTTTCAAGATGGTACTTGAGAGGGCAAAAGAAAAAATATTTCACTGACTAGAACTATTAGGCAGTGCTTGGAGGGGAAAAGTTAGCTTCTTGCTGTGGCTTCTCATTTAAATGGCTGGTTTAATCTAGGGTAAGGCTGATGGAAATGTCCCTCGGAAATACAGCATGTGGTAACACAAGAGGGCAGTAATAATAAAAACAAACCAACCACCTCAGTTGGCAAGAACTCTCAGAGAATGACATGCAAATTTAATTCTCTGGACACTAAGGGATTCATCAGAGTATGCCTTTGTTTCACTCTTGAAGGGGCTCTTGTTAAGCCATTTGTTTTTAGTACTAGTGCACAGTGCTTCCCTGGCATGTGATGGGTGTGTGGCCAGTGCTGGGTGAGGGGCCAGTGAATCAGTGGGTTTTAATAATAGAGCCAGCACATCAGGTGAGATCCTCTGATGGCCCAGCCTTTCACGTATGCTTCAGGTAATGATTCTAAACAGGAATATTCACTCTACAGAAGTGCAGGTAACAATGACGACATCATACCGTTTCTGTATTCAACTTTAAATATTTTATAAAGCTCTGAAAGGCAAACCAGGAAGATATTCAAGAAACTGCAACTCTAAGAGATGAAATAATGTGCCCTGCACCACACTGCTATTTTGTAGCAAGTTTCCTAGCTCCTAGGCTGAAGGTCTCCCCACTGTCCTATGAAATCCTTTCCCTGCCCTGAAGATATAAACATGGAATTCTGGAAATTAGGGACAACTTCCAGACTGACCTAGCACACTCAGGTCAGATGTAGGGTTTTTTGTTTGTTTGTTTGTTTTTTACTGAGAAATAATAAAACCTATTCCTTCCTCTCCCAGGAAAAGTCATCACCATTCACCTGGTGATTCAGTCCCAAACCTAAGACCTGTCCTTGTCTCCCTCATACCCCACCCACATCAGCGAGTCCCTATGTGCTCTTCTTTCAGCAGATCCTGAATCCACACCTACCCTCCCAGGCACCTCTCATCTGGATTGTTGAACCTGTTTCTCCTCCTCTCTGACAGTCCATTCTCTACTGAGAAGTAGGAAACCTGCTCATACTCCTTAAAACTTGTCATAATACTTAGAATAGTTCCTCTATTATGGCTCACATAGCCCTGCATTTCCAGGTCCCTGCCCACTTCTCTGAACTCATTTTCTCTCACAAACCTACCGAACTTGTTCTTGCCTCAGTGCCTTTGCATGCTCTGTTCCCTCTATCTCCCCCAGACTTCCTGTGGTTGCTCCTTCACTTTCCTGGTTTCTTAGTGGGGTTTTCCCTGACTCTCCTTAAAATGAGCTATCGCTTTCCACTTTACTCTCTATCTCTATACTTTATTCTTCACTTCAGGTATCACTACTTGAAATCACACTGCCAATGTACTTGTTTCTTGTTTAGTGTCTGTCCTTCCCAATAGCCCGGAAGCCCAATGAAGTCTCTGGGTATTGCCCACACCTGAATAGGACCTGGCACACAGTGGTGGTGAGTATCTGTTAAGTGCATGAGTGAAAGAGTAACATGCAATGGAGGGGGAGAAAAGCTGAATCTGGGTCACTAAGGATTAAATAGACATATCAGAGTCTGGCAGAATAAATTTTATGTGGGTCTAGTGTATAAAAAGATGGCACAATATATTAAGGGCCTTTTAGATACAGTCACACTTCCCATAGTAACCTCATGAAGGTGTATTCCACCACCCCTACCTTACATTTCTTTAGAATTTAAATTATTATACAACTACATCTTAAATATAAACAAGTAAATGGGCTTAGCACCGTGTCTAGCATATGTGAGTACTCAATATTCATTTATTACTGAGTTCAAAAAATATTTCTATCACTTGCCATCAAATTATTTTCCTTTTTCCATGCTTCTGCTAATACAAGTATATATTTTTACATTGTTGTAAACATATACAGGTATTAATTTGCTTTGTTTTCTTTTACAACACTTTTTGATGTTACATTTTAGTCTTTGTAATTTTTAATGGCCATGTAACATTCCACTGAGGTGATACTCCATAATTTGCAGACCCATTCTTCTCTTTGGGGGCATTTGGGTACTAAAAGCTCACTAAGAGCAAAAACGCCACCTAAACTGGGATCATCAGAGTGTCCTTTCAGTGGAACCGCAACCACATTCTGACCAGGGCAGAGTATGCACTGAGTAGCCTTCATTCCAACTTCTATTTGCATTAGTTTATTAGGGCAAACTCTGGGGTGTTGTTAGAAAACTTGAATAGCTTCATAAATTATTAATAAAAGAATGACTTCAACCACTGACCAAATGTAGCCAGCTTCAGGAAACAGCATGAATGAAGGGAGGGAGGAAGCCGGGGAGGAAGAGGAGAGGAGAAAATGACAGGTGTAAGCCACCTGAAAAGATTTCAATATAAAGGCAGAGTCAGAGCCCGAGTTACTTCTTTCGCCTCCTGAGAACAGTCAGCAGTTTGTTAGCAGGTGGACCAGCCAAAGTCAGAGTGGGGGAGAAAGGGCTTGTATATCTTGTGAATTTTCCCATCTTGCGTTGTTAAAATGCCTGGTAAGCTGCTATAACGGAGTGAACTTTTCTTCTTTTTCTGGTTTATGTAACTTCCCCTGCCCCGTACGTATACAAGTGAAATATTCATTGACAATGATTTAGGAAGTAAGGGAAAAAGTATAAGAAGAAAGTAAAAAATCACTGTAGTCCTATGATAACCATTGTTACCACTGTATTCATTCCACTCTTCCTTATGGAAGCATAGGTAAATGTTTATAAAATTAGAATTAAGCCCTGGCTGGCGTAGCTCAGTGGATTGCGCTCGTGCTGTGAACCAAAGTGTCACAGGTTCGATTCCCAGTCAGGGCACATGCCTGGGTTGCAGGCCATGACCCCCAGCAACCACACATCGATGTTTCTCTCTCTCTCTCTCCCTTCCTCCCCTCTCTAAAAATAAATAAATAAAGTCTTTTTAAAAATTAGAATTAGAGCATGTATTCTTCTCCTTACTCTTTAAAGCTATTGTTTTATTATGACCTGTTTTATTTCAATGTCCATAGCAATTCTTTTAAGAGTTATAAATATATGCAAAATAGTTCATTATTCAGATGAATAAAGCTTATTTTTTTTCTCAATGGGTATCATTTCAGTTGTTTCCAAATGTTCACTTTCATAAATAATAATGCATATGTCTTTAAACTCTTCTCAGATAAATCCCTTAGCACATATTTTTAAAAGTAGAACTACTGGATCAGGGCTATGGACACTTTTAAGTTGATTTACACAACCATTAGACTCTTGGAGCTTTTACACTCACAACAGCCTTGGATGAGAGCAGTTATACCACTACTTTCTCATCAAAGGAGATATTGTTGTTTTTACATTTTAAACTGTGGATGAAAAATGAAATCATTATTTTAAATTGCATTTCTTTAATTACTGGTTAGTGAACTGTTTTCTATTGAACTGCCCATTTTTCTATTAGAAAAAATTTTTTCATTGATTGTTTGAGCCACTATTAATATTACTTTGTAAGTGACAAAAATGATATACATTTTAAATGCAACTTTGCAAAAGAAAATGCATGGAACCAAGATTAGAAGGAAGTACAACAGACAGTAACCACAGTTATGGATTAGGTGGTGGATCTAGGAGTAACTGCTAAATTTTCTAGAGGAAAATAGATCATCTTCCATATAAGCTGCCTATGGTGAATGAAGGCAGGAATGACAGGACACATGTGTGTGAGCCAGAGAGTAGCTGTGTGGAAAAAGCATATTGCTTTTCTTTTTAAATTCTAGTTTATCATAATTTTCATCTAACACTTTCCCTCGTGTGGACACAAGAGAGGCCACACACTAAACCTGCTGGGCTCGGGGGAGGCCTGCACGGCAGCCTCACAAACTCGGAGCCTGAAAGCAACCACACAGGATGGTCTGAACAGAAAAATTCCTAACAAAAAGCAGGTATTGGTGGGTAGTCATGTTCTAGACCCTTGACTAAGGCTGATCTTTAAGTTAACTGAGCCTGGCTATTGTCTTTTTAAAAAATTTTTCCCTCTTTTTTTATTGTTGTTCAAGTACAATCGTCTTTTTGCATCTAAGAGAACATACCTTTGAAATGTCAGACTGATTCCCTTTTCCAGATCCCTCAGGGCACAACCACTGCACCAGAGAGGGAGACCACAGAACCTCTGATTGTTATCTTGTTCCCCTCATACCACCTTCCTGTGCTGTAATGTTAATTATTAACTATCCTGCACCCACGAATGTAGAAGAACTTATGCATCTCTCTGTTTTACTCTTTATCCAATCCTAGAGATTTCCCCACTTTGCTTTCTCCACCTCCCTAGTCTACCACCAATGAATTTCATGCAACCCTCCTTACACCTTCTCCTTTGATTGTAATGTATAAAATAAGGTGCACAACTGCCATTCTCTGGAGCATTTTCTCAATCTGTTGATATTTTGCTTCCTGACATCTGTTGTCAGTTTGGCTCAGATAAACTTCTAAAAAATCTTACAGGTTTGGCCCTGACAGGTGTGGCTCAGTTGGTTGGGTGTCATCCCACAAAGTGAAAGGTCTCTGGTTTGATTCAGTCAGGGCACATGACTGGGTTGTGGGTTTGGTCCTCAGTCAGGGTGCGTTCAAGAGGCAACAGATAGATGTTACTCTCTCTCATCAATCAATGTCTCTCCCCCTCCCTTCTCCTCTGTCTAAAATAAATAAAATCCTAAAAGAAAACCTCTTACAGATTTGGACATTTCTCATGCCCACATTAGGTGCACTCTATCGTTGACAGAGGTACCTGCCAGACATCCTTTTCTATCTGACCCTGTGGATAAACAACAATGGGTGATATCTGGACAAGCCGGAGGAACAGATGACTTTGCACAACCCCTGGTTACTTTTACTATCAGAGTTATGTCTTGTTTTCCTGGTTTTGCATCCCCCCCATTGGAAGGGCACAAGGCCATGGACTGAAATACAACTTTGCCTACATTTACGGGATGTCTAAGCAGAACGCAAGTGCTCTCACCACACAGTGGTTTCTAATGAACTCACAGAGCCTTGGAGCTACACTGAAATGGTGGCCACCAGAGTTTGTTGAAATCAGATTTTTCAACATGTAGCAGAAAGAAAAAATTGCTATTAATCCATATCTGAAATCACCTATTTTACATTGGGTTAGAGGACACATGTCAGCTTTAGAGGGAGAACAACTCTTTAGTTTGCAAAAACACTATAATGAATTTTCTTTTTTATAATGAAAAGTAAGCCCTTCAGGAATAGGAAAGTTGAAACAGAGGAAGCTAAATTGCTCTAAGTAGTTAAGTAAAAAGATATCACAGTAGGAGACTGTCATGAAGAAAACTGACTTGTGGGGGTATCCTTGGGTCAGTCCAAAGAGATGGCAGTTTTGGGAAGAACAGCACCCACGAGAAGCCAGGAGATGATAGAAGGTTTCCCCTAAAGAGACAGCTGCTTCATTCAACACAGAAGCAGACAGGAGATGACCAGTGAATGATTCATTCATTACAATGACAAATCACTGAGAAACTGTCACAACTGTGATACATAAACTCAGCATTAGTTTCCTCTCCATTTCCAACCCTTTTAAAAGTAATAACATTATATTAGTTTCAGGTATATAACACAATGATTCAATATTTATATATATTGCAAAATGATCACCACAGTAAGTCTAGTTAACAGTCACCATATATAGTTACAGAATCTTTTTGTGATGGGAACTTTTAAGATTTATTCTCTTAGTAACCTTCAAATATGCAAAACTACAGCATTATTAATTATAATCACCATGCTGTACATTACATCCTCATGACTTTTTAAAGTTATATTTATATGTTTATGTACATGTTTTGCTGATTTACATAATGTTTTCTCTTGTGAATCCACATAGAAGAGAGATCATATGGTATTTGACTTTCTCTGTCAGACTTATTTCACTTAGCATAATACCCTCTAGGTCCATATATGTTGTCACAAATGACAACATTTCCTTCTTTTATATGGCTAAATAATATTCCATTGTGTGTATGTGTTCTTATCACAATTTTTTTATCCAGTCATCCATTAATGTACACTTATGTTGCTTCCATATCTTGGCTACTATAAATATTGCTCCAAAGCACATGGGGGAGCATAATATATCTTTTCAAGTTAGTGTTTTGGTTCTCTTCAGATAAATATCCCCAAGTGGAATTTCTGGGTCCTAAGGTAGTTACCATTTTTAATTTTTTGAGAAACCTCCATTGTTTCCCAAAATTGTTGCACCAATTGTACATTCCCGCCAACAGTGCACAAGGGTCCCCCTTTTTCCACATTCTTGCCAACACGTTCTTTTCTTCTTGATAACAGCCATTATTACAGGTGTGAGGCGATATCTCATGGTTTTGATCTGCATATCCTAGATGATTAAAGATGCTGAACATCTTTTCATATGCCTGCTGGTCGTCTGTATGTCTTCTTTGGGAAAATGTCTACTCAGATCATCTGTCCATTTTTAAAATCAAATTGCTTGGGTTATTTTTGCTATTGAGTTGTATGAATTCTTTATATATTTTGGATATTAATCTCTTGTAAGATACATGATTTGCAAATATTTTATCCCATTCAGTAGACTGTCTTTTCATATTGTCGATGGCTTCCTTTGCTGTGCATAATCTTTTCAGTATGATGTAGTCTTATTTATTTTTGCTTTTATTGCTTTTGGTCTCAGATTAAAAAAATCATCACTAAGACCAATGGCAAGGAACTTACTGCTTATGTTTTCTTCTAGAAGTTTTATGGTTTCAAGTCTTATGTTCAAGTCTTTAATCCATTTTGAGTTATGGGTAATTTTTGTGTATGATGTAAGATGTTGGTCCAGTTTCATCCTTTTGCATGTGACTATTCTGTTTTCCAAACATTTATTGAAGAGACTGTACAATGAGGTCAACTGCATCCCTCAAAAATTATTTATCTGGAATTAAGAGGTTAATTACACTAGTGGCTTAGGGCACAGAATTTATAACATAGCTTGTAAGTAGAAGTGTGTTTTCTCTGTTGTGAACTTAGTGTCACTGAAGGCACCAAGTTGACCCTTGCTGGCCATTACTCTCTAAAGAATGAACTTCCACTGGGCTGGAAAAGCCTTCTCCTCAAAACATCAGTCTCAGATTTTCTATAACCCTCACTCCCTTTCCTCCTGAGTCTTCAAAGGATGGTGGCCTTCAAGAACTGAGGGAATTGTTCTTTAAAAGATGTACATCTGCTAGTCTATAACACTTTTTTTCCTGCTAAAAGTAATTTACCTAAACAAATATCTCCAGGAAATATGGGTGGGAAGATGTCAGAGGCTAGAAATGGAGGCACATTTTAGAGACTGTTACAGTGAAAAAAGAAATTAAACACACAGTTCTCAACTTTCATTCAATTGGTTTCAAAGTACATTTGTCAACTTCCCTCATGAAACTTCTCTGAGTCCCCTTTTCTACCACTGCTACCAGAGTCCTCCCTTCTGTGCAGCTTAACATCTTCAAGACGTGGACTCCTTGATCCCCCTCTTACTTCTCCTCTAGTTCTCCCTCTCTGTATTTCACATCCATCCATGTATTTGCAGTTTTCAACATCATCATCATCTGAATCCATACTCTCACTGTTGCCATCTGGATTAACAATTGCCTTACAGACTGACTGACTGACTGACTGACTCACTCACTCACTCACTCACTCATTCAACATGTCTCCTTGGTGCCAGGCATGAATATAATTCCTGCCCTCAGGAATTTTACATTCAAGTGAATGAAACAGACATATAAACAAACATTTCAAATAAGTGCAAGGCAAAACTAGAAGTGTTAGAAGCGTAAACACACTCTATTATACAAGCACATGCAGGAAGAAACAATGACTCGGGGCTTTGGCAATAGTCCCTTAGGTGCTCCTCGCTCCTTTCTGTTCTACTCACTGAAGCCAAGTTAATTTCTCAAAGCCCCATGGCCAGGCCACTGTCATTAACAGTGATTTACCCAGCACCTCTAGGGCTTCCTTTCACTCTGGTGACTTGAAGATTGAGGATTGATAGCTGCCTGTGTCTTTGTGCTACACTTCAATTATTACAAAATGTTTGGAACAGACCACATAAATGTTCTTTCTTCAGAAGTCTGGCTAACAGCATTTTATTATGTTGGCTCATTGCCAAGTTCTTAACGGACATTATGATGTGAAGGGGCAAGGCAAAGTAAGATGGGAAGAAAGAATTTGATGAAAAGGAGCTAGGAGAGGAGATGAAAGAAAGCTTAACACAAACATTACCTACCTACAGACCAGTCCTTTTTAATTATGGTTGCTTTGAATCTCAGAATTTCTGTCATGACCACATAAAAAGAAAGCCAGACACATGGTTTGATAAAGAATTTTTGATTCATACATTTACATAAAAATTAATCATTTTTGGTTATGCATTTAAAATGTTTTTAATTAAAAGAATAGCAGTTCATAAAACTAATGGTAAACAATCTTAGATGTGTGGACACTTTAAACACACACATGTCTCTGAATTTGAAATAGATGTTTAAAGAACTATTTTAGTCATTTTTAAAGTAAAGCAGTGCAAAATAATTCTTTCCAACATTGAAAACCATCTCTTGGTTGTTCCAGGAATGACTATACTCTGTGGTTTTCTCAAATGGAATTTTCTTTGTACTAGGTAAATATTGAAACAACATTTAAGTTGGCTCAAGTCTGTCTATATTGACTTCAGGAAGCAGCAAATATCATGGGACAATGCAAAAGTAAGGGAAGAAATCATGTAGTCATTCTCACCAAGGCAAGATGGGGCATACTTTCAAGATCGACTATAGCATTTTCCCTTGCTAATATAGGATAAAAGCAAAGACTAAGTTCTACTAAGTTTGTGAGCATTTAATAAATAAACAAAATGAGACTTTCACAATCAGAAACATGGCTCCATACAGAATTTTTAACTGCTTTGAGAATTTTCTATATAAAATCCTATTTGCAATCATAGTTTGAATATATAGTTATGGGGCACATGGTACACACACTACCTTAATGTGACACTGTAAATGTCCTCATGGCTAGCTCTGCTCTCTGCAGTGGTTTTATCAGCATGTTATTGAGAATTTAAGCAGATCTCAAATTAGGACACCAGAGACATGTGCAATAAAATATATTGTTAGTCTCATGATTTAAAAATGGAAGATTACATAAATGCATATTTCTAAATATGTATCCAGTCTCATATGTGTGATATTATTTGTATTTAATGAATGCAAAATCCAATTGAAGGCATAGAGCCTAATAGGAGAATGGAGGAGAGAAAAGAATAATTAAATCATCAATAATAGACAAGCACAGAAACCCCTCATTCATCTAATGCTCTTTCCATTCAAGTGAGTTTCCTTGATAACTGAAACTGACATCTTTAAGTACCATTAAGAAAATCTTCTTGCACACTTAAATGGACTGTGTAATATTAAATTTTTCTGTACCAACCTGGAGTCAGGTTGTTTTTACTGCTACTTTATTATTTTTGTATGAGCCCAACCAAATTCAATAGTAGTTATCTTTATTTTGATTTATATTTGAAATGCCTCCTTCATTCAATAAAAAAGTGAAATTTCCTTTGGGTGAGAGAAAAAGAATGATTTTTGCCATACTTTCAACATAACATATGCCACAATAATGACCAAGATGTTGCTCAATATGTAGAAGAGGTGATTAAGAAGACATATTCTGGGAACTGGAAAAAAAATGAAATTTAACTTCCCACTGGATATGTTAACTAAAGGAAAACATGAAAACAATGTACCCTCTGTAAGGTGTAGTGAATTAGTACAGGTTTATTTTATTTATATCGGAGCTTATCACTCCATTTTAGTGAAGATTAGCTCTTTGTTTAATGCTTTATAAGTTACTCTTTTAAAATGAAATACAAGAAACTTGGAAATTCAAATATGAAACAAAGATGTATTATATAATGACAATAATGTTCTTACTACACTTGCTCTATGATTATCCTAATTTAACAAGTCTTTTAACACTGTATTTGGTATATGTGGAATGGCTGGTAACATATTTCATGACCAAATAAAGGGTTATTGTAGACAATACAATGAAGTGGTATCAAAACACAGGCAGCCATTCCTCTCGAGTTTCTTCCTTTACAGAGACACATAGACTTGGGATGCACATTAACTAAATTCTCGTGCTGAGAGCACACATGCTATTACCAGCTACATACTACCCAGTACCTAATCTGCCTGCCAACCTACCTGCCTGCCTACCAACTTATATGTGTATGCAAATGTGCTACATTTTTATTTACTTAATAAGTGAACACATGCAGTCATATCAAGTATCTTTGTCACCAAGTATTTTATTGACTACCTGTGTTGTGCCAGGCACTGTGTTTTTTAATGTCTTTTCCCCTAACAAATGCACATCAGAAAACATTGTTTTCTAGTAACTGGAATCCCCCATCATAACTGGGAAACCTCATGTAAAGAGCACTGAAGATCAAAAGTGGTACAAAGAGACCTGGGCTCTGGCCTCAGCCCTGCCTCTACTTCGTGGGACTTTGGGCATTTCCCTCTGACTGGACTTTTTCAACTTTGTCTCAATTTTTTCATGTTTATAATGAAGACCTAGACCAGATAATCTCTTTTAAAAATCCCTTTGAGTATAAAATGCCACAGTTCCAAATAAGGAAGTATTTTATAATACTGGAAAGTGACAAAAATAGTACTTCTCCCAGAAGAACTTAATGATATTGATCTCATTTAGGCTATAGGCATTTCAACATGAAAATGCAAATACTGTGCCCTCTAACTCCTGTTTAAGAATCTGAGCCTAGGCAGAAAGAAATTAGGCGTTCACAGACTGGTGAGGAGAAAACAAATTTGAATGGCATAAATACTTTACATGCCATAAAATACAACTGTCAAGTCATCACTCCTTGTCTATAGGTACTGGGTAAGTGAAGGAGGAAAATGGAAACAAGATTTCCCAACGTCTAGTCTATCACATTGGTGTGTTTCCATATCATCCACGGGCCAACCGGCAGTTCAGTCAATTAGAACTTAATAACTGACCAACAGGTTTTTCTCTTAATATTCCTATCAAACATATCCTTAACAGGAAGTTAACTTTACGAGAATATCTACAAATGGAGAACGTTTGGGCTGTTACCTTTGTTAGGTTTAATGCAAAAAATGGTGTGAATCTATCGACATGCAGCAATTTCTCTGGTTTGTGACATCTGCTTTGCTATTTCTTTTTCCTTTTCTTTTTTTTCCCCAGAAAAGCAGTCCACTGACTGAAAATAGCCATTGTTAAACTGACAAAAAAAAAAAAAAAAAAGAAAAAAGAAAAAAAAAGACATATACTCAGGACAAATGGTTTCCAAGTCAGCATTGGAATATAACACATACATAAATCTTTGCTGCACCACTAAACATTGCTAAGCCTTACTTCACCATTTTTGTTAGTACTTGGTTGACTTAAAAATTGCATGATTAATTCATATAAATGATTTAAAAATAAAAATTAACAACAAAAAATATTAAAGGGTACCATAATCCTACCATCCAGAGATAAGCAGTTACCATCCTGTTGACTATCCGTCTAGTCTTCTGAAATGTATATACACTACATATCCATGTCCATATCCGGATGCTTCTTGATGTTTGGTGGGGTATGACCAGGTAAATGATTATAAATTGAAATTCTGTAAGTCGAATTTGCATTTAATACATCTAACCTACAAAACATCATTGTTTAGGCTAGCTGGTTTCTACTAAATGCATATCTTTTTCATACCATCACAAAGTAAAAAAAATCACTAAGTTAAATCAAAAGTTGGGGACCTGTCTGTGTAACACCCATCCCATACTGCAAATGTTCCGCAAGAGCTCAAGAGCTCAAGTTGGCACACATGCGTGTGTGCACCTGTATATTAAGGTACCCTGTTTGAGAACTCACTCTACATTTCCCATAAGCTTGAGTTTATCTGAAACAAGCAGTATCAGCATCACAGTGAAGCAGCTTCGTTTCTTGGAAAGTCCCCATGCTCCTTATATTTGCCCCTCACTTCCAAAGAGCTGGTACAAGTCCAACTAGTATAAGTTCAGCTGAATTCTCCTCAAATGCAGGGAGCATAGAATTCTTTACTGCCAATTCCCACTTTTAAAATAAAGCTATTGTAATTACATCCTTGCTGACACAGATCTCTTCTTCCTTGCCCAGACACCTGCACCGGGGTGAACAGGCCCAAATGTGTGTCCGAGGAAGGGCATGATGGGATGGAGGGCTGACTGAGACCTGATTACAGAAGGAGGCCAGCAGGTGCTGCAGGCAGTACCAGTTCATTTCTGATTCACAAATATGACTGAGTCCCCTGTTCCCAAATATGTGTCAGGCATTGTGCACAGGACAGGGGTTTTGCCCTCAAGGCACAAGCTGGTTTGAAACAGACACAGATGTGATTAGAATCAACATGGCAAGTACAGGCTTCTGTTTTCATTAGTTAGGTTTCCCCAACCTCCTTTAAGGTAGGGACCACATTTATTCAATTTTTTGCCTCTCCTGTTTAAGAAGCACAGTGTGGGGCACACAGAAGGTGCTGGGTCACTTGCTGGTAGGCTGACTCAATATTATGAGGCAATAGTAGAGGAGGTAAATTTCTTGCACAACTATCTTCCCCATAGGTCTGTAGCTATGCTAATTACATATACTTTCCCCCTAATAAGTGGCTAGGAATTCTGGGCATCATAGCAGAAAGGTCCAGAGGGTACATTTGCTATAGTGGCCCATCTCATCCCATTCTTATCACCACACAAAGGTATTTCTACTGCAAAGGAAAAATATGGTGTCAGCAAACTCCAGGGAAAGAACAGAAAGGAACATATTGTCAGTGGCAACCAAACCTTAGCTTCCGCCATGAACACCTGTGGCCTCATTCTGACAGGTCCAGTTGCAGCCTAGAGCTGGATTACACCAAGCAGTGACTCAATTATGATTAGACGTACGATTCCCCTCCCCACCCTTAAAAAAAAAGGTGCTATTTTTAAGGGTGGGGAAGGGAAGTAGGGGAAGGGAAAAGAAGGTACAGAGAGACTTTAATATATTTATTTCTTTGAATTCAAACACCCTAAGAACTAAATCTTCACTTTGATACCAGAATTCTGGAAAAATTAACCTGCCCCTGAAATTATGTAACCTATATAGATTACTTTTGATAAAACAGCTTGCCCATTAAAATCACAAACCATTTGCATGGCTAAAAGTTGTTTGATCACAATAGAAAAGGAGAGTTTTCAGAAGAATCTGGGCACAAAGGAAGCAACTGTCATGCAGTGGAAAGGACACTAGTGTGAGTCAAGAGCCTTGATTTTGGGAGCTACATCAGCCTGGGACTGAATGGCCAGGATATGACCAGGGTCAGTGAGGCTGGGCCACCTGTGCCAGATGGAGTCACAAGGTGGGCCTCTAGGCACGTGTGGGTGTGCCTACCCTGCTAGCTTTACACTTTGTACTCGGTGAAGGAGACTACACTACTGACCCCAGTGACCCTTCACTGGATTCCACATACTTCAATGCTATCTTCTTATTTTTGTCTTCCCACTGAAGAAGTTTGTTCTGTTTTCTAACCTTCATGTAGCCACTGACTGACTCCTGTGTCCATTCACCTTCTCTTGAGCTATTATAACAGTGCGTGTGTTTCTAAAGCAGATACATGATATTTTTATGGAAAAATAGGACAATGTTTTCCTGAAATCCTTGCTTCTCATGATGATCAGAATTTTGTTTCCTCTCCTGGCATGGCTCCTGTCTTCAGGAGAACCACCTACCTACAGTGAATATTAACTTCTGTTCTTAGACAAAAGCTGATGGCTCATAACACTTTACCTCAGTGCTGGTGTGATTTCTCCTACGGGTATCCCATTTTCATTCAGTAGAAATATATTTCAAAGGTTAAATGAACCTCTGGTTTGGTGATTTGAAGAAGTTCTTCTTTTATACTTTTTCCTAGAGCAAACATTCTTCCAGGCTGGAAGGCCCAGTTAGAAATAATGCCTTTAGCCCTATGATTTTGAGATGAAGGGGGTCATGAAAAAAGGGGGCCTAACAATTCAGAGAGAAATCTGTTTCTCTCACAATGACTCTGGGTTTAAGGGTTTTCTGTAAGGTTTCTGTAAGGGTTTACTGTAAATTCAGTAAGTTCCAAATCAAAACAGAGAATTGATCAGAGGTCCACTTTAACACTGAGCTCTCCTCTTGTTACACCACATTAGCCCAATGTCTGACTCACTCAGTAACCAAACACTTGGAGCTGCAAACCCGTCCAACTCTGGGGACAGGAAGAAGAAAGACAGAGTGGGAGTAGCTCTTACGTCATGTTCCGAAAGCTCAGTCGTGAGCCTCATTTTTCTTTCTGAGGAACTCATGGACATGAAACTTCCTCCTTCTCAGCTGCTGGCCAGGAATAGGCCCTAAATTAGTTAAATTTAACCATAATAAACATGCAGCAAATGAATTATATTTAACTATAACAGCTACCTCAGGGTTTGTCTCGAGACAAAATAATTTTAGCTTATGCCACCGTAAGTCCCCTAACTAAGGCAGAAAGTAATTACCTAAGGATTTACCATAATGAGTTCACTGACACCCATTATTTATTAGTGTGTGTGAACATTCAATTTTTTATATAGTCAGGTGTGGACTGCAGACTGCTGAATATTATTATGGTCTAGGGTGGGCACAATAAGGACACTAAAAATAAAAATTTCCAGGAAAATACAAATTAGTAAAGCCACCTGATTTCAGTCTTCACTAAGAATTGGTAATAACTGTGAAGAGCCCCAGCTGTAACTTTATATTGACAGTAGGACAGGGCCTGCTAAGAAAATGAACACTGTAAATCAGATGATAAGCTTTTTGAGAGAATAAGCTGCATGGAAACACTTAAAAAGTATGTTTGTTTTTAAAAAAGTGTCATGGGGCTTCAGTGCAGTGCATGCTAATGAGAAATCATGTTTATCTATCCATTAAAGCAGGATCTCACCCGGCAGCATTTGGTTAGGGGAACAGTTTGTATTTCTTAAAGTACGTACAAGTAATAACAACTTGTCCAAAATGCCACTCCTTGGCAAATATTTTGTTATTCTACATTTCGTTTATTCTGAATAATCTGCCCATTTAAAAATTCTCATTTGTCCATTTATCCCTTATGCATTTACTATGCATCAGTTGTGGGCCTACCATCAATGTGAAGGACAATGAGGCATGGCCTCTGCTCTCTAGAGAAGCTAAGAGTTGAGTAGGAGACATAGCTCTGTGAATAAATGGTTTTCTGCAGTATCGTATCTACAATGATTAGTGAGGTGCACTGTTTGTTCAATACAAATTAATTGGTCAGTATTGACTTATGTGATTCGAGTGCAGAAATTTAACTATGACTTGACAAATGAGCAAACTGCCTATGGCTGGTCCCAGCCACTGAATTCCTTGTTTGTTTACATGTGCATTTTGGGAATACTCACCCATGTTTAGGTGCATATATCATTAACATGCTACATTTAATTTATATTTTATATATGTACATATGTGTGTATATGCATAAATACATATGTATGTATTTCATCTGAAAGCTTCGTGTTTTTATATCTTGCCTCAGTCTATGAAGGATTTAAGGAGGCTTACAAAAGAAAGTACAAAATTAAAAACTGTTTGAATATGAGTAAAAATTAAGACTCCATGTTATCGACACCTTTCTTGAGCCAGACTCACTTCTGCTTACTCCTTCCCATTCCCCCAGCCCCTTCAAAGACCATAAGCAGTGTGGTAGGCATTAAAAAGATCTGAAGGTTGGGTTTAGAATGAAGTCAGAGTGTGCTTCAGCCAACTTGTCTCTCTTCTCCTTCACCAGTTTTGGAGTGGGGTGCAGTGTCCACCTCTGCTGTTTTACACTCTGCTTGACACTTCAGGAGCACATGATGGACAGGAGTGACTTGCATGGCAGGACTGGGCAACTCCTGAGTTGTAGTTGAAATACCATAAAGCAGCATCAAAACCTCTCTCCCAACACAGAACAATATGGGAAATGTAAGAGTAGAACCACTGAGCAAGCACACCGCACATAGCAAGATGCGAAGGCTTCTGCAAAAACCAGTTGAGCTTCAAACTTGGCCCTGAGCCTCTGTAAAAGGGAAAATGGTGACCAACATGATTCTCAAGATTAAATTCACCTGTATCTCGAGGCAAGCTAAGTTTCTCTTGGTAGTACAGTAGATTTTTAAGACATTTCTCACTAAAGGTTTTATAGAGTGGGTGCTGAGTGATATAATGGAGAAGCTCCTTAACAATTTTCCAATCGCACGTGCAATAACCTGTTCATTATGGCTGTTTCTTACAGGATCCAGTGATAGACGCTGAGGACATACCACTCCAGGACCTGTCAGCGAAGGCAATGGTGTGGGAGGACAGCGTAGCATGGTCTGCTTGGTGCTAGGAAATTACTCCCATTTATCCATCTGGGATTACTCTTTCTTAGGAGGACAGGAATTAACATTTGTTTGCTTTTTAGGTTCTGTGCTAGGTACATCCTATATTTATTATTAAAATATAAAGCTCTTAAAAACACTATGCAGTAGTATTACTACCCCATTTTACAAGTGAAAATATGCTGAAGTGCCAAGACACTAAGTAACTTGTTCAAGGTACACAGAATTAAGAGGTGAAACCAGAATTTAAACTTAGATATGTCTTCAAAGCCATACATTTTTGCTTCAGCTCTTTCTACATAAAAAATAACAGACTGACTTTTTTACATGAATCAAGCACTAACATGTGACAAAAAATAATTTATTTAGTTAAGTTTTAGAAATGATTTTCCCACTGGTTTCTCTGATTTTCTGACTGAAATGACTAATCAACCAGTTATTTCAGTATCATATACACATTTGGAAAATCCTAAAAGTGTGCTGGGTATCTACCAAGCTTTCTCAAAGGCAGTCCCATACTGGAACCCTTACAACATCATCCACATTATTTACACTAGCTGTTGCTATACAACAGTACAAGAGTGAAAGTCAATTAAACATTTCCTTATGTGGTTGCATGGGAAATACATGTAAAACAGAAAATAAAGCTCATGTTGTGTGTAAGTTGTCACCATTTATAAGTGAAGTTCAACATAACTGAAACTACTAAACCTCACATTATCCCTCAGGGGGAAAAGCCAAATTTGAAAACCTCTCATCTATTTTCAGACCTACTATTACTGTCAGTGTGCAGATACTTCTGAGGGAGTCAAGCTGAGGAACAGTAGAGAGAAACTCTCTCAGGCATTGAGAATGTGTTATGAAATAATAAAGCAGGAGATCACGAAAAGGCTTGGCAGCACAGGACACTTGCACATCACAGATATATTTCCTCATCAACAGCAGAAAGTGGCTCTCATGCTCTAACAGCTAGTCATCAGCAGCCAGAATATTTTGAGAAGAGATAGCATCTCTCTTCATCAAACCACTAAAGTGAGGGTGTATTTACCCACTGTAAACAGAGCCAAAGAGAAATGTAAACTAAACTGGGCCAACACCTTTACCTGTCTGTCCTGGGTCTCCATTTCCCCACCTCTACACAAATTGGGACAGATGACTCTAAAGGCTCATCTAGCTCCGACATCCAGTAAGATTTCTATGGGTTCAGTTGCTGGCTCTACAATGGCAGTGATTTTAAGAGGCTATCTTTAATGCCAAATGATACATCTTTTCTTTTTTTTTCCTCCCTAGATTTTGGTTTTGTTGGTGATGATCTTAATGACATTTTCATTATTTTGTTTCTTTGTCTATTTGTGTATCTCCAATGTCTAGCACTGCATATGCCTGGTACATGGCAAATCTGCATTGTGCACTAAATGCTAATTACATTTCTCTCTTTCCTTTTAACTGGCAATTCTCCTGGAGCTCCCAGCACCAGACAGGAGAAGACTCTGTACTGTTATTACATAATCTGGCTGGCTGTTCCCCTGTTTGGAAGAGTCACTCACAGGGCATCTAGGTGGTAGCTTTTTCAACTTAAAGCACATTCTGGATCCTCAGGGTTTACTGAGCACATTACTGTGCCTTGCTCTGTATTTTTTAAAAATATGGTGGCTTTTAGTTGTGTTCCTTTAAAGAACTAAATTTCAAAGTTAATTGAGAGAGTTACTGGATTCTTCTTTGTATAGCTCACCATTCCTATTACAGGTGTTGCATGTAGGAAGCACCCAGTACTTGGGGGTTAATTGAGTTCAGTGAACCAATAAACACCACAGCCTTTGTGACCACAGCACCCTAGACTTCCTGTGGCTATGGACTATCCTTTCTTCCTTTTGGATCTGACCATAGGGCCAGACATACCACCCCTTTTTGGGATACTTCAATGCCAATGTCTCTACACGTATAGCTACCACTTTTCCAAATCCCTCATAACCCTTTGGCACCTCACCAGCTCCTTCCATTCAGCAGAGTGGTACTGCCATAGAGCTGTCATCTGCTGCCAAGATGTCACCTAGTAACTGGCTGATGACTAGCTTTTCATTTACCCACTTGAGTTCTGCCAAAGTCTGTTTTGTTAAAGAATTAAAGGGGGCAATACTATATAGTTAAATCTCAAAGGAAATAGTTCAAAGACAAAGAAGTATAATTTCCATTATCTTTCCAAATGGTTAAATGTATTTCAGCCCCTGATGTTTCCAGAAACTGTGTCATGTATTTTTCTGTGATCCAGGTCACTAAAATGCCCTCCCTGACTACCTACCTGTTTCTGGCTCAGACACCTAATGTGAGGGGAAAATTAACACAATAGAAACATAAAGCTTACAGCCTTACCATTTAGCAGATGGAAATCACACACACCCATGCCTCTGTGTCTCCTTGACATTCTCATCTCAAATTCCCCAGGAGTGTGTGAGTATTACATTTCCAAGAAATTCTTTCCATGCTGAAGACAAGGTGCATCATGGCCCCAGCATGCCAGCCTGGTCATACTTTCCATGCATTCTCACAGCTGTGCCCCAGGGGCTCAAGCACCTTGGTGAACTGCCAGCCCTAGCTCGCCCCTAGAGAGGGCCTAAGGAGCCACAGTCCCGTATTCACCAACTACAGCTCCTCCATTCCTACATGTCAGCTGAGGTTCCAGATGTTCAGGCTGAGAGGGTCCTCCAGGTCAGCCATTAGTCAACAATTTGGCCTTCTGAGTCTTGGGGCAGGCACCCAGTTTTATGATGACTACACAGCTTCTGTTTAAACATATTCAATGATAAGGGACTTGCTCCTTCACAAAAAGCTCCCACTGTTAGAAAGCTCTTTCTGTGGAGCTGAAATCAACCTTTTATAATTTTCTCCATTGGTCTTAGTTCTGCCCCTTAAATAAGAAGTATTCTTCCTTTTCATCATCAGTGGTTTAAAACAATATTAATAAAACAAAATGCCAGCATCATCACATATGGAAGGATACAGAAAACTAGGTGAAAAGAAATAGCAGGATCAAACTGATAAAGAGAAGTGTCTTTGTAAAACCAGTTAAAGAATAGTGAAAATGACAACCTTCCAATCTCGTCTGCACCCACTGCCCTTAACTACTAGGGGGCAAACCCACAGGAATCTCCAGAGGTCACAGTTATAAAGTTCAACACGAGTGTAGTATGTGTGTACTCTGAGGAAGGTTCCATGTTAATGCTAAAGGTAGAGAGATGAGGTTCCCAACCTCAACATCTCATGTTCCAATAAGAGAAGACATGTCTAGAATTAACATAATACAATGTCCTCATATTCAAAGAACTTACAGTCATGGAATTATGGGTTACTCTATGAGTTTGAGATAATGCTTTTATGAACTAATTATTCGTTTAAAACAGAAGTGGAGGAACTCAAGGGATGTGGATATACCAGGGAAATCACTGGTGCAAGACCAAGGAGAAACAGGCAGACTCTTTGGGTCATAAAGCCATGTCCAAGGCTTGGGAGTCAGCTTTCTAGGTGGGAGGTGAAGCCCTTGGCTCCCCTAATGTGGCCTTCAGCACAAGGCTGGCTATCTTGAGGGCCAGGTCAGCTCAGAGGACAATTTCTATGTAGGACAGAATTGAGGGGGTTCATTTGACTCTCAGCCAATCAGACAGTCTTTGATTTCTAGCCTGTTCTCTGCTCTTCCAGTGCAAAAGAGGTCCTATTTTGAGCATTAAATTAGCATAGAGATGAAACCCATTTCATGGGACACATAGTGAACTGACACAAGAGACATTAAATTTTTTAATGAAAGTTTCCCTTTTTCTTTAAGAAACAAAGATTGCCATTTAATTTGTGTTTAGACTGCACTGCCCCTCCTGAGCTGTCAACAGCAGAGCAGTGCTGAGGAAGTCTGAAGGAGGCAGAGGAAGGCAGCAGCTATGGGGGGTGAGTGGAGCCGTGTACTGCGGGGACAGGCAAGTGCCTGCAGGGCATGGCGGTGGGCAGCATGTAGACATCCCATCCTCTGTGCCTCTGGTACACACACTGACAGGGCCCAGGAGCAAACCATAGCACTGAGTAATCTTTTCTTGAGATCTGCAGGGCAGGACCTGATCTACCTTCACTCCGTGTCTGCCTCTGGCCTTCCCTATAACATTTCAAAGACACCTCCATTGTTCTTTAGGACAGGGTTTCTTGTCATCTCTCTTCCCATGGGAAGAAAAACTCTGAGTAGCTGGACTAGGATGAACGACAAATTTGCCAGGCAGCTAGCCCCACGCCTTCATCCACACCAACTTCTGTCTTTTTAAAGGTTTTCTCACATCACTCCTCTTCACTTTTTTTAAGCTCTCAAATTCTCTCTACTTTTTCTTTAGTAGATTGCTTCTGATTTCTTCAGAAAACATTCTGAATCGTTAACAATACAAGACACTAAAGAAAGCTGTCTGGTGGTAGTCCCAAAGCCAATCCCTCGCAATGTCAATGTCAGGGCTTCTCAATTAAGGGAGCACAAAGTGGCTCTGAATAATACTGTGTCTTTACAGCAATAGATGCCATGCAAATGGACTTAGGAAGAATATTTTCTTGAAAGGTAAATCTCCTGAGTCCTCTGCTACATGGTGTAAGAGAGCTGAAAAAGAATGTTTTCATCTGTGTCAAGCTGGCTGAAGATAGTCCCTGTATCTGACAGCCATACAGTACCCCAGGGGAGGGGAAGTTGTTTTTAATGCAAAGGGAATAAATATTACTTATTATATATATGGGAGAAAACAAATCCACCCTCATATAATAGAAAATATCATTACTGTGGCTCATATTAATTCAGACATACAATAACCTACTTCATTGTTTGCAACAAAAACTGTTTCCTAAATGGAACTGCCAACAAGTGGAGGCAATAGAAGAGAACAGACTTCAGAAGCACCATTGTAGTACTGAAAGAACAGAATGTATTAAGTACTTATTATGTACTTAATATGTACAATGCCTGTGCCAGCCATTGTTCTAAAAGCTTTGTATGAATTAACTCTTTTAATCCTTACAATAACCCAATGAGATGGGTACTATTTGCTCGATTTTGTATAAAAGTGAACTGGGGCACAAAGAATTTATAACCTGCCCAAGGTCACACATGGCCAGTAAGTGGCAGGACCAGCATTCAAACCCAGGCAGTCAGACCTAAGGGTCTCTCCAATGAACTCTACACCCACTAATTGTATGTTACTAGCTTCTCTTGAAAGAACCTACAAAATGACTACTTAGCATCATTTTCTTAGATTATTATAATTTTAATTAATAACTGAAAGTAGAATTATGTATCTTTACACACATTTGAATTAATCTAGAGACACCTGTTCCTGAGTTAGTTCAAATGCTAAATGCCAGAGATGGAAGTGGCCACAGTAGGCAACACTTCCCTGTACGGCTTCATCCTAAGAAAGATCAGGGAGGCTCCTTTTAAACACAAGAGGGAACATGAAGCTTTAGAAGCTGACAGTGTGGGTAACTACTTCTACATTGATGTTTGAGGGAGTGTAACATACAGCAGAGAGGTGTTATGAGAATGATTGTCATATTTCATAAGTTACATTTTGCCATTCATAGAGAACTCCCTGCAAAACTAAAGTAATAACATGCATACAGAACAGCAGTAATAACATTGTAAACAATGCATTGTAAGAATGGGGAAATATAATAAATGAAAAGTAGAGTCTGTAATAAAAAAGCTGACAAAGAAGAAACAAAGATTGAAACAAAATTTGTGAATTTAAACGCATGTTGAGGCTGAAAAACCCATGGTAAGAAGTCAATAAAAAGTATAATGGCCTAGATCTATATTGGAGATAAGCCCAAGTAGAAATCTAAGCAAAACAAGAAGAAATATTTTTCCTTTTATTTTTCATTCAATATAAAATATCATTTTGCCTGGTTGAACATATCAACTTCTCAAGAGATTAGTTCAATATAGGTTTCCCAAAGAAGAAAGGAGGCTGGGATCTGTCAGCATGGTGAGCCACTCAGGAAGGATTTGTGCCTGAAGTCAAACCTCAGGCGGACAGTCGCACCCTCGGTCTCTAGCATGCGCCTCACACAGCTTGGCTTCTCTGCTTTGCCTCCTCCCTGCCTATCACACCATTTCAGTTGTTCCCCATTATCTTCAAATTTCCCTGACCTGACCTCCCCTTCATTTATCCTAGGGAAAGTCTATTTTCTACCCATCTCCTTCACAGAGTAAAGAGAAGTCACTCAGGTGGGAGCTCTATTAACTTCCAGTTGATGAATTGAGAAGCCAGTGTTATGTTCACCTAATTCTCTGTTTCTCTTCCTTTCCGAAGTCAACTCCCCAACTCCTTGAGCTCTGAGTCCCACACTGTCCTGTCCTTTCTCAGGAATACTGCACCACTGGGGATCCCTACTCTCTCGTTCTCTTACCTAGACTCTCCTTTTTTTTTCCTTTTCTTTTTTTTTTTACTGGATCCTTCTATTGACTTTTTTAAAAAATAAGTTTTATTTTGTAGACCTGCTTTAGGTTCACATAGAAATTGGGCAGAAGGTATAGAGGTTTCCTACACAGCTCCTCCCCTCATGCATGTATAGGCTTCTTCATTATCAATATCCTTCACTGGAGTGGCACATGAGTTATAAACGATAAACTTAAACTGATACCCCAAATCCATACTTTACATTCAGAGTCGTTCTTGGTGTTCTTCTGTTGACTTTTAAACACACTGAAGTTTACTGTAATTGCACAAAACCTCCCTCCACCTGCACATCCCCTCCAACTACCTTGTCTCTCTCTTTCCCTTGAGTTATCTCTACTCACTAGCTCCATTTCCTCCCCTCCCACTTTATTTCCTCAACCCTTCTAACCTTGCCTCATAAATGATGAACCTCCACATCATTTGGAGTGATCATTTCTCATGAAGTTCACCAATAATCCCTGTGTAACTAAATATAATGGCTCATTGTTAGTTATTAACAAAACCGTTATTCTTTTACTATGTTATAATATATTGGCTTGTATTATTATTATCTTGAACTCTCCATATCCCTTGACTCCAAAACCTCACTTCCCCTGACTCTCCCACATTCCATTCAGCTTTATTACCCTTTACCTGTCCACTAAATGAAGGAGTTCCTCAAGTTACCCAAAGTCCCTTGTTCTTCTCACTCCATAATCAATCTTGTCTGTACCCTCAGTTTCAAAAACATCTTAAATAATGATTATTCACATATTTATATTCCAGTCTCTATGTCTCCTGTATACTCCAGACTGTTTCAAACTGGCTGTGTAACATGTTTACCTGAGCATCTCAGGTAGACCTCAAGGTCAATGGGTTCAAACCTAAATCTCAACAAGGTACATCCTTTTTATCAACAAATGGCAACACAATCCATCCAGTTCTATAAGTCGGACACTTGGCGTCATCCCTTATAACTTCATATTCAATTAAGTAGCAAGTTCTGGAAATTTTATGTTTCATTAATCTTAAAATCCATCTACTTACCTCATTCCCTTAGCCATGACCTCAGTCCCAGTTTCCACCATCTCTGGTGCAGCCACTGCAATAAATGATGAACCTACACACCTACCCTCATGGCTCTACTCTCCCCATCCAATCCTTTCTCCACAGAGCATCCAGAGTAAATCTTTCTGAAAACCAAATGTAATCATTTAACATGTTTTGCTGAAAACATTTCGGGGGCTTCCTGCTGCTGCTGGATGAAGCAAGAGACCCTTATTAGGCCCATGAGGCCCATCACGGTCTGGCCTTACCCACCTCTTCAGCTTCATTACCACATTGCCCCGTTTGTCCAGCCACACTGATCCTCTTACTGGGTCCCTGATGTACCAGGTTGCTCCTGCTGGAGCCTTGCTTGTGCTCCTTGAGCTTTAAATGTTTTTCTCTCCCCCACATCACATTCAATCTTGATTCCCCTGTCTAGATGTTCGTAAAGCACAATGTTGATAACACTTATCCCAGCTGTCATTTCACATTTGTCTCTGTGATTATTTGATTAACATCAGTCTCTCCATGTAATCTAGATGATAAGCTCTTTGAGAGCATCAGCCATGTCTGTTTTTGCTTCCCGTTGAATCTACAGTGCCTGGCACATAGTAGACATTCAGTTAAATGAATGAATGAATGAAGGGAGTAACTAGATCATGAATCAGAGTGCAGGACTGGTGAATGGCATTCTCTTTCTAGAGTGGGGTAAACAGAGAAGGTGACTGCTTCATTCTGGGGCACAGAATTATGTCTGCCAGCAGAACCTTTTTCAGAAATGCCTCATTCTGAACACATTCCCCAACCTAAGAGAAAGGAAAGGGAAAGAGACAGAATAGAAAATCAAGAGGTTTAACCCACTTTAAAATGTACATGTCCTTGAGAAGGTTAATTCCATTAACTATCACATGAAATATCTGTGAAAACCTTGGGTCCAAGGGGTGTCAAACTCATTTTCACCGGGGGCTACATCAGCCTCACAGTTGCCTTCAAAGGGCCGAGTGTAATGTTAGGGCTGTATAAATGTAATGCTCCTTAACAGTTAAGCAAGAGTCTGGCGCTGCCACCAGGTAGAAACAAGGTGCCAAGCTGGATAAAATAAGGTAGAGGGCCAGATTTGGCCCATGGGCCTTGTGTTTGCCACCCGTGCTTGGGAGGATTTAGCAGGATTGAAACTGTGTCTTCAATGTACCTTGATACACACACACACACACACACACACACACACCTCACAGTTCCTTTGATACAGCTTTGTACTTGGTTCTTTATATGCCTGTCACCTTCAACCAGCCTATAAATTACTTGGAGGCCAGGATTGTGATTTTCTTTCCCTTGTATGAGGCATTACAGTGACTCTGGTGTCCAGCATAGCTCAGGCACTGATGAGTGTTTCTGATGAATGACTCAGAGATAGAAAAACACATGACTGAATACATATAAAGACAGGCATGAAAAAGAAAGCTGACTTTACAATTGTACAAATTGTGTAGATGGACCAAAAACCTTTATTTACTAAATAATTACATCACCCTGACAAGGGCAGGAGCACAGGCTGGGGATCTAAAGACAGTTTCCGCAGTTACCTAAACACCTCATTGTCACCTCACTAAACTCTGAACTCTTCAATGGATGGTGAGCCTTTGTGTGGAGTAAATGTGAGTTCTCTTCTCAACCCCCTTCATTTAGTTACCAAATGAATCAAAGTCTAGTGATAGTTCTCAAACTATGTAGCAGGGTTAGTCTTGGCTGGAGAAATTTTGTCTCTCTGGGTTTAACAATCTCAACAGTAAAATGACACAGTAGGACTATATGATATTCAAGATCTTTCTCTCAGCTCTAACCTGTGATGAATTCATAATTAACCATCTGCATAAGCAGAGAAAAGTTAGGGACAGTGAGGCCCTAAGCAATTGTACTAATCACACGCAGTAAGTCTCATCTGACTTAAAAAAAATCCTCTATATTGCTAATCAAACCAGCCATTGCATACAAAGATCATGGTAAAAGAACTACAGTCCAATGTGGGAAATCTGCAGAGTCTCCCAATATATTGTAAATCAATAGAAGGAACAACTACAAAATGGGTGGTCATCATGGCCAAGGAACCTGGCAGTTCAGGAGGCATTTGCTTAAAATAAAAGTGATCCAAATCTGAAATTGGATATGATCATATATAAAATAAATTTTTTATAATCAGTATCCATGAAAAGGATGATTAAGCAATTTGACATGAATTTAAAATTACTTAATAACTTGGTTTTATCTTGGGGGAAAATGCTTAATTTCTCCTAAAATTCATCTCCTTGAAAATTCCTGACGGAAATTCCAGTCGTATATTTTGCTAACAGTGAATCTACCCCATTCTGGAAAGATTTAGTTCTTTAATGGAAAGTTGTTGGCAAGTTCCTGCCAGTTTCCGCAATGTAAATGCCATAATGGCTATACCAACAATGTGCTGTGCCGTACACAGTTCTTACAGAAGCCTCAGAAGTGTACATTTGCAGAGCTCAATGCTTCCTCCCTTGAAGCGTCTACCTGACTTTTTGGTTTTAACTACTAGGGATGAAAATTATTGAAAAATGTGTTCTTGTTTCCAATCTCTTCAGAGTAATAACAACAATAAGTTGGCAACAGTACTAACCACCAATGTCATAGTCCTTACTATGAGCCAGTCACTGTCCAAAGTGCTTTTCTGTGCTAACTTGTACAATCTTCACCACAGCTCTGAGGAAGGCACTGTTTATTATTATTCCCCATCTCACGAATGTGAAAGTTGAGGCATACAGAAGTTAAATAACTTGCCCATGGAAACATATACAGTAAGTGGTAAAGCCAAGACTTGAACCTAGGTGGCCTGTCTGCAAGCCCACACTGAGGCACAACTTGAGTCTGTACCTTCATAAACTATTACCCATAGTGTAAACTTCTATTAAAAAACTCAGAGTTATAATTTTGAACATCAATTTTTGGAAATGACTTGTATTCCATTTCTGTATTCTCTGCTTTTAAAAACATTTAATGCAATTCAGGCTTCATGTAGCTGAGTGCACGCAAATCCCAGTGGAGCACTAACAATCCAAGGCTCTGTGAAGCCAGAACCTCATTTATAAGGGCAGAGGACTCCAGAACAACACAGGTGTAGGACCAGTTTTACTGCTGCTGCCTTCCTGCATCTCAACGGTGAAAACCTCTAGTCCCACAGTAAGCAGAATTCAGTGATCTTCTAACAGGAGGGCAAATACCTAAATGATTTCCCACATCTAATCTTCCATGCTATTTCCTCTTCTAACCTTGATTGGGCAATCTGATCAGTGCAGCAAAGTGAAAAAGATGTCTTCACTGCACCAAGTGATCCTTAATCTGTGTTCAGCCAGAGGAATTTAGCCTCTTAGCCCTCAGACAAAGGCTTCCACTTAAAAAGATACAGGGATCAGTCTTCTACACTGAGGGGAAATTGGTAGCTGAACAATAATAAATGCACTTTTTAAAAAAATTATATAGTCCACAAAAAAGAGAATTCGAAGATAATAATCGAAAAGAATTTTCAAGGTTTTTTACATGTTATATACTTTATATATTACTATATTTGTATTCATTTATAAATAATATAGGTACACATACAATACATATATATAATCTGCATACATGCATATATTAAATAATACATGAAATATATAATATTTTACTATCTGTATCTATGTAATATTAAAGAATGTGTCAAAAGCCAATCAGGTGACACTCACTGGATTATCAAGATGCAGACACCATGGTTGGCCATTTACAGGTTTATTTTTTTTTCACTCTCATGGGGACACACCACATGGATGCTTAAAACAGCTGTATCAGAGAACAAGGTTAAAGGGAGACACGGTCCAAACTGGTCCAGGGTTTGTTTAAAAGTGTCACTGCTCTGGAAGGTGGGCAAGAATTAGAATGAACGAAAAAGTAGGCCATGTACATAGCTCAAGCATACAGTTCACTGAGCTTATTTCCTCTTGTTCAGAAACCTCTCCAACAGCTGGGCTACCCGATTATAAGTGTGTGGCACATGGGAAGCTTGCAGATGGGGTCCAGGTTTCTACAGAAAAGGGCTTTCTACAGGTAAGGCTTTAGCACAGACGACATTTCCAGACTTGGCTATGTGAACGGAAGAACCCACAACAACATGACAACAGCAACGACAAAGGGACTGTCTTCTTTCCTGCCTCACATGTTATTTGGAGACAAAAGAAAAGTGTCCAAGAAAAATGCAGATACTGCTTTTCCTAGAATGTTGCTGATTCCCTCCCTAGGATTATACTCAATACACCTGTAGTTAAATCAAGTTTTCAGAGTGGTAACTCCCAGTTATTACAAAGATAGCTTACTTGTACCAAAACTATTTAAAGAACTCATATAAATTTTCTAAAATTTCTTAATTTATGAAGTTATGCATTTTGAAAAGCTAGTCCATAAATATTTAGGGACAGATAAGGGGAAAAGAAACAACCAGCTGATTTAAAGGTTTTAAAAATTAGCTTCTGCTGTAGTAGGCAAAATTATGGTCCCCCAAAGATGTCTACTACCTAATCCCTGAAACCTGTGAATGCATTACCTTATGTGACAACAGGGACTTCACAACCATGATTAAGTTAAGGATCTTGAGATGGGGGTTATTGGGTGGGTCCAATCTGACCACAAGGGTCCTAATAAGAAGGAGGCAGGAAGGTCAGAGTGAGAAGAGCAGCTGAGGTACAAGAGGCAGAAGCCGGAGGGATATGAAGAAGGGGCCCCAAGACAAGGATTGCCAGTGGCCTCCAGGAGCTGGAAAGGTAAAGGAATGGATTCTCCCCTAGAAGCTCCAGAAGGAACCAGCCCTGCTACCTTCACTGTAGCCCAGTGAAACTGATTTCTGACCTCTGTAAGGTAATAAATCTGTATTGTTTTAAGCCACTAAGTTTGTGTTATTACAGCAATAACAGTAAACTAAAATATCTATATTATAGTGAAAGGTGGATCCTGGACACAGAAATGAATGAAAACAAAATCAAATTAAAAAGAAGTATGACTCTGGTTGTAAGGAAAGAAGACTTTCTTAGATATACTGGAACTCAGACTCTACTGGATTTAAGAAAGACAAAATTTGGCTAGAAAGACACTGAGAGAAAAGCATATGATTAGAAGGAAAGATGCCAAAATATCTCAAGTGAAGTGGAGTAGGGGGCTTCCAACCTACTGAGTAGTACAGGGAATATGTAAATATCTCCTGCAAAGTCTTTTCAAAGGCTGGAATTCCACCCTCATAGTTTCAAGTCTTCAGTTCTCAAGACGTTTGTCTTGTGAATCTCCTTACAAAACCTTCAGTTAATCCTGAGGGGAAGGGCAGGACCCAAGCCCTAGGGACAACTAAGGCAGTCCAACCTATTACTCTCAAAGGATGTACCAGTCTGACAATATCTTTGAAGGATAAATATTTTAAACAGCAACTCCAGGAAAGCATTTTAAAATTCTGATTTAATCTCTCTGAAATGTTCAGCTAACACTGAAGAGGGGGACTGGGAAAGAGCTAGCTGACTCATGCTCTGCCAGGAGGAAACACATGGACAAGGCAGTGGGAAGGTGGAAGACAGTACATCAGGACCTGTCAGAGCTGGGTCATCCGCCCTCCTATGACCCAGCTTGGCTGGGGCAGTGCTGGCTTTCACAGTCAGCCTGCTTCGGCCTCCTGGACGGCCTGAGGGCCCTAATAGGACTCTGGTTCCATGGCCAAAAAGGCAGGGCAGGAGCTTCTGCCTCTGATGGGCATGGTTCATTCCACCAGTGATGTGGAGGCTATCAGAGAACCCAGGGGACCATCGATACTGTGCTTACATACAGCACCCATGTCAGGCAAACCCTGAGACTACCAAGAACTATCCAGATTTGCTGAGGGTTAATGTCCTGTGCACCAGGCAGGAAACATCTCAACAGTCATGAAATGCTAGTTAAAGCCAGAGCAGGGGAGATGCAACCTATCCTTTTCCCACTCTGTCCAAGCAGCTGCTGTGGATGAAAGGCATTCCATCTGGGCCCTGTATCCATGATGGCAGCTTTGCTCTGTTCACTGATGCACCCCCAGTGCCCAGAGGGGCATCTGACACACATTGCGTACTTTACTTTTGTGGAATGAGTAAATGAATTAATACAAGGAGGCTGGAGATGTGCTCATTTTATAATTACAATATGGCAAATTCCTAACTCAACTCATACTCTAACTCTTCCTGATTCCTGATATGAGATCTTTTCCTTCAGAGCCTCAGGAAGGAGCCTGTTTATTCCTCTGATATGCTGTTCTTCTCAGACTTCTGTTGCTGTCACTTAGTTCTCATGAATTTATTCTCCAAAACAAACTGTGAAAAGGCTAAGGGCCTGCCTTATCCATCTTTGTGTCCACTGCAGCCTGCCTAAAGCCTTCCGTGTAGTAAGTGTTCAATGAGTATCAGTATATTTGAATTGGTAAAGCACCTTTTCTCCCAAGTTTTTTTTTTTGAAGAGATAGGGTTTGAATGTAAAGGTCATCTGGATTACTCAGTAGATGATCATAGTAATTCAATATACTTTTAAAAAATTCTTAATTATTCTATGATAGGCAGAACTACTGCAAATGAAGAAGTGATCTTTCAGTAAGATCCAGATTTATCAAGAATCCAAGGTTTTGTTAGAAGTGAAAAACATTTTACAATCATCAATACAAAAAACTTGATATTAATAAAGATATATATGCATATATATAACTAGATTTGCTAATGAATAGACTTTATGTTTGAAGAAGAGTTAAAAATAAAGTGCATACTGCACTGAACAAATGACACATGGCATGATTTATAAATATACACATTTTGTCTCTCTCCCGCACACACACAAACCCCAAACTCTGCCTTTCAAGATACTGTCCTCTTGCCCTAGTCTGAGGTGCCCAAACAGGAACCTGAAGACCTTTGAGGCCATCACTTCCTTATAGACTGTGTACAGGGGGTGGGGTGTGTGTGGGGGGGGTGGCAAGCAGTCAGGAACGCACTGCATGTCTGCTCCTCAGGGAGACACTCTTAGTGCCCCTTCCCACCGAAGCCAGAAGGTTCTCTAAGCACATCAGCAACTCTTCAGACCTGTGTGTTTGCTGTGCCTCAATCTGGTTGCCCAGTAAGGGTCACAGATGCTAACAAGCACTGATCAAAAGTCTCAATCAATAGAATTCCCTACTCTTCTCTGCCAGATGGCAGTGACTAAAAAATAAAAGGCCTGAAGGGTAGCTGGGCAATTTTAACAGAGAAAAGTGGTCAGCTGCATGCCAATCTTTGATTTCTGCATGTGCCTTGAAAGTAAAAGGAAGGAGAAAAACTAACATTTACTAAGTTTCTAGGAAGATAAATACATTTTGTAATGGTACTGCAAGGTATTCCTTTCTAAAATTCAGGATTTTTGCTTTTATCAGAGTTACACTTGCATATATTTGAAGAGTCAAGTAATCCTCAGACTTATTGTGAAAGATAGCAGCCCCCAGCCCCAGTCGTGCCACAGTCGGTTCCCCAGAGGCAACCTTTTTTTCACTCCTCTAGTTGATTCCTTTGGCATTTATCACTGTATCTTTAAAGAAGATACTTTTATAGCTACTTCTTGAGAATTTTTTGTTTGTTTGTTTTCGGCATTACCTATGAACTCTCCATTGTAGAAGAAAAGCACTGAGCTCCCCTTTGTACCTCACTGCCCCGCACCACTGTTCTCTGATGCACTTGCACCACCATCTTCCCAGTGGAGCTATGCTGACATTGTCAGCTCACCACTCACTGGGGATGAGCTAACACTGTGATGTGTGAAGTCATAGACTACACAGACTACTACATAGACTGCTTTTCCTTTTTTGTGCAACGTTTTTTTCTCCCTTGCTGTAATAACTGTGCTGACTTTCCACCTGCGTTGTTTCTAATGTGTGCACTCCCACGCTCTTCTGTTGTGAGGGAAGAGGAAAGTGTGGTATGGTGGCTGCATGTGTGCAATGCCTGGCTTCAAATCTCAGTTTGGCACTTACTACTATGTAACTTTGGACAGATTATTTAAGCACCAAGTGCCTCAATTCCCTCACTTGTACAAGGAAAAATAATTACCTATCTAATAGGGCTACTGTTAGGATTTGTTAATGCATATATGCTCAGAATTATGTCTGACACATAGTGACTTCTCAGTATGTAGAAGTGGTGATGATTGTTATCAGGTATCCAATTGTTTTTATAGCAGAGCCTTCTGATCTGCTCCAGTCTAGGCGATTCCCCTCAGAAAGGCTACACCAGAGCTGGGGCTGGGGTGGCAGTTCTCCATCACCCCAGAGATGCCTTTGCCTGTCTCTTAGGTTGGATCTCCTGCTTGGAGTTCTTGTCTTGGCTAATCTCTCTTTTGGTGAACAGGTCCCTCTAGTAGTTTGAAAGTATCATACTTCTACCCTCAGGTTTGATAGACAGTATGATCGAACATTGGATTCTAGGGTGAAAATTATTTTGTTTAAGCTTTTGAAGGCATTGCTCTCTGGCTTCTAGAACTGCTGTAAGACATGATACCATTCGAAGTCCTGATTCACATTCTGTCTCTCAGCTTTTGGGATCTTCTCTTTTGTCTCCATCATTCTATCAGGCCCTGAGATTCTTGCTGTGGTTCTAGTTTTGGTACTCACACTGGGTACTAGTTGGTGAATCTGGTAAGTCCTTTCAATGTGGAAACATATTTCTTCTGGTTCTGGAAAATTTTCCTTCATTATTTCTTTGAGGAGTTTCTCTCTACTTTTCTTCTGTTTTCTCTTTCTGAAACTTCTTTGGATGTTAGACTTGCTACACTGTGCTCTAATCGTCTTGTGTTTTCTCCAAAATTATTTTTTCTTTTTAGGAGAACTCAACTTTAGTTTTCAACCCTTATAACTTTTACATTTCTGCTATCACATTTCTAATTTTCAAGAATACTTTTTGTTCTCTGAATATTCCATTTTTAATGAGTCTTTTCTTTGCATTTGTTACTAAATACAGTTTCCTTCCTTACTTCTCTGAGAATGTTTAAGGTAAGTTCTTTTATTCACATCTTCTCCCTTCACAGGGAGAAGGGAGAAGAGTAGTTCCTTTAAGCTGAGTTTATTGTTTTTGTTTTCTGCTGTGGTCCTACTTTGTAAATACTTGGTATTCTTGAATGTGTGTTTACATTTCAGAGTGAACTGCTGAAGTCCTGTGTGTTTGTGTGTGCTCAATGCACAAGCATGGGGAAGCCAAGGCTTACTGAATGTGGAGTTCATTGGCAAGTAATCTGTGTGCTCTGTTTCTCGGGGGAACCCCTGGTGTTAATATACAAGCTGTTTTCTCCTAGGATGGTAGGATCCCCAGAGTGGCTACTCCAGTCTCCTACTAGGCAATAGTAAGGGTGATAATCATAGTGGCCAAGGCCCAGGGAGGCAAGTGAAGAAGGTGGGACCTCTCAACATGAAGCTTGTAAAGGTACACTTCAGCCCCCAAACCTGAGATCCTGTGCTTTGTCCTCTCTAATCTTCAGACTTCTACCAAGATAAAGGCTTGTTAGTTATTGGACTCTTGCAGGTATGCAACACAGAATTGGGGAGAAAATCTGGAGTTCTGCTTCCCAGGCACACATTCTACTGTCTTTACCCACTCTCAAGGTGATGGGTCTACCAATTCCTGAATCTACGAAGGATACTGCAGTTTATGTTGAGTTGCTGCTTCACATTCTCCACTGCCACTTAGATCTTAGCTTTTTGGTATCTGCTTAAAGTAGTTTCTGCTTCTCTGCTTTTCAGCTTCCAAAATTATGTAGCTGATGTCTACTATCCCATTGACTCAGTACTTGGTTAACTTATGACTTAAAGAAAAAGCTTTACTGCTACTGTAATAGCCTTTTGAGAGATAACTGAGGTTAATGCTTCTGTTCAATTTGTCGTCTTTAATCACAAGTCTACTTTTCTTACTCCTTAGGTAAGGTAACTGAGGTACCAGGAAAGGGTAAGTAATTTGTTGAAGTTCACAAAACCAGTAAGAAATAAAATCAGAACTTGAACTTGGGTCTGCCTGACACCCCCGGGAGCCGTCGGCGAGAGACAGAGGTCTACTCTGAAGTCTGCACCAGGATAAAGACTATGAGACCCTGAAAATTCATGTGACACCCCAGTATCCTGCTGCTACCACATCTCTTCCACACCTTGTCCTGAATGCCCCCCACTCTTGCTCCAGGAATCCTGCCAAAAGCCCAGGCTTAGCTCTCTCATCTTTGTTTGAAAGAATTCCTAGCAGGGAAGGGAATGGTTCCAACAGTGGGGCCCTTGTCCAATAATAAGAATGTCAACTGCTACCTTTTTTAATGATCAAAATATTTCTGAGAAATCAAAGGCACCCCTTCTCAGAAAATGTCTGGGATTTTTTTAAACCAAAAAGGCAATGAGAGTGGCACTTTTAGGTCTTACTAACAGTCATTGCTTTCATCTCGTGTCAAACTTAGACCCCATGTGACAGATTTCACCTGTGGATCCCCATCAGGATCAAACCATCCTGTATAGCGAACAGTAAGACCACAGGCTCTAGAATCACACAGGCTGGAGTTCAATTCCCAGTTTTGTCACTTAGTACTTGTGTGGACTTTGGACAAGTTACATAAGTTCTCTAAATCTTGATTTTCTCATTTATAAAATGGTAATGGTTATAGCATTCACTTTATAAAGTTGCTATCAGTTCAAATGAGATACTGTATGTTAAGCATTCAGCATGAGAACTAGTGGTGCACATTTAATAAATGCTAGCTGATATTTTATTCTTGTTATTATCACATTCAATAAATATTTATGCACAATAAAAGAATTTGTAACTGTGTGGTGACAGATGGTAACTAGACTTATTGTGGTGATCATTTCACAGTATATACAAATATCAAATCATTTTTTGTACACCTGAAACTAATATCATGTTATATGTCAATTATGCCCCAATAAAATGTTACAAATTCACTTAAGATTTATGAAAACACCTATTATGTGCAGAGAGTTGTGTTATACTTTGTGGAGGATACAAAAATGAACAAAGAAAACCAGCTCTATCTTTAAACGATCTGTGGTGTCCAGGGTGGTGTTACTGTGACTAAATTACCCAGAGGCCAGCATGCACAGCTCCGGGCCTGCAGTGAGCCTTGGGGTCCACTAGAAGCTGGCCTTGTGTATTTTTAGGGTTGCTCCCAACCACTCAGATCTTCCAAACAATATATACCAGAGACAGAAACTTTGGTTATGTAAAAGTTTAAAAAAGTGAATGATGAAAACTACTTGAAAGATACTGGAGATAAATGATCTATTTATATTTTTAAGATGAAGACATAAATAGAAAAAAAACACAGCAAAGAAATGTTCTTTAAAATATATGTACAGTGTGGATGAGAGATATGTGCACAGAACAAACAGATGCTACCTATATACTTTTTCACACCAGCCATAACTCAGCAAGACTCACTGATTCAAGGAGATTAACCAACTACCAATGTCGTTAAAGAATTAACCCTCTGACAAACTAGGCCATGGTATGGTTTGGTGTTTTTAAAAAACATTTTGTAATAAGACTGTTGAACAGAATGAGCAGCCCCTAAACACCAGCCTTGATTGACTATTAACCCACAGATATGGTAAGTATATAGGACAGTGTTGTTTTATATAGCATTTACTCATTCAACAGTCACTGACTGAGAACCTGCTGAGCAAGAGGAATTGACTGGTCCCTGAGGTTACAGCACAAGCAATACAGACAAAGTTCTTGTTTCCATGGAGTGTGTGCTTGCTGGTAGACATGCTAATAAATAATATTTTTATAGATCTAAAAATGCTACAAAGAAAATAAAAATGGGTAGTGGGTTTGAACTATATACTTCAAATAAATGGAGTTGTGTTAAAGAAAAAAAAAAAAGAAATCCAGCCTTAGGATTTGAATTCTTTGGCGGGGGGAGGGAGAACAAGAGAGAGACAGACAAAGATGAAAAAAGAAAGTATCAGAAAGGAGATGGAGGAGTTCTGGTGGTCATGAAATAGAAATCAAGAAGGACACCCACCTAGAGATTCTGGGTCCAAAAGAGCCTCATTTCCTTCTCTCTCCCTTCAACCTGCTGTGAATGGGTCCCTGTGCACAGGAGAGGGAGGTGACCTCTAACTCCTGCTCCAGGCACACAGAGCACCCAGGTGGAGAGAGGGATACGCTGAGCCTGAACAGCTTGGTAGGACTGGCGTTCAGAAGCTCAGAGTAGCACACAGGCGACATGGATTTGGGGGATATCTCATATTCTTGCCGGCAAGTGAGAGCAGGGACCAAGAGTGCCACTTGGAAAGTCAGTCCTGCTTCTGAAGTTTCAGCGAGATTACGACATTAGTGAGTTGGTAAAAGAGGCTGGCCGGCTGCTCAGAGATGTTATGTTTTGCATTTAACTTGGAAAATCTACCTTGGGTCAGGGGATGTGACTTCAGCAAAAGGAATTTCTCTGAAAGTATCCTATGTCTCTCAGACTACTTATAAACCAAACAATAGTATATGTGTTTACAATGAGAAATATAACTTGTTGAGATCAGAAGGCAGTGTGCCTGGCACCTTACATACATTAATTCATTTAATTCTCACAGTACTATGAACATAACTGGAACTATTACCACCTCCATTTTGCATACCAGGAAATGAGGCACAGAAAAATAAAAATAACAGCAAGTAAGTGCTAAGTTGTAATATATCCCAGACAGTCTTGTTCCTCATGCTCTTAATCATTAGGTTATAAGTCAACTGCAGGAGTTGCAAAAAGAAGGAGAATCTAGAACAGGGGTGTCAAACTTATTTTCACTGGGGACCACATCAGCCTTGTGGTTTCCTTCAAAAGGCCAAATGTAATTTTAGGACTGTATAAATGTAACAACCCCTTAACTAGGGGCAAGGAGCTCAGTGCTGCCACCAGGTAAAAACAAGGTGCCAGGCCAGATAAAACAAGATGTAGGGCCAGATTTGGCCCGTGGGCCTTGTGCTTGCCACCTGTGATCTAAAAGGTTGTTTGGATCACAGGATGTGTGGTGATATCATTTGCTGGTAATTCTGAGGAAGTTAAAGCATATGTTTGTATTTTACCTGAATGTAATTCTACTCATTTCACCATCTGTCCCTTTCATAGGAGACATTGTGCTTTACTTTTAAACTATTTCTGTTCTATTGTATTCAAGGTGTGGTACCTGACACATTTCTGGATGAAGAAAGCAGTTATTTGAATAACTTTAACAGAATAAGTTACAAATCTTCCAAGATGTTATAGAAGTCAGACATGGTCAATCCATCACCAAAACTTTTTAGATTATTCTAGTCAACATTTATTCATGCCCAGGATGGGAAATGTGCTATATTTTTCCTAGTTTATTATGTTAATTCTACTTTATTTTGAGGACAAGGTGGATTATGTTAAATTCCAGTTTTAATTCCAAGTATTTCTTCTCATCTTCTTTGCCTTCCTTATGAACCAATGCAGTCAACAAATGTATTTTGATTATTTGCTATGTGCCAAATATTATGCTAAGAGTACAAAGATGAATAAGACGTTGGTCCCCACCAGGAAGGAAAGAAAAGAGGAGGCAAGAGAAGACAGGCCTAATGTTACCCTCCCTGCAGAGAATGGGATAAAAGTGAAAAACCTCCCTAGTCAAAGAATAGCCAGCAGTAGAGAACAACTGTGCCCTCACTAACTGGGTGAGGAACACAGCAAACATAACTAAAACAAAAATAAATCTGGGTCATTGTTTTCATTCTCCTGCTTCAAAATCTCACACTCATCAGCGGGAACAACAAGCAAAGGAGATATCCAGGGTTCAATATCTTCCTGTCCTAGGTATTCTATAATGAAAATATTTCTAAGAACCTCGGAAAACCATCATAGTTCTGGTAAACAGATTGATAATCCAAATACTACTTTGAAAAATCAAGGATTTTGAAATGAGGAAGCTCTTTTCTACAGTAAAGGAGCCACTGGAATCTCAGGCCATGAGACATGAACCACTGAAGGGATATGCTGGAGTGGATGCGGCGACTAGATCACCCCACTCCCTCACTTCACAGGTAGAAAGTTGGTTCTCAGAGATAAGTGATTTGTCCAAGGTCACACAACTACTTAGTGGCAGAGCCACTGCAGCCTAGATATGTTCTTTACTAATCTAATTATCATTGCCTTGATATGAGGGTCATCATTAGTCATACTCTGGAAACAGTGAAAGGTCACTGGAATAAAAACAGCATTAGAAAAAAAAAAAAAGGGACTTCCAGCCAGGATGGAGGCATAGGTAGACACACTGTGCCTCCTCCCACAACCGAAATTAAGGACAACAAAAATTTAGAAACAAAAAAGCAACCAGATCTGACAAAAAATTGAACTGTACGGAAGTCCAACAACCATTCATATAGACCAGTAAGAGGGGCGGAGTCAGCAGCCTGCAGAGAGGGGTTGCAGCAGGAAAAAGTGGTGGTTGGTGGTCCCAGGCATGCAGGCGGTGGCTGGCAGACCCTGGGCATGGGGTGGCAATGGGCAGACCCATTGAGGCACACAGGGTGTCTGGCTGACCACGGACACACATTCGTGCGCAGATAAACCAGGTGAAAACTGGGAGCAAGACAGACTGTGCAACCCAGGGACCCAGTGCGAGGAAATAAAGCCTAAAAGCACCGATTGAAAACACTTGTGGAGATTGAGGGGCTGGGAGAGACTCCCAGCCTCACAGGAGAGTTCGCTGGAGAGACCCACAGGGTCCTAGAATGTACACAAGCTCACCCAGCACCAGAAGGGCCCAATTTGCTTGTGGAAAGCGGCGGATGAGACTGAAATATGAGAGTGGAGCAAGCACCCTTGTTCCCTCTCTGACCCTGCCCCCACATACAGAGTCACAACCCAGAGACTATGTTGCCCTGCCCTGGTGAACACCTAAGGTTCCACCCCTCACTATGTAACAGGTACAACCAGACCACACCCCCTGCCCCTCAAAAAAAAAGGGCTCAAATGGAAGAACAGGTCAAAGTTCCAGAACCAATACATTTAAGCAACCAAGAGATAGCAAACCTATCAGATGCACAGTTCAAAGCACTGGTGATCAGGATGCTCACAGAATTGGTTGATTTTGGTCACAAATTAGATGAACAAATGAAGGCTACGCTAGGTGAAGGAAAATACATAGGGAACCAATAGTGATAGGAAGGAAACTGAGACTCAAATCAATGGAGTGGACCAGAAGAAAGAAAGAAACAAGCAAACAGAAAAGAATGAAGAAACAACAATTCAAACAAATGAGGAGAGGCTTAGGAACCTCTGGGAAAACCTTAAACGTTCCAACATCTGATTTATAGGGGAACCAGAAGAAGAAGAGGAAAAGCAACAAGTGGAAAACTTATTTGAACAAATAATGAAGGAAAACTTCCCCAATCTGCCAAAGGAAATAGACTTCCAGGAAGTCCAGGAAGCTCAGACAGTCCCAAAGAAGTTGGACCCAAGGAGGAACACACCAAGGTACATCATAATTACATTAGCCAAGATTAAAGATAAGGTGAGAATCTTAAAAGCAGCAAGACAAAAGGAGAGAGTTACCTACAAAGGAGTGCCTGTCAGACTGTCAGCTGATTTCTCAAAAGAAACCTTACAGGCAAGAAGGGGCTGGAAAGTAGTATTCCAAGTCATGAAAGGCAGATAATGTGCTTCTCAGATGAGGTCAAGTTAAAGGAGTTCATCATCACTAAGCCCTTATCATATGAAATGTTAAAGGGACTTATCTAAGAAAAAGAAGATAAAAAATATGAACAGCAAAAAGACAGCAAACTCACAGTTATTAACAACCACACCTAAAACAAAAACAAAAACAAAAGAAACTAAGCAAACAACTAGAATAGGAACAGAACCACAGAAATGGAGAACACATGGAGGTTTAACAACAGGAGAGCGGGAGGAGGAGAGAGGGGGCAAAGGTACAGAGAATAAGTAGCATAGATGGTAGGTAGAAAATAGACAGGGGGAGGGCAAGAATAGTATGGGAAATGTAGAAGCTAAAGAACTTATGACACATGGACATGAACTAAAGTGGGGGAATGTGGGTGGGAGGGGGTATACAGGATGGAGGGGAATGAAGGGGGACAATGGGACAACTGTAATAGCATAATCAATAAAACATATTTAAAAAATTTAAAAGGAAAGAAAAAGAAAAGAATGACATTAGACTTCTGGTCAAGATGGTGGAGTACGTAAATGCTCTGCTCGCCTCTTCCCAAAACTACATCAAAATTACAATGAAATAAAAAAACAGCCATCATTAAGAACCACGTGAAGACTAGCTTAACAGAATTCCTATAACTAAGTATATAAAGAAGAAGCCATGTGGAGACTGGTAGAAGGGGTGGCAATGTGGAATGGGCAGGTCCCAAACCCATGGTATAGCAGTTAAATAAACAAGAGGAGTATCTTGGCTTCAGAGGTTCCCCCTGAGGAGTAAGAGGTCCTAGCCCCACATCAGGGTCCCCCACAACATCTGACTGTGAAATCCAGTGGGAATTTTGTCTGAATGAGAAAAAGGGCTGCTAGAGACATAGGTGCTGAAGGTCTTAAAAAGCTTGCACACAGACTCATTCACTCATAAATTCAACTCACTCCAAGCTGCAGTACTGGGGCAGCTGATTGTAAAGCACCAAGGACACCTATGGGGAGTAACTGAATTGACTAGCTTTAGGGCAGCTCTCTCTCGGGGGGCGGGGGGGAGGAGGGGAAGTGCTGGCACACAGTGTTGTTCCTTTATTGAATCCTCCCTATACCCAGCAGGCAGGCACAGGCAGGCACCAGATCTGAGCCAACCATGAACTTGCCTAAGGGCAATCACCTTGCCCTAATGACTCCCTGAGACCCCACCCCACCCAGCTCACTAGCCATGCCGGAACCTTTTCCAGCAGCTTTTCCACACAAGTGGCCTTCTCACACTGCATACTTTCCTAAGATCCCTCCAAGAATCACAAACCCCAAACAAGCAGTGACTGGCCTCAGTGTGCTTTGTATCTCTTGCTAAGCCTGGCACTAGTGGCAGCAGTCTTAGTTGGCAGCCTAGCCTCTCCCAGGTACCTCCAATCTTAGTATAGGTAGCTAACAACTGAGATCACTCTATAACTCCTTCCAGGTGGCCCTGGGATGGACACAAGGAGCTACTTAACTTGTACCAGAGCTCCTCCTGAGGCCTGAGAACTAGCACACTTGGTGGCCAGCATCAGACTACATCAGAACACCACCTAACTAACTCCACAAATGACATACCCAAAGGGTTGACTCAGCAGGCATCAGAGTCCTGCTAAAGTGACTCCCATGCTGTGGGGTCACCCCTACACAACATATTGTCCACTGCAGAAACAATCATTGCTTACAGCTACTCAGCCTAAGGGTAAATACCACCTGATGACATGCTTACATCAATGAAGATTTAATTGCAATAGGAGGGTACATACAACCCATACAAGAGGCACTCCTAGAGGACCCAATTCATGTGACCCATGTGACCATAGAGACTGCACCACTGGGCCCCACAAAACACCTACTATATAAGAACATTCTGCCAAGCCAGGGAGATGTACCAGATCTACCTAATAAATAGAAACAAATGCAGTGAGGCAGCCAAAATGAGAAGACAAAGAAACATGTCCCAAATGAAAGAACAACAAAAAACTCTAAAAAAAGAATTAAACAAAATGGATACAAGCAATCTTCTAGAAGGGGAGTTCAAAACACTCGTTTACAAGGACATTTAATGAAATTAGAAGAACAACTGATGAACTAAGAACTTCAAAAAGAGATAGGAAACATAATAAATGGAGATAAACATAAGAACCAGTCAAAAATGAAGAATCCAATAACCCAAATAAAGAGTACATTACAGGGAATCAACAGTAGATTACATGAACTAGGAGATGTAATCAGCAAACTTAAGGACAAGGTAGCAAAAAACATCCAATCAGAACAGCAAAAAGAAAATGAACTCCAAAAATAACAAGGTTAGTTTAAGGGACCTCTGCAACAACATCAAGCCTACCAAAATTTCCATCATAGCAGTGCCAGAACAAAAGAGAGATCAAGGGATTGAAACACTATTTCAAGAAATAATGACTGAAAACTTGCCTAATTTGGTGAAGGAAATAAACATACAAGTCCAGGAAGCATAGAAAGTCCCAAACCAGATGAGCCCAAGGAAGCCACACCAAGACACATCATAGTTGAAATGCCAAAGTTTAAAGATAAAAAGCGAATCTTAACAGTATCAAGAGAAAAGCAGTAAATTACTTACAAGGGAGTTCCCATAAGACTGTCAGCTGATTTCTCAACAAAAACTTTGCAGACTAGGAGAGACTGGCACAAAATTTCCTAAACAATGAAAGGTGAGTATCTACAACCAAGATTACTCTAGCTATCTAAGCTATCATTTACGATTGAAGGAGAGATAAAGAGCTTCCCAGAAAACAAAAAAACAAAAGGACATCATTACACTAAACCAGTATTATAAAAATCTTAAAGACATTTCTTTAAGAAGATAAGATTGTCCTGACCAGTGTTGCTCAATTGGTTGGGTGTCATCCCAAAAAGTGAGGGGTCACTAGTTGGATTCCTGGCCAGGATGTATGCCCGGGTTGAAAGTTCAGTCCCCAGCAGGGACACGTACAAGAGACAATGGATCAATGTTTCTTTCTCATATCAATGTTTCTCCCCTCTCGTTCTCCCTCCCTTCCCTTCTGTCTAAAAATAAATAAATAGTAGAAAGGATTAAAAATGAATAAAACTATATGAAAGAAAGTATTCTCACTGACAGAAGCAAACACATATTAAAACAGTGGGTCAACCAACTATAAAGCTAGTACAAAGGTTACAAGGCAAAAGTAGGAAGATCATGTGTAATTACAACAATAAATTAAAGGATATACAAAAACACACTCACACAAACATAAACATGGATGGGATAAGTACAAATTGTGGTGATTTCATAATGTGTATGAACTTAAGTGATCATCAATGTAAAATACACTGCTATAAACATAGCTTGGTATATAGGAAGCATATGTTAACTACAAATCAAAAATCTATTGAGATATACAAGAAATGTAAAGGAATTCAAACACAATAATAAAAAGGCATCAGCATAAAAGAGAGCAAGAAAATAAAAAATGAACAGAGAAAAATCTACAAAAACAATAAAAAAACAATGAATAAAATGGTGATAACTACATCCCTATCAATAAGTACTTTAAATGTAAATGGACTAAATGCTCCAATGAAAAGACACAGGATGGGGGAAAGGATTAAAAAAAAAAAACAAGACCCATATACATGCTGCTTGCAAGAGACCCATTTCAGATCAAAAGACACACATAGGGTATGGAAAAAAATATTTCATACAAACAGCAATACAAAAAAATGGGGTAACAAAACTTATATCATACAAAATAGACTTTAAAACAAGGGCTATAACACAAGACAGAGAAGAGCATTTTATAACGATAAATGGATCAATCCAACAAGAGGACATAACTCTTGTAAACATCTATGCACCCAACTTAGGAGCACCTAAATATTTTGTGTTAAGCAAATACCAACAAACAGAAAGACACAGATGAACAGTAATAGACTATTAGTAGGGGATTTTAACACTTCATTGACATCAATGGATAGATCAGCCAGACAGGAAATCAAGAAAGAATAGTGGTCTTAAATGACACATTATATCAAATGGGTTTAATTGATATTTTTAATGACATTTCAACCCAAAGCAGCAAAATATACATTTTTTCAAGTACACATGGAATATTTTCAATGGGTAGAACACATATCAGGCCACAAAACAAGTTTCAGTAAATTAAGAAGATTGAAATAATATTGAGCATCTTTTCTTATCACAATGGTATGAAACTAGAAATCAGCTACAAGAAGAACACTGAAAAAACACAAACAATGGAGGCTAAATAACAGGCTACTAAATAATGAATGGGTTAACAATGAGGTTAAGACAAAAATCAAAAGATACCTTGAGGCAAATGAAAATAATATAATGTACCAAAACCTGCTGGACACAGCAAAGCAATTCTAAGAGCAAAATTTATAGCAATATAGGCTTACCTCAAGAAACGAGAAAAATCTCAACTAAGCAATCTAAACTTTTATACCTAAATGAACAAGAAAAGAAAAAGTCCAAAGTGATTTGAAGGAAGGAAACAATAAATAGAGTGAAAAGAAATAGTCTATAAAAATACTAAAGATTAGTGAAACCAAAAGCTGGTTTTAGAGAGGATAAACAAAATTCATAAACTTTTAACCAGACTCATGAAGAAAAAAGAAAGCCCAAAAAGAAAAATAAATAAAATCAGAAATGAAAAAAAGAGAATTATCAACCAATACCACAGAAATACAAAGGATCATAAGGAAACACTATAACCATTTATATTCCACCAATTGGACAACCTGGAAGAAATGGATAAATCCCTAAAAACATACATTATTCCAAGGCTGAACCAGGAAGAAACAAAAAATCTGAATGGACTAATACCTGCCAAGAAAATCAAATGGTAATAAAAAAAATCCCAACAAGCAAAATCCTTGAACCAGATGGTTTCAGAGGTAAATTTTACTAAACATTCAAAGAAGAATTAGCACCTATATTTCCAAACTATTCCAAAAAAACTGAAGAGGAGGGAAGGCTCCCAAACTCTATGAGACCAGTATTACCCTAAAACCAAAACCAGACAAATACACTATAAAAAATTAAAAGCTAATATTCCTGATTAACATAGATGCAAAAATCCTGAAGAAATTATAAGCAAACTGAATTCAGCAATACATTAAAAAGATCATACACCATGATCAAGTGGAATTTATTCCTGGGTGCAAGACTGATTCAATATCCACTAATCAATTAATGTGATACACCACATAAACACCATGAAAGATAGAAATCATATTAATAGATGCAGAAAAAACATTTGACCATATACAACATCCATTTATGATAAAAACTCTCAGCAAAGTGGGAACAGAGGGAACATAACACAATAAAGGCCATATATGAGGCCTGTCCAGAAAGTAGCCAGCCACATAATGTGAAAAATAGAAACACTTATTGAGGCAAATATAAGATACAAGAAACATTGTACACAGGAAAATGATGCCTCAGTCCCCTTCAAAGTAGGCACCTTGGGACTTCACACAGTTCTCCCAGTTGCCATCAACTGCCCTGCTGTATTTTTCTGAATCTCATTGAAGGTCTGAAATCTCTTCCCTTTCAAAGGTGATTTTAGTTTTGGGGAAAGCCAGAAGTCACGGGGTGCCAAATTTGGGTTGTAGGGGGATTGAGCTACCTGGGTGATTTGAGGTTTCACCAAAAACCTCTGCACGAGATGTGATGCATGAGTGGGTGTGTTGTGATGAAGCTGCCAATCACCAGTTGCCCATAGCTATGGCCTTCTGAATCATATTAATAGTTTCTGTTCAAGCTTAAAGCAAAATTTGATGCAGACTGGTTGCTCTACTCAGTCATTTTGAATGCCATTGCAACACAATATATATGCTCACTCAGTGGCATCACTGTCCCCACTGACTAGTACAGTGAAGTTGTTGTTGTTCCCACATGCACATTCCAGTCCACTCTCCTTGGCTGCCAGGTAACATCAATGTCATGCAAACCATTCTCATTATGTTAACAATGGTTGGACTTTTCCTGGACAGACCGTGTATGACAAATCCACAAATAACATCATACTCAATGATGAAAAGCTAAAAATTTTTTATTTAAGATCAGGAATAAGACAAGAATGTCCACTTTCATCACTTTTATTCAACATAGAATTAGATGTCTTAGCCACAGCAATCAGAGAAGAAAAAGAAATAAAAGACATTCAAATTGGAAAGGAAAAGTAAAACTGTCATTATTTGCAGACACACAATACTATATAGAGCCCTAAAACATCCACCAAAAACCTATTAGAATATATAAATTCAGTAAAATATCAGGATACAAATAAATATTCAGAAATCAGCTTCATTTTTATATACCAACAGCTATCAGAAAAATAAATTAAGGAAATAGTCCTATTCACAATTATAACAAAGAAGTAAAATACCTAGGAATAAGTTTAACCAAGAAGGTAAGGTGTGTACCTAGAAAACTGCAAGATTTTGAAGAAAGAAACTGTAGAAGATACTAATAAAAGGAAGGCTTTACTGTGCTTATGAATAGGAAGAATTAACATTGTTAAAAATGCCCATTCTACCCAAAGCAGTCTGCAGATTCAATACAATCTGTATCAAAATACCAATGACATTTTGCACAGAACAAGAACAAAAATAATCCTGAAATTTATATGGAACCACAAAAGATCCCAAATAGCCAAGCAATCTTGAGAAAGAAGAACAAATTTGGAGGTATCACACAACCTGAAATCAAACTATACTACAAGGCTATAGTAACCAAAACACCATGATACTGGTGTAAAAGCAAACACATAGATCAAAGGTACAGAATAGAGGACCCAGAAGTAAACACACACTATTATGGTCAATCTATGACAAAGGAAGCAAGAATATACAATGGAGCAAAGACAATCTCTTCAATAAATGGTGCTGGGGAAACTGGACACATATATTCAAAGGAATAAAATTAGATCACTTTCTTATACCATATACAAGGATAAACTCAAAATAGATAAATACTTAAATGTAAGACCCAAGAGCATAAAACTCCTAGAAGAAATCATAGTAGGTAAACCCTTTGACAATACCCTTAGCAATACTTTTTTGGATGTGTCTTCTCAGGCAAGGGAAACAAAAGAAAAAGATAAATAAATGAGACTACATCAGACAAAATATTTTTTGCACAGCAAAGAAGACCATCAACAAAACAAAAAGACAACCTACTGAGTAGGAGAACATATTCACCAAAGATATAACTGATAAGGGGTTAACATCCAAAATATATAAGTACCTCATACAACTTACCACCAAAAAGAACAAACAACTCAATTAAGAAAATGGGCATAGGACCTGAACAGACATTTCCCCAAAGAGGACACACAGATGGCCAATAGACATTTGAAAAGATGTTCAACATCACTAATCAGGAGGGAATTGCCAATTTAAGCCACAATATCACCTCACACCTGTCAGAATGGCTATCATCAATAAATCAACAAATAAATGTTGGTAAGATTGTGGAGAAAAGGAAACTCCCCCTCACCATTGGTGAGATTGTAATTTGGTGCAGCCATCATGAAAAATAGTATGGAGGCTCCTCAAAAAATTAAAAATAGAACTGCCATCTGATCCAGCAATTCCACTTCTGGGCACTTATCCAAAGAAATACAAAACACTAATTTGAATGAATATATGCACCCCTATGTTCATTGTAGCATTATTTACAATGTTATTGAAGCAACCTAAGTGTCTATCAGTAGGTGAGTGGATAAAAAGTAGTGGTATATATATACAGTAGACTACTACTTGGCCATAAAACGAGTGAAATCCTGACATTTGCAACAACATGGATGGACCTAGAGGGTATTATGTTAAGTGAAGTAAGTCAGACAGAGAAAGACAAGTGCTATATATGATTTCGCTTATATGTGGAATCTGAAAAACAAAATAAATGTACAAACAAAACAGAAACAAATTCACAGATACAGAGAACAGACTTGTGGTTGCCAGATGGGAGTGGGGTTAAGAGGACGGGTGAAAAATGGGGAAGGGATTAACACATACAAATTGCCAGTTATAACAAGTCACAGGGATGTAAGAGAAAAAAAGACTTGTGACTGAAGTGTTTTGTAAATATAACTAAAAATTTTGACTCTGAAACTTGGGAAAAAAGGAATGACATTAAAAAGTCATAATTAAGAGCAAAAAGAAACCCCCAAGAAAATCTTACCATTTTCATCTCGTGTTTCCCTACTGTTACCTCTCTGTTCTTAGTTCCGCCTTCCTATTCTAGTGGAAAACTCATCTTCCTCATCCCAATCTGCCAAACCATGAAAGAGTTACTTGTAAAAATACTAAGTAAAGCCTACAAACAAAATGGCCTTCCTTGCATCACCCTATTCTTGTACCTCCATTAAACCCTCACTCACAGAATGAAGTGTAAGACAACCAATCACCACAAGGCACTAAAAATGACAAAGCAGAAAAGCTTCTTTGTTGAAATGCATGATTTATCCTACAGCCTAAGGAAACATATGAGGCCTGTGCAATTAATTTTAATATTCTCACACATGTCAATTATTTGAAGCACCAGGTCAATTTAATGCAGCCACCTGTGCTAGACATCACAATTGCCAAGACAGCAGCACGATTTAATTGGACTAAATCCCTGCCCCTGCCCCATTAGGTGCTTTTCTTTATCTTGAAAGCTTCCACACACAACAGCTTTACTTTTGCTGCAGTTCACATTCATGGAGAGAATTTTGGAAGACAGTAAAGCAGGAAAATGACTACAGAGCACTGAACAAAAGGCTCTTCTGCTCTAGCCTTTTCCTTCATAAATGAACCTGTAAAGCCTGGCCTGAGTACAGAGGGAGGGGCCTGGCACTCTTCTTCGGTCCCTCAGGGTCTGTTAATCTGTTTATTTTTCTTCTGAGGTCATATTCAAATCAGCCACACAGCTCACTTTACTTTGCTTGTGACTCTAATTGAATAAATCTAAAATAACAACAGGCATACTGGCCCAGAGCCTTGGCCAAATTTTTCTTTAGATATTTGCAACACATTCTGGCTCTTTTAATTCCTCCTGCAAGCAGGTAGAGGTACTCTGGTGCAGTCCCCGATTTTATTTTATTTTTAAAATTTTTCAATCACAATTGACATTCAATATTGTATTAGCTTCAGGTATACAGCATAGTGGTTAGACATTTACATAACTTACAAAGTGATCCCCCAATAAGTCTAGTACCCACCTAGCACCATACACAATTACCACATTATTGACTATATAGGGTGGGGCAAAAGTAGGTTTACAATTGTGAGTACATGAAACACAAAGTTTATTCTTTAAACTTTTTTTTTTCCTTTTATTGATTCCAGAGAGAGGGGAAGGGAGGGAGAAAGAGAGGGAGAGAAACATTGATTGGTTGCCTCTTGTACATACCCCAACTGGGGACCAAACCTGAAACCCAGGCATGTGTGCCCTTACTGGGAATCAAACCTGTGATCTTTTGGTTTGTGGGATGATACCCAACCAACAGAGCCACACTGGCCAGAGCCAAAGTTTATTCTTGTATTATTACTTATTAATTATTATATTATTTTCCATAGGAACTGTAACCTATTTTTGTCCACCCTGTATTCCCTATGCTGCACTTTCCATCCCCAGGACTATTTTGTAACTGCCAAATCTTATTTCTTAATACCTTCGCCTTTTTCACCTAGCCTCCCAACACCCCTCCCATATGGCCACAATCACTTTGTTCTCTGCATCTATCAGTTTGTTTTGTTTATTTTCTCTCTCTCTCGAGTCCACATATAAGTGAAATCATATGGTATTTGTCTTTCTTGTCAGGCCTTAATATTACACCAGAGGCAGACTGACTGTCATTTACTGTTGTAAAGGTTGCTAATATTTACTGACAGGATAATTTAGGAACAATTTAAGTATCCTTGAAGGTGGGAAGATATCTTACCCAAGTCAGTTTTCAGTGCTAAGATTTTCTTTAAGGTACTATTCTGTGCTTAAATATCACTTCTTCTAAGAATCATAAAGTCTAAGTCAAGTATGGGAGTTTAGTTTATTTTCTAAGTTACATTAAGGTGAATCCTCAATGATCCTGAATTTGTAGCTATTCCCATTTGTAAACATATTCAAAGAACAACCAACATAATAAACCTGTCACTCATTGTAGCTTCTCTCAATCCTTTTTCAAAGGGAGAATTTAAAAAAAAAAACCCACATTATTACCTACTGGGAGTAGGAATGCAGGTTGAAGCCTTAGGAAGACTGTAAGAGAAGCAAGACATTTGTACTGAGTTTAAAACTGGTAGATCACACGCTGGATCTTGCAAGCTTTTCTCTGGGGAGAGTATAACCTCCCAAGAATGCTTTCAAGGGAGGCACGTGGCTAAGCATGCTGAGTGGCTTTTGAAGATCACAGGCATGGGAATGCTGACATTCTTTCAGTGATCTGAAGATAGGCTAAAAGGAACCAATACCATGATTGGCACCTCTCAAGGGAGCAGGCTCAAGGGTGCTTGTACTATGGCTAAATGAATATCCATTGTGGAGGGATCTTCTGTCATACAAAGCATGGTAAGCTTCTCTGTCTGAGCATTGCCCCACAACAGGTGGTCATCATCATAAATATTTCTGCTTCTTGGCAGGCAGGTGTTTTCATTATGTGTTCACTGTATATTCTTAAAGAGTTAGAAACTCTTTTTCAGGGGCTCAGTAAATGCCCCATCAAGCATTTTGGGTCAGGGACATCTTTTCTCCTTAACAGAGTGGTTTTTACCTTCTCAATAATCCCACCAGACACCTGAACCTAGTCTCTTGTGTTTTTCTTTCACTGTTAGAATTATTCCAAGTTTTTTATTCACTTTCCAAGCCACTGTGTCTGATCTTGGACTAATAAAGCCCATTTTCCACTACTGCTTAGGCTAGAGACTGTGTACCAGGAAGTTTATGCTAAAACCTGGCCCTCAACCCCGGGGAAATGGTGAGAAGGTGTAAGTGTAGTAGCCCAAACATCTCCGAGCTCAAGCTTAATGACAGTCAGCTGGTCGTCTTATCTTTGAATATTAAGGGCAGCATGTACCAAGCTACCTAATACCCTGCTGCCCCAAACATCTGGGAGCTGTTTACTGAGTAAGTGAACAGGCATGTCAATGTCACCTGTCAAGGTCACTGCCTGGAGCACACCTTCACACTTATTAAATACTCCATAGACCCACATTTCAGCTCCTATCTGAGATTTCTCCTTCTTGTATTTGTTTCTAATCATAGCTCAGAGTGAAACATGTGTAAGGTAATTAATTACTCCTTTGTGCACTGTGGTAGCTCATTGATTAGAAATCATTTTCAGAGGGAATGTTATAACAAGTAGTTGTGATCAAAGCTAGGTTATTATTTCAGTCTTTGTCTCATCCACATACATTGTGGAAACTCTTTTGTCTTCCTGAAAAAAAATTGTATTTGTGAAGATAGATCATAAGGGAGTTAAGAGTTTTTCTTAGAGTGGAGCTATTTATTTCCTTAATTATGTGTGTGTGTGTGTGTGTGTGTGTGTGTATAAATATATAAAATATTTCATTAAAAGGCTACTAATCAAACTTTTTCCTGAAGCTCAAGCTCCAAGCCCATAATCTGTCTGGGATAAAGCCATATTCATGTCAAGATGCTGTGCACTTCAGGGACAGACCCAACCAGGGACAACAACGAATACACTCATCAAGCCTGCTGGGTGCCAGAGTATCATGAGAACGTGGAGGGATCTTTGAACACATAAACTGGATTGCGGAAGATCTGATGCACCCAGTGAGTTTACTCACGGGTCTCATCTTTTTGTGCCTGTCCTACCAGCACATTGGACTTTGAACTGGTCAGCACCTAACGTAGCACAATGCATTTCAAATGTGTCCTCCAGTTGTTTGTTCACAGCTGTGCAAACGACTCTCCTCTACCCTGAAGAGCAGGCATCCAAGGTCTGTAACAGAAGCTGCAGTGAGGTACACAGGAGGAAGTTCTGTTTTTTTGTATTTTGTGTTTTATACATTTAAAAAATCTTTTTCCAGTCTTCCTCCTGAGGTGCAGGGATGCATTCCACACGCATGGACAAAGACAGGATATGCTATGATATCAATTCTCAACTACTGTTTTAAATGGGAAAAAATATCTTAAGATATTCCAAAAAGTTCTAACTTGAGAATTTTTTTCAGAATAACAGCTTTATCTTAGAGTAAAGCATCCATTGGTCCTTATTCCAAACTCCAAATGCTTAAACAATAGAAAAATTACTTTAAAAAAAGACATCGAAGATTTATATTATTCAGAAGAGCACTATGTATGGATTGTTTTCTACAGTAATGAACTTGTCCCCTCCAAATGATAAGCTACAGGTGTCTAAAATACATATATTATATCTAAAGTATAATGTGTATTATATATAATATATAAATATGCATTATATATATGTAATATAAATATGTATTATATATAATGTGTATTACACATATGTACATGTAATAGTAGCAGTAGCATAAGTTTGGTTAAGGGGAGCTTATTCATTCAGTGAATATTTATTAATTGTCCAATCATTATAGTTAGCCCTGAGGAAAATACATCAGTAAGACAAAATGCCTACTCTTGAGTGTATACTCTAGGGGGAAAGACGAAAATACTAAGTGCACTAAAATGTTAGTGGCTTTTTGATGATATATATACATATAGACATAGTGAACACCAAAGATGAACAGCTCTCCTTGGAAGACAGAGGTATCAAAAAAGGTTTCCTAAGGAAAGTGGTCCTTGAGTTGCATTGTGAAGGTTGCCTGGTGGCCTCCGTATTTGAACTCAGATATCTAGTAACCCAAGCTGGTTTGTGTGGTAACTCATAGATAACCATTTTGGATAAACAAGCATCTCCTATTTTAGTTCCCTGGGCTAAATAATCCTGAGTTTCGCATAAAGGAAATGCAGACTGGGAGTGTGCTGTCCTTAGTACTGCTGACATACAAAATATATGGAACATTTGGCATATAAAGATGCCTGTTAAACAGAATCAGTTGGTATATCCCCTCTCCATGATTGTGTGGTGACACATTACTACAAGAAGAGTACTAAGGGAGATGAATGGTGTTTTGAGAATGAGGACAATCTTCCTAAAAATAATTGTTCATTCTCCTCACAGTGCTCTTCCCAATATGAGAGAAGCTGGCCAGTCTCCAGCCTGTACGGGGAGCAGGGAAGTGGGGGCTCTGTCATGAACCTCTGCTGTTTGCTAGTTATGTGAGCAATCCAGGCCTTGTGTCTACTACACTGACCTGGAAAAATAAAATTCTGATGCTTCGACTGGGGAGGATGGCCAACTCCCAGATTTCATTTGCTTGTTCCACATGACATGAAGCAAAGTAGAGCTGCTGTGACTACTTTAAGTCCTGCCACAACCACTCAATAGCTACGTGACATAAGGCCAGTAAATTAGACTCCTTGAGCCTCAGCCCTACAGAACAGGTACTCAACAGCATGTGTGTTTGCGTACACATACACACACACCCATAAGAAGAAAGCGCACATGGAATTACAGGAAAAAAAGGCTTGAAATAAGACACCCTCATGAAAAAATTAAACACTATCTTACGAATATAACTTAGTCCAATAGTAAAACATATACTAGCAAAATGGAGCATGATTTTTTTCTTTACAGAATTATTTAGAAAACCACCAGATGAGTTCAGAGTTGATTATAGAGACAACTTACCTTAGGATAAGTGGCCCTTGGATACTATAGCTTTGCAGCAAGGGGAAGAAGGCTGGTGACCCTTCAAAGACCTCTGTGTTCTAGCCAGATGCCCAGGACTGAAGCAGCAGGCAGGCAGCACAGATATCCCAATGCAGGGGCCCTGATCACATTTTGAATGGTGAGTGACAGACTGGTTCTGAAGGAGGATGTTGCTCATCACTTAGTGAAATAGTGCAAGTATAACACGCCTTTTCAAGGCCCTAACCTTCAAGAACCACCACTGGCACTGTTCTCAGTGACCCATATGCAAATAAAGAACCAAATATTAATGAACTATAGAAGTGATCCCTGAAAGTATAGTCTTAAACATCAATGTGTGGTTGCTTCTTGAGTGCCCTCCACCAGGGACCTGGCCTGCAATCTGAGCCTGTGCCCTGACTGGGAGTCGAACCAGCGACCCTTTGGTCTACAGTACTGTGTTCAGTCCACTAGAAGAAGATGGGTCTAATTCTCCAATTCCCAACAAAATTCGATCTTTTCAGGTACCACAGAGTTTCCCAAAGGTCACTGATTCAATGTTCCTCTACTCAAGCAAGAACCTACTTCTCATTCCCCCCAAATATTCTGACTGTATCTGACATGATTCCCAGATGAGCTCAAATCTTCAGGAGTTTTTGAAGTGCACCATATAAACATTACAACCTTTTACATGCAAATTTCAAATAACACTGAGACCAACATGGCTTCGGGTTAAATAACTCCCACAACAGGACATGAAATACAAAGGTATAGTAACAGGCACTGGGAACACACTGACAAATAGAAGCCTGAAGAAATGCACATTAAAATTAAAATTCAATCACCTTGCTATAAAATATTTGGATGTACTTTTAAGAACTTCGTCTCATTTTAGGCTTATAATATTGCTTTTAAAGTAGGGTTATTAAACCACTTTTTAAATGATGAACCAGTGGCTCAAAGAGGCCTACTGACTTGTCCAAATTAGAGAAAGTATGGGGTTAGAATTTCTCTAAGATGCATAATTACATATGCATCTTAGAGAAATTTCTTAAGAAGTAGGCTTATCTTTTTATAATGTTATATTTCAATTATAGTTGACATTCAATATTATTTTAGTTTCAGGTATACAGCATAGCAGTTAGACATTTATATACCTTATGAAGTGATCACCCTGATAAATACAGCATCCATCTGACGCTGTACATAGCTATTACAATATTATTGACTACATCCCCTATGCTGTACTTTACATCTTCGCAACTATTTGTAGCTGCTAGTTTGTACTTCTTAATACCTTCACTTTTTTCCAACTGCTTCAACCATTCCTCCTCACCCCACCCTGCCCCAGGCAACCATCAGTCTGTTCTGTGTATCTGTGACATTCTTTCTACTTTGTTTATTTTCTTCTTTAGATTTCACATATAAATGAAATCATATGGTATTTGTCTTAAGAAGAACACTGCTTTTGTAGTGGACAGGCTATCTGAGTTGCCTGACAGTTATGAGTGCCACTAGGGCAGGCGGTAGAGTGCCTGCTGCCCTCACTGCCCCTGCAGAAGTCTCCATGCTCAGGCTACTCAACCCCATTGGCAGGCCTGTGATGACTAGACCAAGACTGGGTGCCGGTCATGCAACAATGAGTGACCTGCACTCTGCCCAACCGAGGCCCCCATGCTGGTGGTGACTCTGTGGACCAATTCAATCCTCTCTCCTGAGGAAGCAGGACATACCACAGACATAAAAAGTCTTTAGAAGCAAGTGGAGAAGGTACCATGATATGTCCATATACCATAATTGTTGAGCCCTGCACAGATGGTGCATAATAAAGGCATGAATGGGACAAGCTCCCTGGGTGCTAGCAAGGCACCTGATCCTGTGAGAGATCAGTTCTCAGTGAGGTCTGCTCTGAGAAGACTAGAGTGGTTTTATGTCTCCCCTGCCATCTTATACATCCTCTCAGGAAGCCTGTGGTTCCTGAACTAACTCTTCGTTGTAACCCAAAAGAGAAAGGCATGTGATAATTTTAGAGTCCTATATTAGAATATTGAATTGGAGAATGATCATGCAGCTCCATCTCCCTGTATATGGCACAGCAAACCCAGGCAGAAGTACTTCTGAAAGGGCTCTCCTTGAGCTCACTGCTCACTTTAGACATCACACTATGACTGACACTGAGAACTACCCATTAAGATTCCTAGAGGAAGCTGTTGTAGGATCAATGTTGAAGTCCTAACCCCTAGTACCTCAGAATTTGGCTGTAATTTGAGACAGGGTTTTTACAAAGGTAATTAAGTAAATAGGTCATATGGGTGGCCCCTAATTCAATATGACTGGTGTCCTTATAAGAGGAGGACATTGCAATATGCCCAGCGGAAAGACCACGTGACTAGACAGGGAGAAGATGGCCATCTGTAAACTAAGGAGAGAGGCCTCAGAAGAAATGAAACCTATTGATACTTTGATTTGAGACTTCCAGCCTCTAGAACCATGAGACAATAAAGTTCTGTTGTTTAAGCCACTCAGTCTGTGGTATTTATTATGGCAGTCCTACCAAACTAATACAGAAGCCTTCAAGTTGGGTTTCTATAAAGACATCAAAGAGACCTGCAAGAGATTAAAGCCATATGGTAGAGGCAATATAGTGATTTGGTGGAACATGTCCTGTGCTCAAACTGTTGGGGGTGAATTCTGGTTCTGTCACTTAGAGGTTGTGTCTCCTTGGAAAAACGCTTTACCTCAGGCACCTCAGGTCTCAAAGGGAGCTCGGAACTCTGAGGGTGAAATGAGGTCAGCGAATAAACACTCAATGTATGCTGGAGCCAAGTGAACAGTGCCCTCAGAAAGGTCCACTTTCATCCCACACAGTTAATCCAGATACCACCAGATGGAACTAGATGTGATACAGGGAGGATGGGATATTAGTATCTCAGTCCTCCAGGAACGGTCGAACAGCAGTGGCCTGACCTGGTCTTCTCATTCTGCTCTGGATCCCTCTCATTCCTCTTCCTCACGAGTTTGCCACACTCTTGGGAGCATCTCACACCACTGAGTGCTGGGGCGATGGCTGTGTGTGTCAAATGTCTTCCTGTGCACTTTTCCTGAAGCTCCCTCTGACAATGTGTATGAAGAATTTCCATAAAGAGGCTTTGATTCTAATCAGTATATTCTATGGAATTCTTGCTATCTGGTGCCTGGAATGGCTTTTCCTGTCTGCGAGGCATTCTGCTTACTACCTGAGCTCTTGGATATGAGAGGCTTGTACCAGTGCACAGGTGAGGAAGAAAAACTCACTGACTGAAGTAGACACTTAGGTTAACAAAGAAAGTGTCAAGTGCCAAAGTACTTAGTCACTAAAGAAAGAGGCTCTCAAAGGACAGCAACAGGACCCCACTGTACTTTCAGAAAGCCTCTGTCAGACTCCTGGGGCAAGCAGAGAAATATGTTCCTGCTGCATTGGTAGGTAAGGGAAACTTGTTTCAGAGGGCCAGGAACAAGCATGCCTTCCAGACCCAGTACAGCATAGGGGTAAGGGACTTGACTGTTGTCTATACTCTACCTTGTCCTCCCATCTTGACTTCCCTCTATATATCTGCTCAGCTCTCTTCTCTGTACACTGCTGTTCTTTGCCTCTCTGCTCCAGGCAAACAGAGATGTGAAAGGTACCTCTGTCAAAATAAAGACTAAATCTGCTTTGGCTGGTGTGGTTCAGTAGATTGAGTACCAGCCTGTGAACCACAGGGTCACCAGTTAGATTCCCAGTCAAGGCACATGCCTGGATGTGCAGGCCATTGCAGGCCAGGTCCCCAATAAAGGTCCTGCAAAAGGCAACCACACAATGATGTTTCTCTCCCTCTCTTTCTCCCTCCCTTCCCTTCTGTCTGAAAATAAAATAAATAAAATCTTTTTAAAAAACCTGAATCTCTGCCATTCCCAATTATAAATTCTCTTCGTGGGTCAACTGTCTGTCTGGGTCCAGTGAACTGGGACTGGGGTTCTGGGGAAGAAAGAGGAGATGTAGAAAGGAAGCCTCACCATACAAAACAGCTGCCATGGCCCACTGCTCTGCTCTGTATTGGGAGACAGGAGTGGTTCACAGAGAAGGAGAAATTGGAGAAATCACTGGGAGCCAAAAAGATACCCGCAAAGGTATCCACTATGTTATCCAGCCTTAGATGTAAAAGCTCAGAGTCCTAGAGTCAAAATCACTTTCAAATGGACTATACACTTCCTCACAGAGATTTTTATGTTTGGTTTTCCTTGTAAGTGTTGCCATTCTTTTAACTACATCCAGTGTTATGATTTCATATACGATTTTGAATTTTGGAATGCTGATTAGATATCTCCAAATAGAAATGCTGATTAAAAATTTTAAAAAAGGCAAATCTATCACATTTTTTAAAACTGAAAAAGAAATGCAATTGCTTTTTATAAATTAGTGAAACAATGCTATTTTAAAATGCATGTCTAATAGTTGATGTGTTTTGGGAATGATTTTACCATGAAAAAGATTTTTAAAACACCAGTACATGATAGGAAAATAGTGTCATCTCCTAAAAATCACTGATATTCCTTGTTTAGTAAACACTGACAACAGCCCTTTGGAATTCACTTACATCATCAAATCAACTATGCATTGAATTCCAAATCAGAATGCAAAGCACTCCCAGCCTAGTGCAGGATCCCTCTGGTATTTAGACTGTGGGCCTAAATCTAAACCTTGAGAAATAAAGGTGCAGGTCCTGTCCAGAATGGAAGTCTCATCAAATATTGTCCTGCAATCAGATGCGCAGGCTGCAAATTCCAATTCCATCATTTCTTACCACATGGCATCCTTCTCATTCCCTCTCCCACACTTTTCTACCAGCAACTGGTACAAGATGTTTTGTTTTAAAACCACCGAAAAGAAAATGCAGACAAAGCACTTGAAGAATAAGGAGAGGAATTAAAAAAATTGAGCATAGAATTACCAAATGACTCAGCAATTCTACTCTTGGGTACATATCCAAAAGAACTGAGAATAGGTACTCAAATAAATACTTTTATACACATGTTTATAGCAGGATTACTCAAGGAAGCCAAATGTCCACTGAGAGATGAATGGGTAAACAGATTGTATATATGCATACAATGGAAAATTATTAAGCCAATAAAGAATGAAGTGTTGATACATGCTAATATGTAAATGAACCTCAAAAACATTAAACTAAGTGAATGAAGCCAGACACAAAAGATCACATATTGTGTGATTCTATTTTATATGAAGTATTCAGAACAGGGAAACAGTATAGAGACAGTGTGCAGTATAGAAATAGTGTAGATGGGTGGTTGCTGGTGCTTTGGGGTGGGGTGGTGGATGGGAAGCAGTATGTAATGGGTATGGGGCTTGGGTGATGAAAACATTTGCCACTAGATAACCAGAGGGAGGTGGTGGTTGCACAATATTGTGAATGTACTGAATGCCATTGCATTACTCACTTGAAAATGGCTGAATTTGTCATGTGAATTTTACCTCATAAAAAAAATAAGGTTAGATCGTCTATGGGGACACCATTTAAATGGAGACCAATTTTAAGTAGACTTACATCCCTGAATTTGAGACACTCTAGGTTCAGAGGTAAAATGTAGTAGAGAAAGTAACACCTGTGGAGAGCATCTGCCATGGGTTATTTGGTTCCACGTTTCCACAGAATCAGCCCATGTGATATTTTAAGTAGATATAATCTCTTTATTTTTATTAAGGAGTGGAGCAGAGAATTGGTTTTAAAAACATAATCTAAAGGACCAACTGATAAACAGATATAAAGTTTCAAAATTATTAATATTAACTTTTTTTCACATTTCTTGATGATAAAGTATTAAAACCACCATCTAACTAAAATTATTAGCCACTCTTGGCAGCATACCAACAAATCATAATAGCTATTTTTCAGTTGTTTAAAAGTGTGTCAGAACAATTGAATATATTTTTAATTAAACAAATTTGCAATTATGAGTATAATTACTGCCTTGTCATTCTTACATTACAGCATGAGCTAGAAGAAAAAAAAATACCCTCCTTGTACTGCCAGCAGGAAACCTAAGTAAAAGTATTAGTTAAAATAGTTAGAGTACAATTATAATACGTAAATGAATAAATATGGTCTTGTGTTATAGGGTCCAATTTCAGGTCTGCACTTCATCCAGCCAGGGACTAGGCAAAGCTGCCCAAGGGGCAGGGCAGTACCCAAGACCCGAGTCCTGTAAAGGGAGGGTGTCAGGACTCCACACAAAGAGGGCACGGAGGTGTGGAGGAGCAGGCTTACCACTGTCTTGGGGTCTCCCAGTTCAAATCTCTAACATATCTGTATTTTGAGAAGCATTTAAAACAGATCTGCTTTGAAGGTTGAAGGGACCTTGAATTTTAGTTTTCCATTAACTATTAGTATGTTTCCATCTTTACTATCTACATTGATCTCCTTTACCTAAACTACACTAAGAATAGCTTCTATTCAGAATAGGCTTCTCAACAATTTGATCTGTTTAATATCAAACAGATATATTCCTGTATCAGATATGATATAACATTTGGGATTAATATTTAAATAAATTTTCTTGCAGTAGAAATCCTGAAATGAAGAAGTTCAATGTATAGGTATTCATCAGTTCAATCCAGGTTTTAAAAAATAACATTCTAAATATAATTAACTCTTCTCTGTTTTCCTTGCAATATGTTCCTCACACCTTCCTTTCCTGGCTTTCCTTCTCTCATTTTGGGGAGGCTATTTTTGGCTTGAGAGGCGAGTGGAGGTTAGGTCTAATTTCAAATATTGTGTGTACTTTGTTTTGTATTGCACTTCTATTCCTTAGGGGTGGATTCATTCTTTGGGAGAGGCAATTCCACACAGACCTAGATTCCCCTGCCATGCAAAACTAACAAGAATTATGTGCAACTTTAAGGAGTATTTTTTCCCCTGTGCCATTTGAAGAAATGCTGATCAAAGTATTGTTCAAATTCCCAAATCCATTCATATTATCAGGTCTTAACGTGCACTCCATATCCTTTTTTAAGTTAAACACAATGAATTTAATGAGGTTTATCTTAAGTGCTGGGAGGTGAACTGATCTCTAATTATCTGCTTCTCAGAGAAGGCCTAGAGATCTTTCAGCTGTCTTACTTCATCCTTTAACTGTACTATATAAGGAGAGAAAATAAAAAATAGATAAAAGACAGAAAAGTGAAAGTTCTCTATAGCACTATTCTGAATGAAAATTACTGGACACACAGCTATGAAGAGGCAGGTCTAGTTACCAGACTTAAGACATTTTGTTTGCTCACTAAAAGAGCAAACCTCTGTATAGATATCCATTGACTCAAGTATTCTCTATTTATTTGTTTGTAGAATAAATATAACTGAAGGCACAGCAGGGGGGAAATGTGAAGAAATATAATTACACAAAGCATTTTCCATCACTGAACTTAACATGAAGATTTCCTAGTGGCCAAATCTATGTGGCCTTGGTGTATCGCCTACTGCTGCTGTAACCTCCCTTCTGCAAGACAGCACCTTCCATGGCTTTCACCCCTGGCCTCTGCTTCTCCGCCTTGACCTCTGGGATCACCCTTCTGAGTTCCTCCCTCACATCCATCCCCTAAATCCTCCCTGGGGTTATTTCCTCTAACTCTTCTCTTGTGCTAGACACTTACTGAGCATCTCAGTCATGCCTGAGCTCCAACTGTCAGGTATACATCTCTCTCTCATGAGCTCCTGTCAACATTCTGTGTCCTACTTAAAACTCAAGGAGTCCGAAAGTAATCAAACAGTCCTCACCAAAGTATTGCTCCCCCTGCTTACTCCCTATCTCAAAGTCAACCACCATCCTCATAGCCACACAAATCAGGACCCTAGGACTTATACTCATTTCTTCATCTCCATGTTCTCCTCCCTCAAATGGGCCCAACTTTCCTATGGATTTTAACTCCCAAATATCTTTTCCACTGGTCAGCTTCTTCCCACAAGGCTCTTCCCTGTCACTGTGTCAGCTCAGACTCTCAACTCTTCTCAGAAACTCAGACCACCCAGATGTGCTTTTACATCTTTCTCTACCACCAACCTATTCCTGGCCAATACTTTCAAGACAGGTCATTGTTTACAAACTGAAAACAGCTAAATTAGCTCAATGGCTCCCAACATGTTCTACCAGGTAAGTCCACATTTTTATAAGGCAATAAAAGTCCTTTAAAATCTGACCCTTCCAAACTCTCCTGCTTCATTTCTTCCCCTTTTTTATGCTTCATATATATTGGTCACACTAAATTCCTCTTATGTCTCTATTGCCCTGTCTTTGTGCATGCTGTCCATTCTGTCTGGAATTTCGTGGTCCTTTCCATATCTGATTCCTAATTTCCGTATCTAACATCAGCTGATTCAGCTGTACCATGATCTGTAAAAGTTTTTCAGCATATAAGGCAAGGTAAGGTGTTAGGTACCCTTCTTTGAAATCATGGTCATGCATGTCTCATCTAAGACACTTTTCACATTGAACTGCAAATATATCTATGTGCACTGACTCACCAGACTGTAAGCTCCTTGAAGATGAGAGCTCATTTTTACAAACCATTTTTATAGCTCTTGACCAACTATCACAAATAGCATAGTGCCTCACCCATGATAAGTGTTCAATACATGTTCATTGGAATGAATGAGTCACAACTTGATATAGCATTAATTTTTTATTTTATTTTTCCCTAGCTAAGAGAAAAATAAACACTTAAAATTCATACTGAAAAGAAACATTAGGAGCCTGAGGACCAAGTCTCATCTCTATGGTGCTCAACAGTTTGCTGAAGTTGATCACTTCAGCCTGTTATCTTTTCCTCCGTGCCCACTTGCAGTGCCAAATGTGTGCAAGTAATTACATGTGTCTTTGAACTCATTTGGTCTCAAGTAATGGAAACCCACATCAAACCATCAGGAGTATTACACTCCTTTATGGAATCTGAGGACAACTGAGCTGTGTGAAGGGCAGGTTGCAGCTGGGCCTCAGAGTAGGGTGGAACCAGAGACTCAGCCACACCAGCATTTTTTTTCTATCTCACATCTCTGTTGCTGTTTCCTTCTCTTTCTCTCTTCCTCTCTCTCTCTCTGCTCACCACATTCTCCTCACTATAGGAAACATGGCCAGAGATGGATCATAGCTCTATCCCTCACACTTTAGGCTCTTTGATTTTTCCTCTAAACATCACACATTTGTCAGGCTGCACCATCCTATTGCTCTAAACAGGTGCAGTGGTTTGGAAACTCCATATCTGAGAGATCTGAAGCTTCTGTCTTTGTCATACAGACAGCTTTTTTCTTCCTCTCATGTTACCTTCTTTCAAACGTTTTCCTTGCTCATCTTGTGGAAAACAAATTATACAGAAACACATTATAGTTTGACTTCTTCAATTTCCATCCAATCCTGTGATTTCCTTTCTTCCAATCAGAAAACAGTTTCTTAGGTAGTAAGCTTGCTTGTGAACACATGTGAAATACACTTTGGAACTTTCAGAAATACATGAGAAGGTTTTCATGAGATAGATTGTGTGAGCTGGTGAGTGACGACATGCTCAGGATATTTAAATACAAGCTCCCTAATTCACTTCCTAGACTGCTTAACTGTCACAAGTGGCCCCCATCAAGTCAGGTTTCCCTTACCTGCACTATACTGCTTTGAGGTATCCTTCTCTTTATGTAAATCATATGGAACATTCCACCTTGCTCTTCCCTCACTAGAAACCTGATTAAATTTCCATCATGATAACACCTTCTCTGTCTTCAAACAACAGTGGAATAATTAGATCACTGTGAACCTATATACTATTGAAACAAAACAAAACAAAAAACCAAACAAGCACATTGAAGCTCCTGTAAAGAACTGTTGGTCTCCTGGATTTTATAACTTACCTGCCCTCCATACCCTGCCACCCACAGGACTTAGATGCAGCCTTGTTCTGGACTTCAAGCCCAATCCTGACTCTGGAGAAGAGACAACCAGGAGCCCTGGCAGCAGACCACCAGCACAGCTTCCAGCAATCCTGCTCATGGGTCTGCTGTGACACAAGGAAAGCAGCATCCACACCCCTCTGTGACTAAGCCTACATCAGTAACTGAATTGCTGCCCCTAAGCCCGGCTTCTCCGTGACTGCTTGTCCGCTCCCCAACACTCCTCCACTGTGCTGTGAGTGCTTGCCCTTCTACCAAAGTCCTTAATAGGATACCTTAGACCTTGGTTGCTGCTTGGACCATCTGTGCACACCACTGGTCCCTCCCCCTGGAGCTGACCTCTCATCTCATACGTTCCTGCCCCTGTCTTCTTTTGTACACCTACATTATGACCAAGGTAGGGAAAATAAGTAGCCTGAGAGACCGATTGGGTTGCTGCTGCATGGCACTGCCCAGCCTATGCACTGTGCAAGTTGTGGCTTTAGGCTGTGTGATGTTGGAGCCCAGAGGGATTGGTAGCAGAAAAGGGCTTATTTCTAGCTCAGAGGACACCAGCAAAGCAAGGCCCAAGTCTGCCATGGCCATCTCTGCTGTTCAGAAATTTTAATTTTTGAAGAGTGACACAAAGAAGTCTCACTTGTAGATCTGTAAGATCTACAAGTCACTGGCCCATTGCCTTACAAATCACTGGCCCATCTTTACAGATTCAACTCTAAAATCTATAATTAGGATAATGTTTGGTCACCCTATGTACAATTCTGAGGTTGAATAGTGGTTTTTATAAATCTTTTTTGGTTACTAGGACACATCATTAATTGTGATGGCCACTGCACATTCAAGGCTAAGATTCTGTGAGTGTAAAGAATAAGGTAGCTGACACAGGAACTGACAGTGGATGTGGGTGGCAGGAGGGCAGACTCTCATTGCTGGCTCTGGACATCAATTCAAAGTGGTAGCCAGTCAAAAGAAGTGACTCTATGAACTGGGTTAGCAAATTTAAAGACCCCAAACAATTTAAGGCCTTATTCATAATTGCCCAGACCCCAGTGGGACTGCCCCTCTCTATCCCATTTATGTTAGCAATTTGTTACTTATTTTCCCCTCACAGGTTACCTTTAGTATGCATTTTAATTTGCTTTAATATAATGAACACTGTTGGGTTTGGGACATGGAAACATCAGGGACACGAGTTACTCTTACCTTACATCTTGGAAAGATAGCATTCAATCTCTCCACTACAAACAAGTACAAAGGATGCCAAGACAAGACAGTATCCAAAGACCGCCTCCCCCCAACCCCCAAAAAAACACTAATGGAAAGATAAAGAGGAAAATGTGGTTTCACTGTGAATTTTCATGAGGGTGTGCTGTAACCCAGCAGCTCACTACAGGTGTGGCTCACTCAGTGCCTGACTCCTTTCCTGTCTAGCTATTGTCAAGCAGTCTCTCTGCTCCTTTCTGCTCTGGGCAGAGATGCTACTCCAAAGGACCCTGCCAGGTCAATGCTGAAGGCAATCCAGAGAGTCCTGCAGCAATTGGTGACATGCTGGGGGACAAGGTACAACGAAGTGCTGAGAAACTGAACTAATTGTGTTTTCATCTAACACTGATGGTAAATAAGGCTGCTCTGTGACAGCGGTAAAATGCAACCCTCGTGGACTGCTTAAAAAAGAAGGTAAGGAGAAACAAATATCCAGGCTAAAAATAGTTTTCTTAGAACTGCTTTCTGCACTGTCTGAACTATAACAATAAAAGTTCTTATAGTTTCAGCACCAGCACTGCAATAAAAATGAAGAAAGAGAAGCAGTCAGGAGAGCTCTAAAGCAGCCCAGCTGCCCTCTAGCCTTCTCCTCAGTAGTGCGTGCTATCAATTTCAAGGGGACATGACTTCTGGCAAGCCTCCCAAGATTAGCTGTGGTTGGCTTTTCATTGCTGACCAATCTTTAAGTTCAGATAACTGCACTTACTTGCCTCTGTCAAAAGAGGAACAAGACCAGGGAGTGATTTGCAAACCAGACATGTCATCCCACCTGCCACTGTCCATTGCACTTTCCCAATGCATAATCCAAAGAACAGCTGCATTGACTACACAGCTCTGCTGACCAGCATCTATGTCAAATGAAGAAGAATTTTTTTTTCTGATTATAATTTTACTCCTTAAGTTGCAGGAAGAACATGGATCATTTCAAAATGACAGTTTTATATAAAGTCTCATTCTGCATATAAAGTCTTATTCTGCATTTCCATTATTACCAGAACATCCCATTCATCTGTATTTTGTGTCAAATCTAAGACTCCCAGCTGTATGGAGGTTATTCTTTATTTTACTAAACAAGAGAGGATGATTGAGAAAGTTAATGCTTTTTACTCTAATAGCTAATTTTTTTTCCTGATTTCTGTGTAGTTTTCAGAGAATTTCACATATATAGGCACATGACATGTTTGCAGCTACTATTTAAGAATGCTATTAGTACTCTTGGTGGTATATGAAAAAACTGAGGCTCAGAAAGTCCCAATACCAGACATCTAAGATGTGAAAAGTCAACATTCCACTTGGGGCTTCTGACTCCAAATTCTGAGCTCTTTCCACTGGAATACATTGCCTCTGCTTCTTACATCATAAAACTACTTCCAGTCCTTGAATGAAGAAGGATCAACTTACCATCCACCAAGCATCATGTGGTAAGCCTCCTTCCACCAATATCAACATTGCGGGAAGATGGAAGCAAGCTACTATACCACAGTTCCGTCTAACTAGTTTCCATCAAGTGAAATAGACTAGGAAAGTTTACATGTAAATAAAGAATAAAACAGATGAATGAGCCAATAATTAGGGGCAGTTACATCGAGTTCTATACATGGAGTAGACTGGTGGGGTAAGAAGAAGACAATACTTGGGTATTTGTTCTGAAAAACTCCCCAGTGAATCTTTCTGGTTGAAAATACCCAGGCTGTGGCTTCCTGTTCTGGAAAGCAGGCTGGACTGTTTTATTAATGGTGCCTAACTAGATCAACAATGGGTTCTTGACCCAATAGTGGTCAACCTACAAACTGCCAGCCATTTCAGGAGGCCTGGTACAAGGGCTTTGCCCAAAGGGCATGATGTTTGTCAGTCAATTAGGTTAGTTCCTTCCAGAATTTGTACTGGGATCATGGAGAGGGCTGTCCAGAAAAGACTTGGGCCAGTGCAGAAAGAGGTAGAAATGTTCACATGGGATAAGCTGAGGGAAGGGAGTGGAGGATGCAGCCACCAACCAGGAGGAGCAAGGATAGGGACAAAGCCAGAAGCAAACAGATGTACAAGGTCTCTGGTCCTTAGACCTGCCTTGGCTCTGAATAGCTTTCCAGTGCTAATTCAGGTGTCTCCTTAAATAAATCCCCTTTTCTTAAAGTGATCACCATAAATGAATCTGTCCTGGCAAAAAAGAACTTAAAATCTCATAGTTCTTTTTATACAAACTCAAGTTTTCTACTAAAGAGATTTACTCACATTAATTAAAATCAGAATTAGGTGCATCCCATTCATAGTATCAGAAGGTTGTCAGACATAGAAGGCTTGTCATCCTGCCTCCATGGTAAATCTTCCCAGACCAATCAATGATCTCTTTCCTCTGAATCTACAGCCCTAGTCATGTGCCTCTTATTTTAAGTCAATGCAAGTTTACTGAGCATCAATTATGTGCAAGAAACTGTACAGGCCATTTATTAGGTTTAACCAACCTTATTGTTACCTTACACTTTTCGTTGCTCTTTTGGTTTTCCTGTGTTACTTGGCTCCATAAAACTGGGATCTTGCCTCAACATTCCCGTGGTACCAATAGCCCACTATTTCCTATAACAGAGAAACTCAAGAATCAATTGCTAAATATATTTATGGCATGCCTTTTTGCATAAAATTCAAGGAAATAAAAAAAAAGATAGTTCCTGAGTCAAAAGTTACTGAGTTCAGGTTAAAAAGAAAACAAAGAAATATCTACATAAACAGTAAACCTACAAACTTGTAAATTAAGGTCAGAAGTCTGTCCAAGATTTCTAGAAAAATTTAATCTCCCAAAACTGAATGAAAAAGCAGTAGAAAGCCTGAACAGACCAATAAAAGCTGATGAAATTGAAGCAGTAATAAAAAAACTCTGGACATGCAAAGGCCCTGGACTGGATGGTTTCACAGAATTTTACAAAACTTTTAAGAAAGAGCTAACCCCTATTCTTCTCAGACTATTCCAAAAAAAAATCCAAGAAGATGGAAGCCTCCAAAACTCTTTTTATGGAGCCAGCATCATCCTAATTCCAAAACCAGGTAAAGACACAACAAAGAAGGAAAACTACAGGTGCATATTGCTGATGAACATAGACACTAAAATCCTCAACAAAATATTGACAAACCGCATCCAGCAATACGTTAAAAAGATCATACACCATGATCAAGTAGGATTCATCCCAGGGATGCAAGGATGGTACAACATTTGCAAATCAATAAACATAATACATCACATAAGCAAAAGGAAACACAAAAATCACATGCTCATATCAAAGGCTGCGGAAAAAGCATTTGATAAGGTACAGCACCCATTTATGATAAAAACGCTCAGCAAAGTGGGAATGGAGGGAGCATTCCTCAACATAATAAGGGCCATATATGAGAAACCTACAGCCAACACCATACTCAATGGGCAAAAACTAAAAGCTTTCCCATTAAGATCAGGAACAAGACAAGGATGTCTGCTTGTGTGCTTTCACCACTTCTATTCAATATAGTATTGGATGTCCTAGCCACAGTAATCAGACAAGAAAAAAAAATAAAAGGCATCCAAGTTGGAAAGGAGGAAGTAAAACTGTCACTGTTTATAGATGAGATGATAGTATACATAGAAAACCCTATAGACTCCATCAAAAAACTACTTGATCTAAGAAGCAAATTTGGCAAAACAGCAGGGGTCAAAGTCAATATTTGGAAATCAAAGGCATTTTTATACACCAACAATGAAAGATCAGAATCAGAAATCAGGAAAAAATCCCATATGCTATAGCAACAAGAAAAATAAAATACCTAGGAATAAACCTAACCAAGGAGGTAAAAGACCTGTACTCAGAAAACTACACAACACTGAAGAAAGAAATTAAGGAAGACACAAATAAATAGAAGCATATACCGTGTTCATGGATTGGAAGAATCAATATCATCAAAATGCCCAAACTACCCAAAAAGCATTTATAGTTTCAGCACAATCCCCATTAAAATATCAATGACATATTTCACAGATACCAAATAAACATTTCAAAAATTTATATACAACTGTAAATGACCTTGAATAGCTGTGGCAATTTTGAGAACGAAGAACAAAGTAGGAGGGATCACAATAACTGATATCAAACTATATTACAAGGCCACTGTAATCAAAAGAATATGGAACTGGCATAAGAACAGACACACAGACCAAAGGAACAGAATAGAGAGCCCAGAAATAGACCCAAGTCTCTATGGTCAATTAATATTTGACAATGGGGGCAGAAGCATAAAATGGAATAAAAGTAGCTTCTTCAACAAATGGTGCTGGAAGATCTGGACAGCTACATGCAAAAAACTGAAACTTGAGTACTAACTTACACCATACACAAAAAGAAATTCAAGGTGGATAAAAGACTTAATTAAGTCACGACGCCACAAAAATCCTAGAGGAGAACATAGGCAGGAAAATCTCTGATAATTCATGCAGCAATATTTTCATTGATATGTCCCCTACAGCAAGGGACATAAAGTAAAGAATAAACAAATGGGACCTCATCAAAAATAAAAAGTTTCTGTACAGCAAAAGAAAACAGCATTAAAATGAAAATAGAATCAACCTTATGGGAAAACATATTTGCAAATGATACCTTGGACAAGGGTCTGATGTCCAAAATATATGAAGAACTCACAGGACTCCACTCTGGGAAGACAAACAATCTAATTAAAAAATGGGCAAAGGACTTAAATGAACAGTTCTCCAAGAAGGTCATACAGAGGGCCCAGAGACATGAAAAGGTGCTCAGCATCACTAGCCATCAGAGAGATGCAAATTAAAATCACAGTGAGATACCACTTCACGCCAGTGAGAATGGTCATCATAAACAAAGCAACAAACAACAAGTGTTGGAGAGGTTGTAGAGAAAAGGGAACCCTAGTGCAGTGCTGGTGGGAATGCAGACTGGTGCAGCCACTATGGAAAACAGTATGGAATTTCCTCAGAAAACTGAAAATGGATCTGCCTTTTGACCCAGCAATTCCACTGCTGGGATTATATCCTAAGAACCCTGAAATACCAATCCAAAAGAATCAATGTACTCCAATGTTCATAGCAGCACAATTTACAATAGCCAAGTGCTGGAAGCAGTTGGATCAAAAAACTGTGGTACATTTACACAATGGAATAGCACACAGAAGAAAGAAAGGAGCTCTTACCCTTTGGGAGAGCATGGATGGATCTGGAGAGAATTATGCTAAGTGAAATAAGCCAGGTGGTAAGAGAGAAATACCATATGATCTCACCTATAAGTGGAACCTAATCAACAAAACAAACAAGCAAGCAAAATACAACCAGAGACACTGAAATAAAGAACAAACTGACAATAATCAGAGAGGAGGGGGAAGAGGGATAATGGAGGATAACAGGGGAAGGGCATCAAGGAACATGTATAAAGGACACATGGACAAAGCCAAAGGAGGTAGGTTGGAGGGTGGGAGGCAGGGGTGGGGGGTTGGGGGTGAAAATGGAGAAAACTGTACTTGAACAACAACAAAAAAATAAAATAAAATAATAACTATATTGAAAAAAAAGAAGTTTGATGACAAGTGCATAATGCATGATTTCATTTAGATGAAACTTTAGAAAATGCAAACTAGTCTATAGTGATAAAAGGCAAATCAGCAAGTGTTTGGTATGGGGAGAGGGGAGAGGCAGGAGAGGAGCTGCAAAGGGGAAAAACAACTTTTGGAAATGATGATTGTTTATTCTCTTGACTGGGATGATAGTTTCCCAGGGGTATCTATATGAGAAAATTTATAAAACTGTGTACCTTAAATATGTGCACTTTACCATACTTCAGACCTCAATAAAGCTGTTTAAAGAATACAAGAAAAAAAGTAGTGTGTTCACTTGACTTATGAGGCTAACTAGACAAGGGCAGGCATATGACTAGAGTGGAACCTGTCCACAGGCTGGCCAGTGATCTTGCATCTAGTGAGAAACGTTGAGTTGGGCCCACTGGTTTGATTTGTCAAGAGTTAGAATTAAGCAAGAGACTCGCAGTTGACACTGAGAGGTGGAACATGATCGTCATTTAGAATTAGCAGCTAGGCAGGGTATTCTCAACTCTGCATGATAGGAAAGAGCAGAAACTATATGGTGGGAAGGTGGGGAGAAATAAAGTGGATGTGAGAAAGTAAAATGGAAAGAGAAGAATAAATTGGTAGACACACCACATAAAGAGGTAATGGAGATAGAGCAAGGTCAGGCCCTGCCTTAGTTCGTACTCTTATGAAGCCTAGTTGGTTTGCCCAGATTTTCCTGTGCTTCATCAAGTGTGTTCCTTGGAACTACAAGGACCCCCACTGAAACACCTCCCCCTTATGAAGTCCTTCTATCCCTTCTCCCTGCTGGTCATAGCATAAAAATAATGAAGAAATCTTTTTTAAAAGAAATTAAACATTTTCTGCTAAATGATAGCTCAGTGGTTCTCAACAGGGCAATTTTGCCTGTCAAAGGATATTTAGTAATGTCTGGAGACATTTTTGATTGTCATAGGGGGTGGGATTGGGTGTGTGCTACTAATATCTAGTGCACAGAGGCCAGAGATGCTAAATATCTTACAATGCACAGGACAGCCCCACAGCAAAGAATTACCTGGCCCAAAATAGTACAGAGGTTGAAAAGCCCTGCCCTAGAACCAGTGGAGTGATAATACAAAGCACATACCATCTTCAGTAGTCAAGGGTCAAATGTCATTTGATGCTCAAGTACGGAACAAGTCAAGATGGGGAAAACATTAAAATGTTGATTGTTAAGAGTGTTGAGATGATGGCTGATCTCTTTTTATTTTCAAAGTTTTGTGTGTTAAGTACTATTTGATATAGCAAAAACACATAAACACATTAAAAAAAAAAGAAAGAAAGAAGAAAAGGAAAGACTGGAAGTAGGGAGGGAGGAAGGAGGAGTCACCTGAACTGCCTCACCCACACCACATCATGAAGAGTTATGACCAGGCAATGTCCATGACTCACACCCACTCAGAAGAGGGCCAGCCACACTGAGAAAGTGACTTTCATGGTGAAGCCCCTCTTCTGAATTCTGTTAAAAATAAAGACAAATGTTCCAGTATACTTATAGGCATATTTTGGAGATACTGTGGGTGTGGTTTCAGGCTGCTGCAATAAAACGAATATTATAATAAAACAAGTCACACTATTTTTTTTGGTTTTCCAATGCTTATAAAGGTTATATTTACACTATACTATAGTCTGTTAAGTGTGCAATAGTAGTATTGCTAAAAAACCCAATGTATATACTTTAATTAAAACCACTTCATTGCTAAAAAACGGTAACTATAATCTGAGCTTTTAGAGAGTTGTAATCTTTTTTGCTGGAGGGTCTTACCTCCATGTAGATGAAAATGAAGTATCTGTAAAGCACAATAAGGTGAACCACAATAAAACAACATCTGCCTGTACTTTTGAAAAATTTTATAAAATATAATTGTGAGAAAGATCAAGTAGGGCTGAGGGGAGCCAAGACTCACCTCTGGTGTCCACAGGTCAGCGTGCTCACCTCTAGTGTCTCAGCCATAACCAGACCCTGACTAACAGTACATGGATTCAGGAAATGTGCACACAACTGTATGAAAAGAATGCAGCAAAGTCAGCAGCCCCAGGAACAAAGTGCAAAGAATTGCTTTGCAGACTTCTCCAGCCAGCCCCTGCTGCAGACACTTGGAACATTTTTCACTACCACCACTTTCTTGTGGTCAAATCAAATAGTACTTCTTTTAAAATCCATAATTCTAACTTTCAAAAAGTTCTGTCCTAAACTCAAAGCAAATCTGTGCTATTCAAGTTTACTTTATAGTCCATCTCCTCAAGTCAAAAGAGACTGGCTTGCTTCCCCAAATGAAGTATCAGCAGTTGAAGACAATGGCTAAGTTTTGTTTTTGCTCTTCTTTGCTCCTTTTTTTGCCCTAGCATAAGAAATATTTCAAGCAACTGTGCTTTATTACACAGTATATGCATATAGTACTATATTCCAAAGGTATCAAAGTATACACAGTAACCCCAGCTCTTTTCTCCAGAGGTAATTAATCTGCATTCTACTTTTTGTTGCATAAAATTTGGAAATACACGGACTCTTCTGCACATTAAGTGGCCTATAGATTACATGGCAAGTGTACTCTGGAAGAAGGTTCTGAATGATGAACTGGAAAAAAAATGTCAGCTTCCTCTAACCTGAACAACTATCTTCCTTCAGGGCACAAACTGTTATTTGAAATCAACAACAAAATAAAATGCCCATTAGTGTAACATTATAAAATTTGGTTCATATTCAACAGTTTATGTCTCTTTATAACATCTTGGGATCTGTTCTTGTCCAAAAAATAATACTTGTCTATTTCAGAGGGTGGCCTTTCACTCAGCACTAGCATTTCTCAGGTTTGGATGTTAAGTAAAGACAGGGTCAGAGTACTTTTGGATTATCTGATAATGTTTAATTGATGTGTTTAGATAATAAATAAAATTTAAAAATCTTGAGGTCAAGGTAGGCATTGATGAGTCAAGGTTAGGTGACATTTCACTGCCACCACGCAAATGAGAAGAGACCAGGAAAGTGCCAGGTGCTCAAGGAAGAATGAGCTTCTTTGGGAGAATTCCAGAATCTATGAGTGGGGGGGGTCTTTTAAAAAATTACATGTGTCTTCTTCCCCTTTAAGAGGGGTCAGCAAACTATGAGCCAAATCTAGCCTACCACTAGTTTTTACAACTAAAGCTTTATTGGAACACAGCCATGATCATTGGATTTTGCTTTTGCTATGGATGCTTTCAAAATGGCAGAGTTGAGTAGATGTGACAGACACTATGTGGCCCACAAAGAAAAAAGCTATTTACTATCTGTTCTTTAACAGCAGAAGTTTGTAACCCCTGCCCTAGATCCTTCCTGAGAATCATTACACATTATAATGAGCCACCATCACTTTATAATATGTTCTTTTCCTCAATGCTATAAGAGCAAGTTTTGTTTGTCCCTACTTTGTCAGTAACAAAAGTTTGGAAAATAGTGGTTTAAACAAGATTCTTCTCTCTCACCTAAAATCCAAGGCTGAACTGTCACAGAGACCCAGGCTCGACTCCACATAGCTCTCACTACCACGGTCACACTGCGGTCCAAAATGGTTGTCAGAGCACCAGCCAGTATGTTCACATCCAGGTCACCGCATTGAAAAAGGACAGCCTCAGCCCAACTTCTAAGGAAAGTTCTGGAAATGCCACTAAACACTTATAAACTATTGGCTAAACTTGCCACATAGATATACTAGCTGAAATGTGGACTTTTCTTTGGCTGGCAAATTGCTTAGATTAAAAAAATATACATCAAGATTATGTTGTTTTTAAAACATGAGATTGGATATTGAGGGGTAATTAGCAATCTCTGCCACAGGAACCTTACCTGAGTGATTAAGCTCTTCATTAATACAGGTACATTCTCTGGACAGGGTAATCATTTGGCATAGCTCTAAATAATATGCCTTAAGTCTTTGCTTAACATTTATTTAAGAGATGGTAAGATCAGTGACTGAGAAGCATATTTTGGCTGGTTGTTTTCAAACTTCCAATCAAAAGTATTGTTTCCTCCAGAAGGAATTGGACATATTCTCCTTTCACCAATCAGTAAGGGCTTGTGTGTATAGAAATGAGTTAACACAGTACTCCTATATAGTCCAGTGATTTTCTTTTCAGTGGACTGTCTGCTTGCCTGGCCTGTCCCTGGGTCCACAGGACCCTGATCCTACCCCACTCACCCTGCAGTCTCTCCAATTAACATGCCCATTCCACTCACCTCATCACTATATCCAGGGCAAAACATCACACAGTAACCTTTGGACTCTGATAACCTCCAACCCAAAACAGGATGCTTGTCTCGCTTTTAACAATGGTGATATAAGCCGTAGAAGTGGATCTAAGGCAATATCAGAAAGCAACAGCTTAAAAAATAAAAAATTAAGAGTGGATTCTGAATCCTTGATTCCAGAAGGTTATCTGCATATTAAACAAGGGAAACACCGCCAAGTCATGTGCTTTTGGCATGTCAGTTAATACTCAGCAGTAAGTCTTATTTCCCTACTTTTCCTCCTTTTCAAAAGTAATTATCCAGGCTTTCAGTATCAACATGTAAACTCCTGGAAACTTCTTTTTTCACACAAAAGTACAAGGCTGAATGGGTACTCTGTCAAGTCAGGAACGCAGGCCACCCTGCAAATTCATTCTATCTTCTCCAAAGTTAGGAGATAGACATCATCTGCAAGTTCCAAAATACATTTAAAAGCTGCCAAAAATAGCTGAAACCAAGTAGAAGCCAAATGGCAGAAAGCAGAGAAGAAACACAGAGCATCATATATCTGAACACATGTTCCCAAATACCAGCAAAAATATACTGCTCATCACTGAGGGTTATAATCTGAAGTGCAAAGGCCACATCACCAATAAGTACCGGAAGTGGAGTTAGCAAAGGTGAATCTTCTGTTTGTAACAAGGGTAGATTTGGGGTGGGAGGCAGACCTACACAAAAACTCAAAGAAATGAATGAGCCATATTTAAAGAAAAAGCTGGTTTCTTCACAGTGGGGAAAAAGAAAGCCTTACAATTGTGAAAACAACTAGGCCTGGATGTCTACGAGCCTCTCCGTGCCACATGAACCCTTAGACCACACCCCTCAACTCAGTGTGAACAGCTGGTTCAGAAGATCCAATGCATTCAAACATGAGTGAGAAAGGCAATCACGTGCAACTCACTGACATATCAATGAAAGAGAGTAAGGAATATGACAGAGAAGTTGTAGAAAAATGTGGCTAATGAATTATATGAAGTATCTAGTCAAATATTTTACAATGAAGTTTAAAAACCAAATGAAGCAATTTCTCAGTGAAGGAAAATCACAAAGCAGAAACAACTCAGAGAAAAGATAGCAAGAAAACAGGAACTGAAATGTTAGCTTCTAGAACTCACAAAAGGGGATAAACAAAGTAGCTGAAGATCGAAACAGAATGTGTGCAGGGAAATGCATCAAGAAGCAAAGTGGATAACACCTAGGATAATATTCAAAATAAAGCGGAAAACATTTAAAACAGAGTTTTAAAACACTGAGAGAAAATGATAGGTAGAAAAGTCAGACAAAGGAGAGCCTCCTCATGCATGACTGGAATCCCTCAGTCATGGATCAGTACAAACCCTTAAATATAATTCAAGAAAAACATTTCTAAAACCAAAGCAGAGTTAAACCTGATTAATCTCTCTCTCTCTCTCTCTCTCTCTCTCTCTCTCTCTCTCTCTCTCTCTCTCTCTCTCTCTCTCTCTCTCTCTCTCTCTCACACACACACACACACACACACACACACACACATATCAGGGAGAACAAATCAACACTGAAATGGGTCCTGATAAACTTATTAAATTTTATCTTAGGATCTAGTATAATTCTTGTTTGTGGTATATGCTTAATAAATTTTTCACCTAGAGACGCACAAAACAGCCTTACCTCTACACACCCCTCTTTCTGTCTCATCCCTTGCGATATGATATGTGACAAAATCACTTCTAAAAGAAATACTGAAAAACTCCAAGAACTTGAAAACATTCTGTTTCATACACTTTCTTTATTAAGGCAGGGAAAATTGAAAATGCATTTTAGAAAGATTTTCAGAAAGGACTGATACAAAAGCCTTTTCTGATAAGCTAACATTCACTGTAAATTGAGAAGATATTTTGTCTCATATGCATTGGGTTGCAGCAAAAGTTTATTGTATGTTTCTATATGCTACCTGTCACATAGAAAAAAAGATAAAATCTGAAAGTTTTTTACTTACTTTGGATGTTCAAACTTGTCTATAAGATCAACTTTTTCCACCAGGTCTCCTCCAATTGTTCGGACTAAGTCATAGAAATCATTTTCTGTGTAATTCTCAGGTGGCAACCAGAAGGAAATGTCATTTATCACTGCAGGGTATTTGCTAAGAGGCTAACAAACAAAACAAGAGAAGAAAATACAGATTGATTTGTGAGTTGGATAAGAATATTTAAATTCGCCCTGGCTGATGTAGCTCAGTAGATTGAGCATGGGCCTGTTAATCAAAGGGTTGCTGGTTCAATTCCCAGTCAGGGCACATGCCTGGGTTGTGGGCCAGGTCCCTAGTCGGGGACACATGAGGGGCAACCACACATTGATGTTTCTCTTTCTTTCTCCTTCCCTCCCCTTCTCTCTAAATGAATAAAATCTTAAAATATTTAAATTCTTCATGGAAAGTTATACTTGGCTAATTAGAAAATGCTAGAAAACACTATTTTAGCACTTGAATTTCCAGGAACAAAATGAACTTAAAAGATAAGTCAACATTCAAAATTTGCAAATTCTATTATGAATGTTAAAGATTCTTATCACATTCATGTGTTACATTACCATTTGTTATATCTATATCACTATCAATGTTCAGTTTGGTAGGAAGCAATTTGAATTTACCACATTCAGTTTTTTCCATTTTAATAGTAGAGAAAAGTTCACATTTAATTAACAAGCGATTCATTACCTTCTTGTGATACTTTCAGGAAGTCATCTTAATGAAGAAATAAAGGCTTGCCAAAATGGATATTTCAATTAATAATGTCATTATCTGTTAGTATTTCTAATTGTTAAAATAAAGAAATGGTCATTTAGGGAGTTATTTTTCAAAGTATGCCTCTAAGGTTGTGATAAACAATGCAGCGATTTCTTCCATTTTCCCCCCAATTTTTCCAGTTTATTAGAGTTTACTAGTTCATTATTATATTGGATAGACATTTAAAATTAAATAGTTTTAGAAGTTACTGCATTTGTTCACATGGTTAACACACATACACATACATATTTGAGCATACTTTGGGTCTATAAGTTACAAAAAATGTTTTATTAAATGTTTCATTAGATAACTATGAAGTCCTAGCAGGGGCGCCCAGCCTTTGGTGTCTCTGGGCCACACTGGAAGAAGAAGAGTTGTCTTGGGCCACACATTAAATACACAAACACTAATGAAAACTAATGAGCAAAAATAGATTTTAAGTATTTAAGTAAATTTACGAATTTGTATTGGGCCGTATTCATAGCCATCCTGGGCCACATGTGGCCCACAGGCCGCAGGTTGGACACCCCCGTGAGAGAATATCTGCTAAAGCAATAAATTTGTTAGAAGGGAAAATTTACAAATTTATTTACATCAAGCCTGATATCACTATAAACCCTTTGGTAAATCCCTGATCAGAAAATGTATAAAAGTTTTTTAAAATGCCAAAAACCTCTGAAAAACCAAAAACTCAAACATAAAGAATTATTCAACTTGAAATAGCAATGGAGTTGTCTAACAAAAGGCATCAGTTTAGAATATACATTTCAAATGAACGTAATTAAGTGACCATCCAGGTGCTCCTGACAAAATACCAGCACTTCTGAAACACATCCATTTTCTCTCTTAAGGTCAAGGCACTGTGATAAATATTCCATGGGTTAATGCAGCAACTGGAGATGATAGGAGTTTGGTAGTTATACAAGTTGCTTTTCCTTTGACAACACCCTTCTGTCACTCAATCGATACGGAAACTTAGAAAGACTAGGTAAAAGGTTGTCATTGCCAAGATTAGCATTAAATCTCCTCTCCACCTGATCAAGCTGAGGGGCCACGCTTGCTGAGACAAGAAATGAGATAAGATGACAGAAAAGGGAGCATCTGCATCAGCAACCCATCGACCTGACTAGAAAGCTGTCAGCCAGAATAGAGGCCCCCAAAACATTAAAAAATATGTATTACAGTACATACAGTTTTTGAAACCATGGAGTAAACCCTACACTATTATACTGCAAACCTAGTTCAAGCTAACAAATTATAACAAGTTTAAAGTAATGGCTTAAATAAAAGAATCAATCACTATACTAATTAGTATGTGTCAGATGTGGGTTACCACCTACACTACTAGGGACTATTGTTTTTTTAGAGGGGGACAATAAAATTTTGTTTTTAAAATAAGAGGATAACTACAGATCTATGGTTCCTAAAATGTAGGCTTTTGATGCTTAATTAAAGGTAGTGTTAAAAACTATCCAGTGATTTCCCATTGCTCTTAGGGTAAAGTCACCAGTTCTTAAAAGGTTGTACCTTTCTGTTACTCTCCAGGCTTGAAACAGCCCAGCTTATGTGGTTTCTTGAACACACACTATTTCCTGCCCTCCCTACCCAACTTCTGGTCTTCTGCTACAACCACTCACTTCTTATCCTCCCAGACCCCATTAGTCCCTTGTTATGTCACCTTATACTTCTTTCATTGTACTATGCATGACTGCAATTGTTTGTGTAGTTACTTATTTAATGCATGTCTTCCCAGTATGTTACAATTTTGAAGGTGGGATGTGTATCTTTCTTCATCTCAGAATCTCTATCATCTTGCATAACCCCTGTGACACTGTAGATATTGAGTAAGAGTGAACTGCAGAGCTGCCTTGTGTGAGCAATGGCTACATCACAATGAATCAACTCAGCCGTTCTTTCTTCTCTAACTGGACCAGCTAATGGACATACCAAGTAAATAAGGCATAGAGACTTGTCTCCACCCCTGGCTACCCTGTGATGAGGAAACAGTGACCAGGGAAAATGACAAAGAGGCAAAGAGGCTATAGGTAGACAGGCCAAGTGACCTGGTAGGGATTTAATATTCCCCAATTATAGAATTAGAATTTTAAAATTGGAAAATAATTGTCAACCTAAATAAACAGGTAGACTGAGGCAAGCTCAAATGACCAGAAATTGAGTTTATTCATGTATAGCCAGGGAATTGCAATTCATGAAACACATGCTGTAAAAAGCTGCAGGCAGGTCTGTTGAAGGTTTGGGGCGGGCTGTATTTATGGGCAAGTGTAAAGAGGGGGATGTCCAGCCAGCATCTAAGCAGTAAGTTCACTGGCTTGCAGATGGGGAGAGATTCTTCCTGGATTTTCAGTGGTAGGAGATCAGTCACGGTCTTCTGGAAATCAGGCATCTACTGGAAATCAGTCTCTCAGTTCTTGAGTTCTGAGGGTCCATGCATGAGGGTCTTCATTTCATATTCTCCAGTTCCATTTTAGATCAGAATCCTTTCACAGACCTCAAAGAGCAATTAATTGTTGCGCGTGGGTCACCGGCCAGCAGTGACCACGGAACGCTGTGGATGGCCCGCCGAAAAACACACGAGAAACAAGCACACATGCACAGAGACAAGCTAGTTTCTGTGGGGAAGTAGGGACGAAATGGCCACCCCCCCTAGTGGGGAGCGCCCTGATTTACTGTCCATACCTGCTTTTATTGGGCTTATTTTGCATAATAATTCAGGTAAAGTACAGTACTCATCAGGGGGAAGTAAGGAACTATAGAAAACAAGGAACTCTGCAGGTCTATTGAGTCCGGGTCAAAGAGCTGTAAGATTTTGAGGAACAAACTTCCTCCTTGGACCCCTCTCATTCAACTGAGAGCATTCTAAACAAAGAAGGTTTCACAGTAATTTACATGTTCTTTCTTAGGCCTGATCACCCAGGGAATCTGCCCTTTTCAGCACAGAGCTGCACCACCCTGTCATTGTTTCAGGCTTAGCACGGAACTAAGGCAATAAGGAGATTTTCTCCCAGACGATGAGAACTCAGGCTATGTCAAAGCCGAGGAGCGAGGGTCTGTCACCCTCTTTTGCTGCAGCCCCCCAAGTCCTTCTTTTGGGGGGCCTCCCAAAGTGATCGTGCCTGGCTTAGGTCATTCCCCCCATGGGGAATCTTACCCGTCTTTGGCTAACTGACCAAGCTTTTGGGGTTCAGTTATGAATAAAGCAGCAGAAGCAGCATTCCTGCCAGGGAGATAAGCTTTTGTCTCCTTGCTGGCTTACGGTTCCAAAGGCGTTCCTTTAGCCTTAGCCTAGGCGGGGGTTTCAGCTTCTGATACCAGTCAGGGCGGTTCCCAACAATTAATATTGTTTGTGTTTTCTCTTTTCCTTTCTTGATCTAGACGGAGGCATGTCTATTTTATTGTGTATGTGATGCATTGTTGAGTCAGCTCTGACTCCTGGTGACTCTATGAATGAGTGACGACCATAACGTCCTGCCCCCAACCACCCTGCTCACAGCTCCTACAGCCTCATGCCTATGGTTCTTTTATGGAGTCAGCCCATCTTGTATTTGGTCTTTCTCTTTTCCTGCTGCCTGTTATTCCCCCCCCCCCCCATTATTGTAGTATTAGCAAATAACCACCTACTGATGAGCTCTTTTAAGATCCTGTCTATAATCCTTATTTGTTTGTTTTTAGAGAACTGAAAAGGGGATCAAAAATTTTAACTGTAGGTATAGTAAAAACTTTCAAAGTCACAAATGAATATTATGACCTACTTAATAATAATAAATTTGATAACTTGGAGTAAATGGGTAATTTTGACTCAAGACAGAAAACAAACCAATGACTGTATCAAACTGAATCATCGGTCAAACTTACAAGAAAAGTGTTCAACTCAGATGATTCATAGCATCCCTTTAGCAAATATTTAAGGTAAAGGTAGTTGCTTTAGTAATATAAATTGTTTCATGAAAACATAAAAGGAGGAAAACCCAACTAATTTCATGAGGCTACTATATAAACTTTAAGCCAAAGCTAGACAAGCATAGAATAATTTATTTAAAAAATTGTAGACCAATTTCACCTTACAAACTACATGAAAAACCTAAATGTAACTTCAGCAAACACAATTCAATAGCCTATTAACAAAATATTACATAGTGACCAAGTAAGGTTTCTCCTTAAAATAATGGGAATGATTTAAAACCAAAACAACCTACTAACTGACAAACAGTATGAAAAAAACATATGATTTTTCATTGACAGGAAGTGTTTGATAAATATATTTATTATAATTTTTTTGGCAAAATATGAATAAAAAGGCAACATTCTTAACCTCACAAAGTATTTAGTAAAAATCTACAGCAAACATATTCAATGCTAAATATTTTTAGGAACATTCCCAATAAGGTTAACAGCAAGATAAGAAATCCACACTCATGCTTGCTCTGACTCATTACAAACCCTAACCAAGGTAACAGAGGAAAAGCTATGAACTAAATGAACTGGAATAAAACACGCAAAAGTTGTGATTCTAAATTTAAATCTTTTTTACTGTTTAATCTCTGCTTTCAGTTTTATCTGAAAATGGAGGTATTATTAGTATCTACCTCATGTAATAATTACTTTTTCATATATATATACACACACACATACACACATACAATGTGTAAGACTTAAAGTGAATGAAATGGAGATGCACATACCACAATGGCCAAAATTCAAAAGCATGTTGACTTTTTTAAAAATGTAAGTTTTAATGATATATGCAGTGTAATATTTATATAAAGTTACAAAACAGGATAACAATCATTTATCTATGTAAATTATATTAAAATAGGTGTCAGAAGGCTACATATACTAGACTTTAGAGCAATAATTACCTCTGGGGAAGGAGGAAAAAGCAGTCAAGAAGGGTATAGAAGAAATTTCAGCTTTATCTTTAAGATATAAAAGAGTTCAGGTTCAACTTTGATTTGTGCAGCTAAGGCACTGAGTGACTTCCGCATGTTGGTGGAGTTGTTGCGTTTGGGTAAAGGCGGGTGGTACTGTACACCCCAGAGAGTAAGGTCAGCCTAACTTACACTTTATTCTCTTTATGCTGATTGAGGGTAAACATCCTTGTAACTCTCCCTTCTTATTGGAGGATAGCAAAATATGCTACTTTGGGATAAGGATTATTTTGAACTAAAGACAACTGAGAAGCTGATATAAGAAAAGCTCTCATCCTTGCCATGATTTGCCTAAAAGCAGGACATAAATTTGCAAAAGTATCCCAACTCCCCTCTCCAACTACCAAGGACAGAGGTTAATCACTAGAGACAACTCTAAACTCTTATGAGCCCAGAGAGAGCACCAGAGGAATCTACATAAGCAACTTTACTAAATAGTTCTTATCTTCAATAAGTTTTATATATTTACCTTTCTACAATTTGCCTCCTCTATAGACTCAAACTACTTTTCCTTTGTCTTATCACTTCTTTAAAAATTTCTTGTTCTTTTTCTAAGTTGCTATATAAGCTCAAGTTCTAACCAAATGTTTGAGTTACTCATCTCTGGATACTCCTATGTGTAAGGAGTCACGTGTATAAAGCACATGTTAATAAACTTGTTTTTCTCTTAATCTATCTTGTTACAGAGCCCCAGCAGAGACCTAGTAGAGGGAAAAAGACTTTCCTCTCCTACATTATCCTTACATTTATTGTATTGTGACTACCTCTAATGGTCTTGGAACAATATTTTGTTTGGTTGGGCTGATCCTAGGGATCTATACATGTATTTCAGTTTGCCCATCTTTGCCTCTCCCCACTTATTGACTATCTCTCCCACTTATTGACACGTCCAACCCAAGAACTGTTTTCTCCCCTGTTGAGGGCTGGGGTAATCCTGGAGTTATGTGCTTCCCTGATCTCAGGCCTACCCCATGCCCCGCAAGTGCACTAAGAGCCCCTTTTAGGCTCATTTCTGTCACTGTGTCCTCCAGGGCCAGCACTGATGTCTAACTCATCCGTGTAGCCCAGCAGCAGCATAGTGCCTGGCTAAAAAACACTAGTTGAAATGCTGTTGAACTGACTACTATAGGGTCTGTGTCCACATTTTCCAAGTTTTCCAGGAAAGCTTGGATTTTTAAAAATAAATAATTATGTTTCTCAAAAGGACAAATCTCCATGTCGTCTAGGTCACATAAATTTGATTTTCAAAGATGTTATTCTTCCCCTTTCCTTTTCATTGAATCCGCTTTGTTCACTAAGTTTTGCTCCCATGTCCCTTTATTCTCGCCCGGTCTTCCCCTCCCTCACTTTGAAAGGCTCACACATCCCTTCAGACCCGTCTCCCAACTTGCAGGTAAGACAGGTGGCAATTTAAGTGCCAGAGTCCAGTTACTTAACAATGTCTTATTTAATTGGTTTTATTCTGTTCTTTTTCCAGATTATTTAGGTAGAAGAATAACTCATTTATTTAGGGTCTTCTAGCTTAAAAAAAAAGCATTTAAGGCTACAAAGTTTCCTTTACCTACCTCTTTAGTACCTCTTTACAAGCTTATTCTTTCCATAAATTTTCTTTACCATATTCTATTGGATTGAGCAATATTTTAAAATATTTTAATATTTTCCCTCTTCAGTTTAAAAAACTCTAAGTTATATTTCTATTCTTTAATACAGACACATTAGATAAATTTTCCTAAAGCCTAAATTTATTTAGAGTCTCTATTCAGCTCCTAAATAAGACAGGAATCTTAGTTTCATTTAACAGACACTATACCCAACAATTAAAGTTTTATCTTTTCTTTTTAAATATATTTTATTGATTATGCTATTACAGTTATCCCATTACTGCCCCTTCATTCCCCTCCACCCTGCACACCCTCTCCCTCCCACATTCCCCCACTTTAGTTCATGTCCATGGATCAGAAGTTCTTTAGCTTCTACATTTCCCATACTACTCTTAACCTCCCCCTGTCTATTTTCTACCTACCATCTATGCTACTTATTCTCTGTACCTTTTCCCCGTCTCTCCTCCTCCCACTCCCCTGTTGATAACCCTCCATGTGATCTCCATTTCTGTGGTTCTGTTCCTGTTCTAGTTCTTTGCTTAGTTTCTTTGTTTTTGTTTTAGGTGTGGTTGTTAATAATTGTGAGTTTGCTCTCATTTTACTGTATATGTCTTTTATCTTCTTTTTCTTAGATAAGTTCCTTTAACATTTCATATAATAAGGGCTTGGTGATGATGAACTCCTTTAACTTGACCTTATCTGAGAAGCACTTTATCTGCCCTTCCATTCTAAATGAAAGCTTTGCTGGATAGAGCAGTCTTGGATGTAGGTCCTTGCCTTTCATGACTTGGAATACTTCTTTCCAGCCCCTTCTTGCCTGCAAGGTCTCTTTTGAGAAATCAGCTGACAGTCTGATGGGAACTCCTTTGTAGGTTATCTTTTAAAAAGTACACACAAAATGATGTTATCTAAGGCAACAGTTAATTTTAAGTTAAAATTGTTTTCTAATTCTATGTTTCTTATTTTTATCCCACCTGTTTATTGGGAGACTATTCTTTATGGAAGGTCTACACAACTTGTACCGGCTTGTATAACAGCCTTTAAAGACAGAGGCAGCCTCTCCCTTGGGGACAGAGAGCAGATTTGTTTCTCCACCAGGATAATAAAGATCATGTCTTCCTCAGGGCTTTCTAACAACCTCTTTAAAAGACTGGTTAAAAAAACAAGCAAACTTACAAATGAACAAACAAAATACTGAAGTGTTCCTAAATTCCAGGGTTTTCAGCTCTGCTCTCAGTCCAGAGTGTGAGCCAGTGTTCACCAGAGCTGCTCCACATCACCCCTATGGGATCTGGGGGGTGAAGAGAACCATCGGAAACAGGAAACTCATGCTGCCTCTGTGTTGTGAGTAGTAAAGTCCTTTGTCTCTGACCTAGGAGTCTCATATCATTCTGCCAGCAGTCATGAATCTGTGGCAGGCCACCTTGTTAACTTGCAAGTATGATGAAATTTTAGACCTCTAACAGGTTCTGACACAGCCTTCCTTCTCAATTTTGTTCTTGCAGATGAATATCCTTTAATAGGTTTTTCAGTGACAGCACGTAGGAGGCAAACCTCTCTCATATTTATATGTCTGAAACCCTCACACAAATAATTTGGCAGGGCACAAAATTGTAGGTTTATAGTTGTCTGCCCCCAGCACTTTAAAAATATTTTTCTGCACCTATTAGTAATGATGGCAAGTCTGGTGCCAGTCACTGCTGTTTCCTCCTAGGGTACCTGTCTTTTCTTCCTAGCAGTTTTAAAGAGTGTTATCTTTATCTTTGAGGCGCTGTGCTTTGATTCTGATTATGCCAGGCCTGTGTTTATCATTCTTTATTGTGCTCAGTATTCAGAGTGTGCTTTCCATCAGAGGGGTCATGTGTTGGCCCAGTTCAGAAAAATTCCAGTCATTACTTCACTGCGATTCCTTTCACTGCAATAATATGTATTGCAAAGCCCCTTGATCCATCTTCCATTTTTCCTAACTGATCTGTTTTAGGTTTTTAATCTGTATGTATTTGTGCTGTATTCTGCATGAATTCTTCAGTAACAGCATCTTATTTACTAATTCTCCCTTTAACTGAGTCTAGTATCATCTGTTTTTTTCTTCATTTCAATAAATCTATTACTCATTTCTAAGATTTCTAAGTTTTCATATCTAATTACATTTCATTCTTGTCTTTGCCCCTTATTCAGAATTTCCCATTCTTGTTTTTTTTTTTTCTTTTAATGGCTATTATTCCTACATCAACATCTTTGAGGGCTTATAAACTTTTTAAATAGAATGGTTTTTAATTTTGCTTTAATCTTCAGTGAATTCAGATTCTGATTGTTGACTTAGTCGTCTGACACTAAGGCCAGAGTTCATCATGGGTTCTGGAATACGTGTATGCAGGCCCACCTGTGTGGGAGGGAACTGCTAATGTTGACTCACTAACCACCCCTCCTTGGTCAGAGTTTTTTGCAGTTCCTCTGCTTGTATTCATAACCCAAGAATCAAGTTGATAGTGTTGCCTGGGTTCCTGCCCGACGGTGATACTGATGATGAAGCAATAGAGGTGATTTATCTCACTTTCTGATAAAGATATCAAGTCTCTGTCACCCTCCTGCTCTCTTCCTAGGATCAAAGCTTCATAAACCTGAGGTCACAGCAGGCAGCAATTTGCAGCAGTTACAACCGCCTGCTTTCTAGAGCAGGGAAGCGCTGCCACCACTAATCCTGATTTTCAAGTAGAGCAAGTGCTCTGCCCCACACATTGTGTAGAGCCCTTTTAGTCCTGACACTCCACCAAGCTAAACCACTGGTTTCTTCTCCCTACTTTTGATTCTGGAGCCCACAGCATCTGTCTGCAGTCTCACTCTATGCTTTGTGTTTGTGTCTTGTCCACAGATATATATATCTTTTTTAGGGACAGAACATGAAGGCATGGTTCTGACTTTTTCATGTTCTCTCTTTAGATTTTTATCTATCACTGCTGTGTGTTTGGAACAGGTAAAGAACAGCTTACAAAGCAACACCAACTTGACTTTCCATATTTCCTTACATACTGGTTCTTAACTTTGTGGGGGAGGGGACACGGTCCTCTCTGAGAATACGATGAAAGATTCAAATCCTTGTTCCAGAAAAGTACATATTCTTACAAACACAAATTTTTACATAGAACTTCTAAGACTCACAAACTCAGTAAAAGTCATTCAAGGAGTCAGAATAAGGATCCCCACCTTTAACCCATATTCAAAATCATGTCATGAGTTCAAATACAGACAATTGAGATTACTGTAATAAGGGAGCTAAAAAATACCGAAATCATTCTTTACTAACATAGGATATATACATGTATGTTTGTATACTTTGCATCCATATTAGAAATGTATACTGGTGTCCTTATAAAAAAGGGAAATTTGGTCAGAGGAATGGTGGTGTGAGAGATCCCCTTGGTCTTGACCCCTGAAATTTCAATGAGTTGATCAGGTATAACTCAGCAAAGGATTCCCTGCTCAACACACTGGCATGCCTGAGAGATTAATGTATTAAAACATTTAAAGAAGGGCAAATGGGAACAAACGGAGGAAGTGAGAAAGGAGGAGGAGAGCTCGAACAGGCCACAGATGCAGCCCCATAGCCCGGAGTTCTCCGTGGGGTCAGCCTGGAGAGGAAGAAGCTGGTTGTAGCTGGTCCTTCCTTCAACTAGCCTGGGGCAGCAGAGTGTCTTGGTGGGCACTCCTGTAGGAAGAGAGAGGTGCAAACTGTGGCTGAGCCAGCTGAGAGGCCCAGGCAAGGACACAGAACAGGGGCTCTGCTACCACTGTTGGCTGTCGGGTGGCTGGTGTTCCAAACAAAGAAATGGGGCCACAGAGCCCTGATACCTTTTAGACTCCTAAAACTCACCTTGTGTAGCCCTTGGTATTGGGTTTTGGAGCACGTTATTGGAAAACCCCTGAACTATTGCGTCAGAATCACTATTTCCCTCTGTGACTGATCCCCAGCTGGTGCATGTGGCTGGGGACCCTGTGGAGATCTGAGCTTGCCATTACTGAGAGGGCAAAACAAACCCCACCCAAACATTACCGCTATATGTGACTATACTGACACTGACAACAGCTGCAGAGGTCAGGTTTGGGATTTCACAGTGCTTAAAACACTGTGGTTCAGCACCATCTACTGGATGATAGTAGCAAGACCTCTTCATAGAAATCTGCTAGTAAAGTACAATTAACACATAGATGCCTAGACCAAGAAGGATCCCATCCAATACCATGAACAACAAAGGGAGTGAGGCAGCTCAGTAAGATAATGAAAATCTCCAGAAAGCAAACAGAAACATATGGAAATATATGATATAAATGACAGAGAATTCAAAATTGCAGTTCTGAAAATACTCAATGAGATGTGAGAAAATATAGAGAGGAAATTTGATGTACCCAGAAAAAAAATTAATGAAGAAAACTTTAGCAAAGAGACTGAAACTTTAAAAAGAATTGAAGAGAAATTCTGGAGATAAAGCATACAATATATAGGAAATCAGGAATGAACTACTGAGCATAGGAAAAAGAGCTAACAAGATGGAGAAAAGAATTAGTGATATCAAAGATTGGAATCTAGAAATGATGCAGAGAGAAGAAGACAGAGGCCTGAGCATTAAAAAAAGAAAAAAATTAAAGACCTTTATGAGAACTGACTCCATCAGAAAAAGCAATATAAAAATTATAGGTATACTGGAAGAAGAGAGGGAGAAGGGAATGGAGAGTCCATTCAAACAAACAGTAGATAAGAACTTCCCAAACTTATGAAAATAACTAGATCTTTGAATCCAAGAAGCAAAGGGAACAACTAGTTACTTTAATCCAAGAAGCTCTCTCCAATGTGCATTGTATTAAAACTGTCAAAAAATTAATGAGAAAGAAAAAATTGTCAAAGCAGCCAGGAAAAAAAAAAAAGAAAATGATCTACAAAGGAAAGCCCATCAGGTTATCATCAGACTTCTCAGCAGAAACTCTACAAGCCAAAAGAGAATAGAACCAAATATTCAATGTACTGAAAGAGAGAAACTACCAGCCAAGAATAATATATCCTTTAAAATATGAAGGAGAAATAAATACCTTTCTAGACATACAGAAGCTTAGGGAATTTATCATTAGAAAATCTCCACTGCAGGGAATACTCAAGAGGTTATTCTACCTGAAACAAAGAGAAAAAGGTCAAAGCACTACAAGTAAAATCATAAAAAAATTTACAGCACAATCTGTGACAACAAAAACAGAAAAGGTGAAGGGGCAAAGGTTTGAACTGGCAAAGGAAGATCAAATTAGATGCACTCAAAAGAAAAAGAAAACTACTGTATATATGGAACTTTCTTTTTCATAATCCTAATAGTAACCACAGACACATACACACACACACACACACACACCCCCCAAAACTGAGACATATAGCTTAAAAAAGAGGAAACAGAGGCAAGAAGCATGGAATACCGCCAAACCAAATCAACAGACAGAAACACCAAGTAAAAGAACAAACGGAGGCAGAGAGCTACCAGAAAACAAAGGGTAAAATGGCTACAGGAAATCTTTATACATCTATAATCACCATAAATGTAAATTCACCAATAAGGAGGCACAGAGCAGCAGACTGGATCAAAAAACAAAACCCAACTATACACTGCCTTCAAGAGACACATCTAAGCTGAAAAGACAAAGGTATATTCAAAGTGAAAGGGTGGAACATGACCATCCAAACAACATCCACAGAAAAGCAGGTGTAGCCATACTTAGATCTGACAAAATAGATTTCAAGACAGCAAAGGTAACAAGAGACAAAGATGGACATTTTATAGTGATAAAGGAGACACTATACCAATAAGACATAATACTTCCTAATATATATTCACCCAATTAGGACGCACTGAAATATATAGAGCAATTACTCACAAAACTAAAGGGAGAAACAGGCTGAAACACAATCATTGTTGGGGACCTTAATACTCCACTGACAACTCTAGATAGATACAAACAGAAAATCAATAAAGAGATATCAACCTTAAATTACACATTAGACCAAATGGACATAAATCACATATACAGAGACTTTCATCAGATTATACCTTCTTTTCCAATGCATGTAAAACATTCAAGGATAGACCACATGCTGAAACCCAATACTAGCCTCAACAAATTCAAGAAGACTGAAATTATACCGAGCATATTCTCTGACCACAATGTCTTGAAATTACAAATCAACTGCAAAAAGGAAGTAAAGAAACCCACAAACATATGGAGGTTAAACAACGTACCACTAAAAAATGACTGGGTCAAAGAAAAAATAAATGGTGAGATCAAAAGATATACAGAAATAAATGAGAATGACTACACACCATATCAAAACTTTTGGGATGCAGTGAAGCAGTAATATATGGGAATTTTATGTTATTATGGGCCTATCTCAAGAAACAAGAGAAATCCCAAGTAAACAACCTAACTTTACATTTTAAAGCTCTAGGAAAAGAATAAAAGCAACCCAAAGTAAGTAGAAGAAATGAAATAATAAAAATTAGAGCAGAATTGAATGAAATAGAGAACAACAGGACTATATAAAAAATTAATACACCATAGATCTGGTTCTTTGAAAAGATTAATAAAATTGACAAACCCCTGGCTAGACTCACTAAGGAAAACAGAGAAAAGACCCATGTAAACAAAATCAGACATGAAAGAGCAGAAGTAGCACCGGCATCACGGAGATACAAAGGATCATACTAGAATACTAAGAAAGACTATATGCTACCAAGTTCAATAACCTAGAATAAACAGATAAGTTCCTAGAAATATATAACCTCCCTAAACTAAACCATGAAGAATTAAACAATCTAAAATAGACCCATCAGCAGTGAGGAAATTGAAGCAACCATCAGAAACCTCCCCAAAACTAAACGTCCAGGACCAGACAACTTCACCAGTGATTTCTACAAAACATTCAAATAAGATTTAAAACCTATCCTTCTCAAATTCTTCAAAAAATTGAAGAGGCAAAACTTCCTAACACATTTTATAAGGGCAATATAACTCTAATACCAAAATTTGGCAAGAATAACACATAAAATAGAAAACTACAGACCAATATTTCTGATAAATACATATGCAAAAATCCTAAACAAAATACTACCAAATCAAATACAATAATACATTAAAAAATACATCATGGTCAAGTGGGGTTTATTCCAGGAGCACAAGGATGATTCAACATATACAAATCAATCAATGCATTATACCACATTAACAAAAGAAAGAATAAAAGTCATATGCTCTTATCAATAGAGATGGGAAAGGCATCTGATGAGATTCAACACCCATTTATGATTAAAACCCTCAATAAAACAGGAATAGAATGAAAGTACCTCAACATAATAAAGTCCATATATGACAAACTCTCAGTCAATATTAACACTCAATGGTGAAAAACTGAAAGCTTTTCCTCTAAAATCAGGAACAAGACAAGGATGCCCACTTTCACCACTGTTATTCAGCAACTCCTAGCCAGAGCAATAAGGCGAGAGAAACAAATAAAAGTCATCCAAATTTGGGAGGAAGAAGTAAAAGTGTCACTCTTTGCACATGACATGATTCTGTACATAGAAAACCCTAAAGGCTCCACCAAAACTATTAGAAACAATAAAATACAGTAAAGTTGCAGGATACAAAATCAATGTACAAAAATCCACTGCTTCTCCTGTATACAACAAAACTTCTGAGAAAGTAAAAAAAAAATCCTTTTGCAATTGCAACCAAAGGAATAAAATACCTAGGAATAAACCTAGCAAAACATGTGAAAGACCTATCTACTGAAAACTACAAAGCATTATTAAAAGAGACTGAAAAAGGTATAATGAAATGGAAAGATATTCCATATTCATAAATTGGAAGAATCAACACAGTTAAAATGGCCATATTACCCAAAGCAATATATACAGATTTAATGCAATTCCCATCAAAATCCCAATGTCATTTTGTAAAGAAACAGAACCCCCCCCCAAAAAAAAATCATTAGATTTACATGAAACCACAAAAGACCCTGAAAAGCCAAAGCAATTCTGGGGGGGGGGCGGGGAGAATGAAACTAAAGGTTTCACACTACCTGACTTCAAATTATCCTACACAGCTATGATAATCAAAACAGCAAGGTTTTGGTAAGAAAACACGCACAGAGATCAATGGAACAGAATGGAGAGCCCAGATATAAGACCACGGGTACATGGACAGACAGTATTTGATAAAGGAGCCAGAAAAACACAATGGAGAAAAGAAAGTCTCTTCAATATATGGTGCTGGGAAACTTGGAAAGCCCCATGCAAAAGAATGAAACTAGATTACAGTTTGTCCCCATATACAAAAATTAATTCAAAATGAACCAAAAACCTAAATATAAGATCTGAAACAATAAATTACATAGAAGAAAACATAGGTACTAAACTTATGGACCTTGGTTGTGGAGAACATTTTATGAATTTGACCCCAAAGGCAAGGGAAGTAAAGGCAAAAATAAATAGATGAATGAGACTGTATCAAATTAAAAAGCTTCTGCACAGCAAAGGAAGCCCACAACAGAACAAAAAGGCAACTGACCAACCTTGCAAACAACAGCTCAAATGAAGGTTTAATACCTAAAATATATAAAGAACTCATAAAACTCAACATCGAACAAACAATCCAGTTGAAAAAATGGGCAAAGCATCTGAACAGACATTCTCCCAAGAAGACATACAAGCAGTGAACAGATATATAAAAAGATGTTCACCTTGACTAGCTATTAGGGAGATGTAAATTAAAACTACCATGAGATCCCACCTCACACCTGTGAGAATGGCTACTATCAATAAGACAAGTAATCACAGGTGTTGAAGTTGTGGAAAAATTGGAACCCTCATTCACTGCTGGCAGAAATGTAAACTGGTGCAGTCACTATGGAAAACAGGATGGAGGTTCCTCAAAAAATTAACAATAGAGTTACCATGCTACCCAGCAATCCCTCTCCTGGGTGTCTACCCAAAAAACGAATTCACAAAGATATATATACCCCTATGTTCATTGCAGCATTATTCACAGTGGCAAGGACATAAAGACAGCCAAAGTGCCCTCCCATAGAGGACTGGATAAAGAAGATGTGGTATATATGTACAATGGAATACTACTCAGACATGAGAAGAGATGAAATTCTGCCATTTGCAACAACATTGATGGACCTTGAGAATATTAAGCTAAGTGAAATGAGTCAGAAAAAGCTAAGAACCATGATTTCACTCATATGCAGGATATAAAACTGTAACTGGTGGACACAGACAGCAATGTGGTGGTTGTCTGAGAGAAGGGATTGGCGGGTGTGGGGAGGATGAAGGGGAGCCTATTATATGGTGATGGAAGATGGTTTGACTGTAGGTGGTGGGTATACAGTGCATTGTACAGATCTAGTATCACAGAAATGTACACTTGAGACCTAAATGATCCTATTAGCCAATGTCACCCCAATAAATTCAATGAAAAATTAATTTTTCAAGAGGGGATTTGGACACAGAAACATACACACAGGGAAGAAAGCCACATGAGGATGCTTCTACAAGAAAAGGAACACTGAGGACTGTCAGCAAACCACCAAAAAGAAATCAACCCTGCTGGCATCTTGATCATGGACTTCCAGCCTCCAGGACTGTGACAAGAGAGTCTATTCAGACCCCAGTCTGTAGTACCTTGTCAGGAAGGCTCCTAGAAACCAGCACAGCCCCTTTTGTTCCTTTCCTGTTGTGTGGGAGGAAGACAATGGGGAGTGGGCACCTGTGGCTACTCTTCTTATGACAGTTTGTATAAGTGACAAACTGTCTACATCTCAAGGAGGTTCACTGTATTTTTTTTTCTCTCTCTCTCTCTTTTTTTTTTCTGTTGTTCAGTTCACTGTATCTTTACCAGCCAAATCAGTCAGGCCTGGGCCACGGCCTTGTCTGGTATGTGCACATGCCTGAGGTACAGTCACTCACCTCACAGCTTCTTCATCTACAACATAGAGATACAGCCTACGTCAGCAAACTGCAGAGAAGATGACATGAAGTAACATTCACAAAGCACATACCATTTTCTAGCCAAAACACTGACTAGAGCAGTTAGACCAATACACAATTTCAGCAGTTGTCCATGACCCAGTTAGAAATCATAAACTTGCCAAAGTGACTGTGGGGAGGGGGGAGGGGGAGGGTGTCCAAAAAGTGAGATTTTGGTTTAACGATATTGTTGCATCCTAACTGGCCTCTTGTTCCAGGCTCACTCCCACCCTCCATATTTAAAATACAAATGTCTCCATGTACCTTCTAAGGTTAAAATCCTCAAAGACTCCCTTCTTATCCTTCTACTATAAAATCAGAATTCTTCACCGCCCCCCGTACCTATTCATAAATATTCAAGGAAGATAACCTTACACTGTTGGTTGGTAATGCAACCCAGTATAATAGTACTTTTATTCCAATAAAGTTTGTTTCTGTGTCAAAACCTTCCTCTTAAACGCTCTTCTCTTTTCTGACGTCACTGGGACAGGATAACAGAGCATCATCCTTCCTAACGCAGGGGTTTTTTTTCCTAGTCAAGTATTATTAAGTCATTCTCTGTTTTCCTCCTTCAGACAAAGCTATTTCATATATTTATACACATATATTTATATATTTATTGGGGGGAGTTAAAAATTATTTTGACAGTCACTGTAATAGAGTTCTGACATTGCCAAGGTGACTTTCATTCAGCTTTTAACCATAGCCAAGTTTAGGGGGATTTTTTTGCACCTCTGGGTATTGTTTCTCTTTCTAGATCAGAACACATGTCCCCTTGGTTTTTATTGTGATTATATTATTAACAGTTACTTTTCATGGGGTGCTAACTATGTGCCAGGACTGTGCTAGGCTCTTTATACATATCAGCTCACTAATGCACAGCAGGATGCTAAAATGAGATGGCCACTATTCCTTCTGTGGCCATAAGGAAACTGTGGGTTACAGCCCAAGGTCAAACAGCCAGTAAGTAGCAGAGCCAATATCAAATGCAGGGCCAGGCTGTGTTCTTAACCCCTATGCATTAAGGCCTCCCATTTAAAACTAAGAGCTCAAAGGAAATCAGTTTCTATCACCTTTTCCAGAAGCAGTCTATCAGCCTAATTAATAATTGTGTAAATAATATGAAATCTAACATTTATCCCTATGGTGCCTCCCATGACATTTCCTTTTCAAATAATTCACTTAGTTTTTAGATTAATTATCTTGATTTATAAGGCACTTCCAGTCAATTTACAGTCCATGTGATGGGTTTCTTATCTAAATTAACTTAAAAATCAGTTTTATCTATAAAAATAGTATGCTCAGTCAGTTACTTTGCTCTATATTCAAATGCTTGATGGCTCTTACTTTAATTGTACCCATCCATTTTATAAGAAAAAAAAAACTGCTTATCAGATTTGGCAGGCAGATTTGCATTTTGCAAAGTCAGGTTGTTCTAACTCATGATTCCATGCTGCCTTGATGTTAGATTTTCTCGTTGTTCCAATGTTTTAATTTTTATGTAATTTCACTGCATGCCAGGAGCACACAGTGTTGGTCAGAGGTGGGCATACTTTTGGTACTTCATTGGGAAACCACGAGAGACCCACCAAGTTCTAAGCATTCTTCTAAACTTTAAGGAAGTTTCCCATATTTGTTCTTAACTTTTGATAGAATTTCAGTTCTGTTCGAACTGAAAGGCACAGGAAACAAAGTATTTCCATAATAAAATCACATGGAACAATCATTTTGTCCACCTTGCACTGAATTACCTTTCTGTGTTTCTATACCATGGCTACCGCAACTATCTACTGAACTCCTTATGAGCAGAAACATAATTTCAAATATTTCTGAATCTTCTCAAATTTACTTTAGAGCTCTGGAACTCTTTATTTAAAACTAATCATATGCCACTACACATCACAACAACACAGCTGCACTCCGCAGGCGGTTAGGCAGAGTCGGCATGGAGAGCACCATCGCCTGCACCCCACATCCTCCATGGGGCCTTCGGGATTGGAGCAAGGGTTAAGGGCCCTGCCTGAATGTAATGGTTTTTAACTTAAGGAAAAAAGGTAAGCCTCAGTAATCTGTGTTCAAAAGAAATGTCTTCTGTGCCTCTAGTTAAAGAAGGCGTTGCATAGAGGGTGGTGGCCTGTAGCTCAGACCACAACCCCAGAGCACTAGCTGAGTGACACAGAATACCAATTCTAAAGATAAAAGAATAATTTTTCAGGGTGATATGATGTTCTAAGATTCATTGTGGAGATGGCTGTACAGATCTGTGAATACACTAAAGATTGCTGAATCACACGATATAAATGGATAAATTGTACAGTATGTGGATTATATCTCAATAAGTTATAAAAACAATAAATTAATAAATAAACTTACTGATGGAAGAAATAAGGTTCTTTAGAAATGGAACACTGCTATTTTCTATTGTCTCTATTTCGTCTTCAGAATTTACCAAAGGCTTCATCTCTTAAATTCATTTATTCAGATTAAATAATTTAGCCTTTTTAAACCATCATTACTTTTGTACTCTGGTTTTTCCTCTCAGACGTAAAATATTTGTAGAAGTTTGCTCAGTCATTTAAATCCTCCATGAAATTTATTGTCTGTATCTTCAAAGCCTTACACAATCCCTGTATTTCATGAGATTACATAATTTATGATAATTTTTCCAGTTAATCATATTTAATAGGAGACACAATTCCCTTACATATGTCTCAAATATGTGAAAGGCGGCCCTTGATTTAAAAATGCATAATGAGAAACTAGGTCTATTAACTCCCAACCAAAAATTTAACCCCCAAATAAAAGGTCCATGTTTAGAGCACGGACTCCATGAGCTGGCTTGTCATTTCTTTTCTCATTCTATGTCATTTTGCAATCTCTACAAGTCCCTCATTCTGTTTGGGACTATAAGTGCTGTGAGGTAAAACTGAGGGCCAGTTTGAGAAAGTAAATTAAACTTGCCTGACTATTCCAGTGTTCAGAAGAAAATGGGCAAGTCAAAAATTAACCTGAAGAACTTAAAACATCTGATTTCCAATGGTTTGTTCACAATTGTAACAAAAATGAAATGTTTGACCCTCACAGACAGGAAGCCTTTCTTCTTCACCCTACCCTCTTCACTCATACCCTTGTCTACTGATCCTTTTAGGCCAGATCCCTTATACCACATTTCAATATGTCTTCCTCACCCTGACAATGCCAAAGAATCAACACGGTTTCAGTTGCTTCTCAGCAAAAGACCCCACTGGACATAAATCCATCCTGTGACTTATGTCTAAAGTTTTGTTCTCCATCCTGTTTGATGACATTAGTGCCCAGGAGAGATGAGTTAGGCTAATCACTTCTGAAAACACTGATTTGATTTCTCTAGACTATAGTTCAATATCAACACCTGGCCATAGGGTAGACATGGGAAACAAGAAGCTAACTGTGACCACCTAAATTTTTAAGACAAAATATCATGGTTGTCTGAGCAAGGAGAGGGAGGATGGGATGAGTTGGGATGGAGAAGGAAACACAGGCGATGCAAAGTACTCATGATAGTCATCCTAGCTGGGTGGTGGCTTCATGGGAATCCGTTCTATTATGTTCATAACTGAAACACATTATTTTTCAAATACCAAAAATTAGATAAAAAGAAAAGTAAAGCAAAAAAGATAGCAATGTTTAGTCATTTACTTAGAAAAATTATGTAGTGGAGGGAAACACTGGCTCCAGTTTGTGCATGCACATTTTAAAAAGAAATTGTTTTTTCTTTATTTAAGATAAAATTCTACCTGTTAATATTAGATTGTATTGAGTTGGCCAAAAAGTCTGTTTAGTTTTTTCCATAAAAATAAGACATATTTTTTATTTTCATGAATAACTTTATTGATTTGGATATTTTCAGTATGTTGGCCATCTCCCGTGCGGTATGATGTTGATTGTTCTCAATATTGTCTTGATTTGATGACCATCAACTTCAACTGGTCTACCTGACTGTGGAGCATCTTCCAGCGAGAAACCTCCAGCACAAACCTTTGCAAACCACTTCTGACACATTCAATCAGTCACAGCACCTTCTCCATACACTGTACAAATCCTTTTTTTTTTTTACATTTCAGTTGCATTTTTATCTCTTGAAATAATAAAGCATAATATGCCAAAAAACTTGGCATATTTTCTTCCATCTTCAATACTGAAATTGCTACAAAAAATTGCCAATTTTGAAGTTTTTTTAAAAATGCACACTGATATGACAGCTATCACAATACAATCTAACAAAATTATTTCAGATGAAGTTAAGGACATCTATATGCTATTAGAGCCATCTTAGGGGAAAAACCATAGAAATTTTTTTGACAACCCAATATTTTAACAAACAAAACAGAGTTCTACTTCCTACATTAAAAAGAAATGTGAAGCATTTTCTTTTGCACTGAATCCAAATGAGTCCAACCAAGTCCACAACAAAGTTCACCGTGGGCAAATGTGATACCTTAATTAAAAGCAAATGAAATGTTGCCCTAGCTGGTGTGGCTCAGTGGATTAAATGTCGGCCTGCGAATCAAAGGGTTGCTGGTTCGATTCCCAGTCCAGGACACATGCCTGGGTTACAGGCTAGGTACCTAGTTAAGGGTGCGTGAGAGGCAACCACACATTGATGTTTTTCTCCCTCTCTTTCTCACTCCCTTCCCCTCTCTAAAAATAAATAAATAAAATCTTTAAAAAACAAAAAATATTATTAAAAAAATAAATAAAATGTGAATATAGGGTTCTGATGGAGAAATCCCCACTCTCCTGAAGCTAGCAGAACTTAAGTGTAATCAGAGCAGAGAATCAGACAGCCAGCATTCCCTAGATGCCTACGATGTATCTCACCACTTACTATGTGTCTTGCCTGTCCTGGTTGTTCTGGCTACTTAAACACCATTCCTGCAACCAAAGAGCTCACCGACTAGAAGGAAGAAGGCCACAAAAAGCAATACATACACAATGTGGTAAGAGGACTGGGGCCAAAGAAAGACCCCCTGTGGTGTGGGAGCAGCCACAGTCATCTTTGTAAATATTGCTAAAAGCCCAAATGAGGTCATTAGTTTACCTTCCCCTTCCCAGAGGAAAACACATCTTCCATCCATTAGGTGAAAGTCTCACTAAGATATCATTAAACCAATAAAACAGGAAGAATATAGGGAAAAGTTTTTGGCCATCTGTCTCATCAAAAGTCAAAACTGACAGGGAGAGAAAGGTGGTAACTGACTTCCTTCTGGAAAAGATGCTTCCATAATGGGGCAGAGGCAGCAGTTCCAGAATTCTGCTTCTAGTCATGGACAAACCGCCAGCTCTTGGGGCCCAAGTTTCCTCACCTGCCAAAGAAGGCCCTTTTAATACTTCACACACTGTTGTCTGATCAAAACTGCCCCACAGGATGTCATCGGGGGTACCTTGAAAAACCTGGCCATGTCAAGTACATCTGAGAAATGCTGGGTTTAACCAAGTTGGGGAAGGGGAACCTGATAAAGATTATCAGTGAGGTTTGCCCATACTAAATTGTCAAACAAAAGACGAAGTGCAACCTGATTTTTTGGTTCCGCTGGCTTCTGGAGCCATGCCACCCTGCCTCTTGGAGCCAGAAGAGAAGAGGCAGAGGCATCCGGTGAGCATGTCCACGCCCTCACTTTCAGGGTGCCTCAGTGTCGCCTTCACTCAGACCACACTTCCTGCCACTCCACATGACCCTGGGTTTCTTCCCAGTTTAAAATGTTAACTATTTAGAGGTAGGAAAACAAGCTTTTCAGAATTCCATCAAATAAACCTTAGGCAATGTTGCTGAGGCTATGAGCAAGCAAAATTTTATCACAGACGAGGTAACATTCCATGTTCAATATTGATTAATTTCCCTTACGCAAAGTAAATCAGAATGTTTTTATACACAGGATCAGCTATGAAACCAACCTTTGGGATTTCTTCTTCAAGAAGTACCATTTATGCTGGTTACCTGTACAGGACATAAGATTTTTCACTTGCTTTAGCCACCCTCACAGTGGCATGAGGCAGTGTTGTCTAGATTGTATAGGTGGGGAAATGGAAGAGCAGAAGCTGCTGTGCCCAAGGATGCCCAGGTAATGGGAGAGGTGGCGTGTGAACACAGGTGCATGTCACTCCCAAATCTCTAACTCACCCATTCTATCATACCACACCTGGTGAAGGGCCCCTCTTCCTCAAGGCCCCCTGAATATGGAGAGCCCACAATGGCTGTGCTGCCCTCCCTAAGTCTCTTAGAACCCCTCTATTCCTAGCCGTGGCCTGTCCCTAATGTCAGTAGACTCCTCTGTAAACAGAAAATATATCCTTACCTCACTGAATTATTATGAAGATTAAATGGGATAATATATATTAAAAACCCCTATAAGTTACAAAACACTATGTAAGGTAAGATATGATTAATTATCCCTTTCTTTTTGTGTTATAAGCTTTAAAAAACATTCATCAGATTAACAGGCACTGGTTACCACTCAGTGCCACCTATGACAGACACTGTTACCCCAGCCAGTCTTCAAATGAAGCCCATGGGGGAGGTCACTCAGCTGGTACGACTCAGCCCTGCCACTAGCTCATTTTTGTGACCAGGAACAGTTCCCCTGTGGCTCAGTTTCCCATCTGCAAAACGCTGCATCATGGTATTGCTGTGGGGATTTGTAAATACCTAAGTGTTTACTGCTTTATTTCTTGCTCCTACCTGGCTAAACCATAACTGAACTCACATCCAGCTGACTCTGCTGTCTCCACAAGCTGTGGCACTTACTGTGGTTCGTAATCTGGGAAGAGTTTACATATCTCTTTGTATTTTCTGATTTAAAATGTCTCCAGGGCCTTGTAATTCAGGTGACACATTTTCTCCCTCTTTATATGAAGTGCAGTGCCTGGCACACAATGGGAATGACCAACATTTGTTGAATTAAATTAGAAAACTTTGTGGCTCTTTTGTGTGATAACTGGTTTCACCAGACTTGGTCTGGCTGCAGGGATGTTTGTTCTCATGGCAGTGAAGCAGCAGTAGGGTGAGAAGGGCCCCCAGGAAAATGCTGAGAGATGACCAAAGCTACTGTGAAGAAGGGGAAATTGGGAGGTAGAGTTGAACCATCATTTTCCCTGGGGGTACAGACATCTGAGGATTAGGGGTAGAGCCCTTTTGGCAGAAGGGGTTGAAGGACTTAGAAACTGGACACATGTTAAGCTGAGGGCTTTTTTTAGACCTTCATTCTGGAGAACTAAACAGTCAAGTGTAGAGCTAGAGAGGAGGAAACAAGAACAGGATGCTCAAGGCTGAATGACCATAAAATCTCCCATTCCCTCTTAGACTAATGAGGCACTTTAACTGACATGTCAGTTACTAAGCTCCTGCCTCCCAGCTCCACGCCCACCTCCACGCACTCTGCTGCGTGAGGCTGAGCTGGCCTCTGCAAACCACATCTCTGCCCTGCCAGATCTCTCCCCTGGAGGGAGACTGCAGGTAGGAGGGCAGAGAAGAAATGGCTCCTCCCTGCAGGCTTCTTGCAGTGAGGGCCTCAGCAACACTGCTTCTGTACCCAGTAATGCCAGTTTGACCAGCAGCGGCTGAATCCACAGTGCAGTTTTTCTAACACCTGCAGAATCAGCCTCAATGTACCCTCCCCAGATGCCCCAACCCCCAGAGTGCCTCTTCTGAGCTCAGGGACACCTGCTCTTCCTCCTCTTCAGGGGTCCTGGTCTTAGCTTTGAGGGAACCCTCCACCATGCCTTTAAGTTTCATGAAATCCAACTTCTTCCTCTGTTTCTTAGCTTAAGAGGGGTAGCTGCATCCTGCAGTGATTCTATCCAAGAAATCTTAGTGTTTTCCTTTTCACTCCTTAGTTGCCTCCCTCAAAAAATAACATTTCTTAGATCAGATACTCATTACTTAAAAACAGACATACAAACAAAAAACTGGTATAGTTTCTGTATCCTGCATGGATCCTGACTGATATACATACCTAGGAAAAATGGGAGGAAGAGATTTACCAAGAGTCAGGTGGTCCCTACACCTGACATCATGCCAGAGTCTCATACCCACAGGAATAAGATCCAGAGTAACCAATTCACAACATAAATCTAAAAAAAGCAATGAAAAAAAAAAGGGTGTTGATAAGTTGCTCAGGGAAAAACAAAATTTTTTAAAGTACAGATCTGCTGATCATTTGGGGAAATTTCCAAAGATCCCACCCAATAAAGTAACACTCCAAGTACTGCACCCTAAAGTACCTCTATCCCTGCAAAGATATTAGACCTATGATCCTTCAAGTTTCTTCCCATTCCTTTATCAAATAAAATCCAGTGGTGTCAGAAGGTGAGACCCAAGCAAGGTGAGGGTTGGGGGAATGAGCATCAGGGGGTGGATCATGCTTCTAGGTTGATGGAACAAGGCTGGAGGGGGACATGCCACTCAAGCCAGCTACATGGCAATGACTCCCTTCCTGGGTCCTTAGCCAGGGATTCAGTCTGTGTGTGCCCACCCACCCGCTACCCTGAGGGACTGTCATTAATTGTGTTCAATAAATAGCAATGAGTCAGAAAACAGCCCCATACTCTCATCAGCATGGATTCTTCCACTGTCCTTCTGTCTGCAGTGCTCTCTTCTGCCCTGCAGTGTCATAGGAAATTCAGCCTTAGCCTGACTGAAATGGAATCAAACGTTTTTCTATAGGTTGTTTTTCAGTGACGTCATCCCCTAAAAACCTGAGGATTCAAATGGTTTGCAATGTTTCCCTGTTATCCTCACTTCACAAGTGATACGGACACCATCTTTGTTCCTACAGAAGGTGTAAAGAACCTTAATTTGACAAACCAGATAGGAGGTAGTTTCATCTTGGCAGAGGTTTCTGAGGTTCTGAATTTCACTCATTGAACTGTTTATTTTTTGGAAAGGGAAGCTGAAAAAGGTGGGGATAAGGGAAGAAGACTGGCTCCTCATTTCAGTTGGAGGATTGTATTTCTTCGTTGTATCTATTCTCTTACCTGTATCCCTGAATTATGCTGATAACTATGTTGCTGGGCATGAGTCCATGGGTTTGGAAAGGTGTTGGCAGAGGCTGAGGAGGGGAGGAGGAGCAGTTTCTGCATGGAGGTGCTATAATGGTGAACCTTCAAGAGAAATGACAGAAGAATGAACTGTAAAACCTTGAATTTCCCTTGAGCTGATACACTTGTTATGGGCTCACTGTCAGGCAGGATTCTGCCTGTGTTGTCTGCCCCTCCTCACTTGTTCTGTGTGCTGCTAATGAACCAGAGCCATGTCAGTGCTCAGGAAGGCTTTGGTTGGCTCACCCCTTCTCAGACTGTGTTAAGGAGATAAGGCAGGAAGAAGAGATGAGAGGAAGGAAAGGGCTAGATGGAGGACTTGACTGCTGAGGCAGAATAGAGACGAGCCCACAGTTGCCTTAAGAGGCTGTGAGCAGTAGCTCAGTGCTGGGCCAGCCTCAAGGATGGTCTCTCATACCATCATTACCTTCATGATGCCCATGTACCTGAAATGTCTGCCCTTCTGGGCTTCTCCCACTGTGGAGCCTGGTGCAGCAGGCAGGGAGTACTGGCTGGTGATGAAGAGGGAAGTGGGGGGAAACACAAAGCGGGATATGTCAGCATCAGAGACACTCTTATCGCCTGTTGATTGTGGATGGGTGAAATATGGGATCCCTTTGGGTGAATGGCAAATGCCCTCTCAGCTCTAAAGCAAAGACACTAGATAAATCCAGTAAACAGAGAGTCTGTGTGGCAGCTGAGTCTATTTTAGGGCTGGCAGGTTGGTGAATTTTCCACTGTTAGCTCTCACTACTGTTTTCAACTGTCTTAAAAAACTATATTACAAGTGATGGTAGAGGTCGGATCTTTTAAAGATTGGAGCCAATCAAAGCAAAAATAGCACATTTTAGAAAGGCTAGAGAAGTGATATAAAAATACAAATGTCTACAAAATGTATTGTCTGCAAACACTTTGGAATCAATGAACCCAACTTTGTGTTTCTTTTTTCTTCATTCTTTCAACAAATATTTTTGAACACTATGTACAAAGAAACACAAAAGGCAAACGAGACATCATGATTAGTAAAATATTCTTTTCCCTAATTTACAAGCTGATAGGGAGATAAGTATGGGCTAATTTAAATATGTAATTTAGAGACTTCCAGTCAAGATGGAGGTATAAGTAACCATGGCTCGCTTCCTTGCAAAATCACAGTGAAACTACAACTAGACTACACAACAAATTCATCCAAAATCATCAGAAAATCAAGCTGTATGGAAGTCCAAAACCCAAGGAATTAAAGAAGTCACATTCATCCAGATGCGTAGGAGGGGTGGAGTCACGGAGATGCACAGACAAGCGTGGAGACTCAGGACTGGAGGTCCCACAACCACATGTGGTAGATAAAAACTGGGAGGAATACTTCAGGCACAAGGGATCCCAGCCCCACACTAGACCATCCGCCCAGGATTCCAGTGCCAGGAACATAAGTCCCCATAACTTCTGGCTGTAAAAGCTGGTGGGGTTGGGGCAGTGGAAGAAACTGAGATTCTCAGGAGTCTCCTCTTAAAGGGCCCACAATGGACTTAGGACTTACACAGACTCACTCCCTCTGGGCTTCAGTAACGAGGCAGCAGCTGGGAGGGTACCAATGGCATATGGGGAGAAATTAAAGTGTCTAGCACCAAGGTGAGCGCAGGGGGACAGCTTTCTACGGGGCAAAACTCCAGAGGCCAGGCAGTGGCACTGCCCCCTTCCTGCACCCTCCCCCTCACAGAGCCACAGAACATGGGTTGCCTCTCTTTAGTGATTACATAAGGCTCCACCCTATTCAACTTACAGGTGTGTATTTCTATAATAGGCCACAATACTAAGACTGGGAATCAAAGTTATTGGACTTTATTTGGAACATAAGGAAGAAAAAAACATTCAATCAGAACAGCAAGAACAAAAAAGAATTAAAAAACAAAACAAAACAAAAAAATGAGGAGAGGCTAAGGAGTCTTTGGGAAAACTTCAAGTGTCCAAATATTTGAATCATAAGGGTGCCAAAAGAAGAAGAGAAAGAGCAAGAAATTGAAAACTTATTTGAAAAAATTATAAAAGAAACTCCCCTAACTTGGTGAAGGAAATAGACATACAGGGAAGTACAGAGAGTCCCAAACAAGATGGACCCAAGGAGGACCATACCAAGACATATCATAATCAAAATGCTAAAGGTTAATTATAAAGAGAGAATCTTACAAGCAGCAAGAGAAAAGAAGATAGTTACCTACAAAGGAGTTCCCGTAAGACTGTCAGCTGATTTCTCAAAAGAAACTTTGCAGGCTAGAAGGGACTGGCAAGAAGTATTCAAAGTGGTGAAAAGCAAGGACCTACAACCTAGCTCTGTCCAGCAAAGCTATCATTTAGAATGGAAGGGCAGATAATGTGCTCCCCAGACAAGGTCAAGTTAAAAGAGTTCATCATCACCAAGAAATTATTATATGAAATGTTAAAGGGACTTATTTAAGAAAAAGACCAAAACTATGAACATTAAAATGGCAATAAATTCAAAATTATCAATAATTGAATCTAAAAAACAAACTAAACAAACAAGCAGAACAAAAACAGAATCATAGATATAGAGATCATTTGGAGGCTTATCATTTGGGGAGGGAAGAGGGAGAATGGGGGAAAAGGTACAGGGAATAAGAAGCACAAATTGGTAGGTACAGAATAGATGGGGGAGGTTAAGAACAGTATAGGAAATGGAGAAGCCAAAGAACTTAAATGCATGACACATAGACATGTACTAAGAGGGGGCTTATCAGAGGGAATTGGGGGGGGGGTACCAGGTGGAGGATGGCAAAGGGGTAAAATTGGGACAACCATAATAGCATAATCAATAAAATATATTAAAATGCATAAATATTTAACTTAAATATCAATTAAATTAGTTCAATGAATGAAGGAAGGGATCACCTTAGCATAATGATTATACAATGTCATGAGTGGGATAGAGGAGGTCCTCGGAGCAAGAAAGTTGTCTTCAGCAAAGACACTGTATCAGCAAAATCTAAAAGATAATAGCTGAGGTTCCTTTAAGTTCCAAATGCTAAGAATAGATGAACTATGTCTGTTAGTATGCTGAATTTGAAACACATTCAGCATATCCAACTGGACATGGCTACTAGGCAACTGGGCTGCCTGTCAGGAGAAGAACGAGTGCTCACAAGCGCAGAAGGCAGGTCTCGTGTCTTTGTGGTCTTCCCCACAGTATCTAACAGAGTGACTACCCAGAGAAGTTCATGTAACTTACACAGACAACATAAGATTTCTTGTCATATTCAGTCAACTCTCTAATATAAAAAATTGATCACCTAGTCTAGGATCACTTGGTTCCTGGGTTAACCCCTTGCCTATTGCTGTTTGGCCTTAGGTCTTAGTGTGACTTTTAGATAACTAAATTTGATTTAAAGATGGCATTCTCCCCAACATCCAGGAAATTAATTTGTATTTGTGTTTAAAAGGACAAAGGGTCAAGGTTTTCTTTATCTGGGTTTCAATGGCATTAATACCAGAGTGTTGCCTCATACATTCCCAAACTTTAATAAATAAATGTAAGTGTAGATTTATTGTGAAAGTATAATGTTTCATTTGTACTTGTTTTCTCAGATCTACATATTTTTTTTTCATACATGGCTGATCTGGATAATTTAATGACCCCAGAATAAATTTTCAAAGCTGATCGTGATGACTGGTTACTACTTTCTCATGGCTAATCCAATTCTCCAGGAATTTCACTCTGCTTACAATGCATGAGGCAGTTGGTAAGAAATTTAAAATGAACAAGATATAGACTCTTCAAAAGGAGCTTAAAATTCAGTGAAAGAAAAAGGACTAGAAATGCTTATAACATGAGACTTTCTAGGCTATGTGCAAAAGTGAAGCAAAATCTTTTTTTTCCCCTTAAAAAAATCAAAATACTGACCAGTCTGGTCCAATTCACAAAGCTATACTTTCACTGACTAATATAAAATCTAAAGGGACAGGTACTACGTACAGGGGGTTTGGTGGTAAAAGAGGAATGTGTCTGCTGAGTTTAGTCCCCTCTCCTACCTAAATCCCTATCAGGGGATTTTATGCTGGGAGTATTTTCTCAGAGGTGGGGATAGAGCTGAATAAATACTAGTACTCCCACCCTGTTCTTCATCAACCTAGGCACATCTCCATGCCAGGTGATGTTAAGGTGCAATCTTCAGTAAGGGCTGCTCAGGTGGACACTGGCCATGACCAAATTATCTGTGGAGTATGGATTCTGGCCCAAGGGTTCTCAATCCAGCTGGCTGGGGGCCCCAGCTCGTAACCAATGGAATGTACACCTCTGCATATAGGGCCTGACATGGGTCCCTTCTGAGGGCTCCCAAGGGAACTAGGATGCGTATAGATCATTAGGAACCACTGCTCTAGTTTAATGCACTCTTCTCTTGCTCTGTAAAAGGACTCTGGTCACCCACACATCACTATTCACTCTTCCATTTGTATACACTGAGACCCAATTCAGTAGGTCTGTCAATTTTAAATGTTATCCAACATTTACTGAGCATTTATTATGTGCCAGTATTTACTAGGTACTAAGCTGAAGACCTTTCACACATTGTGACTTTTAATCTTCAAAAACAGCCTTAGGAAGTACATACCACTGGCTTCCTAGTTTATAGATGAAAAAACTGCAACTTACAGACATTAAGTGATTTACTCAAAGTCACACAGCTATTCAGAGTGGAGACAAGATGTGTACTCTGTGTGCTTGACATCAAAATTTGTGCTTTTAACCACTGAAGTACACCAGCTTATTTATATGTATGATACAGTCAGCTTTTAACGTGTGTTCTGCATCTTTGTACAAAAGACTATTTGATACCTATTTATCCATAAAAACAGAGAAAAACAAAATATATACTTGGAAATGACTTCCAAAAAAGATATATTTTAAGCATCTATGTTCCTAAAACATTTTGCTCATTATGTGTCTGGAACCTTAACAGGATGCCACTACCGCTCCCAGAGACAGCATGTCCAGTGCTTCACCTGACACTTTGGGAGTCACTGCAGTGCAACTGCTGCAGTCCAGCCCATCTGCAGAGGTGACCTCATTCAGCCTGTATATGAATCAAGCAGGCTCTGAAAAACACCACACTGCTGAGCAAAGCTACGGGCAAAGTTTTCAAAATAAAAGAGGGTTCTCATATTGTTCTAGGGAAGATCACTGCCAAAGAAACTAGTGTTCTGAGCTCATTCCTCTGATCAGCACATATTACCCTACAGCCACATGAACGTTAACGCTACTACTAATGAGAGCCAATATTTATGGAACTCCACGTGCCAGATACTGCCCTCTAGCTCTCTGTTGGTCCTCACACCACCCCCTTGGTAGAGATGAGAAGCCTGAGGCACAGAGAGGCTAAGCAACTTGCCCAGGATTATAGTTTTACACTATATTAAAACCATATCGTTTTAGTCAGTGAGCAGCACAGTTGGGGTAGAAACCAAGAAGCTGGCTCCAGTTCCTGGGCTTATTACCACCCCCTTCCCACCACTTTCCATGTATCAGTTACTGTGACGGGCACAGAGATTATAAAAATGAATAAGATACAGGTCTTCAGGAAATGGAGAAACACCCCAATGACAACAGAAATAGAATAGGAGGGCCAGTGTTCCATGTAAGTTTAAAGGGGCAACATGGTAAACACTAACCTAAAACTGTCAAAGAAACTACCAAGAAAGGTTCAATCTGATGGAGTACTAATTTCTGGAAACTGGTCCCCTAAGGTACTGGTCAGCCATGGCGATGATGTGAATATAGAGAAAGGCAGAAAGAAGAGGCAGGTGTGGCCCTTAAAATGCTGCCATGACTCAAGACCTGTGAGGGCCTTACTAGGCCACCACAGGGATCACAGTGTAGACAGCTGGGTTCCCACTAGGAATGACCTGTAAATGGACCTACAGAGCCTGGCATCTAGTGGGCAATCTGTGAATAACTGGTGATTACTGGGTATGAAGGACTCAAAGGAAACTGCCCTACAATGAGAACAGAGAACCTGTCTCCAGGCAGAACCAAGGGAACCCATTAGCTTAAAAAAATGGGTTTCCTTCCTCTTAGCAAGGGGAAAGGGCAGATGTCAGAGAAAAGCTAAAAGGTGGGAAAGATAGTAGGGGAGAGAGAAGGCAACACCCACAATCTCATAAGCAGAGATGTCCACAAGCTTCCTTTTAATGCAGAAATTGTGAAACCAACAACTCGTGAGTCAAATGTTGTGTTGTTTTGTATTTCTAAGTTATCTCATAAAAAGTAGAAGATGTGGCCACACAGGACTCAGACTTCTGTAAGACCACTACCATGGCCCCTACAGAAGAGGCAGGCAAGGCCCCATTGCCCAGAAGCCAGACCACTTCCCCAAGGCCTTTCCACTGGGCCTCTTCTTAACTACATTACATTTCCATGGAGACACATTTGAACTGGTGACCTAAAGTTCAAACACCAAGAATAGGAGGTTAATAAGACTGCTATGGGGAGAAAAATCAAGGCCATGCTTCATACAGTAAGAAGAAAACTTTATGAAGAGACCAGGCTGTGTTCTTAACTGGGGAATAAAAAGCCAGAGCGGACCACCAGCCATGAAGTGCCTCCAGCCTAATCTCTGCTCCTACCACCTCCAAACTCATAGTTTTACATGTCTATAAACCTGTTATCTCATAATTAAAATACAATACCTCATTTAACAATATGTATTAAAGATATACATGATCTTATTTAACAATGCTACAATATTAATATTATTGTCCCCCTTTCAAAAATGAGAATATGAAGCTCAGAGAAATAAGTAATTAACTCAAGATCATATAATTGAAATTTGAACACGGTCAGTCTGCCTCCAGAGCTCATGAACTTGAGGTAGGATGGGGCATTAGACCTAAAGAATGTTAATAGATGCTCTCTTTAACAGGGTTCCATGGTCAAATGAGTTTGGGAAATGCCAGCTTCAGGTTTCTTACTCAGAACCTTTAAAACACTAGAAGGTTTTGTGAATCTCCAAGTAAGGAAAACCATATCCCCAAATTTAGTTATAAAACCTTCTTTTTCAAGAACACAGCATGGAATAGGCTGTGGTGGGAAGGACAGGTTCTGGAGCCACATAAATGAAGTATCATAATTATGGGTTGAGCGATACAGATTTTCTAAAACCAGTCAAACTTACTTTTGAAAATAATGTTTTATTTATAGAAATCTTTTAGCTTATGATCTCACCTTTCCCTCATTAACCTGAAATCTCAATTAAGGTAAATCTTGTTGTTATGATTCTGTTAATCTCAAATTATATTAACTATCACCATAACACATCTGTGATAGGAAAATAATGAAAAATAATCTTACGTATATGAGATATTTTGACACTGTTTTAAATATTCTTCAATGTTACCTTGGTAAAACAGAAATCACTGCATTCCATTTTATTGATGAACAGAAAATGAGCCCACTCTTTCCACAGAAACACATCCTAAATTTCTGCCAAAAGGTACCATGCTGACTAAATACTATTTTCAGTATAATTTTTGTATTAAATGCATTTTGTTTTCTTATTTATCAGTCATTTTACGATTAGTCATGTAGCTTCCAGTTAGTCACACATTTTGATTAATCCCATTCCTCAGCCACAGTGGTTTACAGAGACTATATCATCACAGAACTTCTACATAATTTGGCTTAGTCATATTACGATTACTAGGACTTTAATACATTAAGGAGCCAATCCTGAATATCAATGGCCTTTAAAAAAGAAATATGAAAGGTTTTTATTTTTATTCTACAGAAAGTAAATATTTATTTTCCCCACAAAACTCGACTTTCTTTTTATATATAGTTATTCCTAAAGATCTCTAGCATCCTGTTTTGGTGTGAAAAAGAATATGGGAAGGAGGATATTACAATAATAAAAGTAATGTAGTTTTCTTCCCTCTGCTGCTTCTTGTCATTTAGTTTCCATGTAACCTAATTCTTATTCTGATCAGAGAAAAGGGAACTGAAAACCAGGATTTTATTAACACCATTGATATCTAGCCCCGCTCTGCACCCACTCCCTCCTCAGACATATGCATAAACAGTCCTCTTGCTTCTAATTATGCATTTTTCAGATGAGATTCCCTGGCTGTCCTCCATGAACATGATGAATAAAGTAGCTTTTGTTTTCAGAGATTTATTTCAAAGAACTTTTCATTATATGCTATATGGGGGCAGATACATGTCTATAAAAGGTTAAAAAAAATGCTGATAAAATAACCACCAAGGAAATGTGCCACTGACAAAACCCAAGGTGGTCTACACACACACACACACACACACACACACACACACACACAGGCTTCGAGTATATAAAATTCCTTGGCAGAAAGCAGTAAGCACTTGAACATATAGTTAGAAAATGGATGGCTGCCCGTTTGCTTGTTTTTATAGAGGGGGTTGGAAGGAGGGGGAGATAATGATGTTGCAAAAATTGCCCAATTATTTCCAAGAGTCTAGTGAATTCTGTTATTTCTGTCTTACAGCTTGAATGAATAGGTTTATGAAAGTAAAAGGAAGAGGAGAAAGCAAAATTCTGATAAGGGGGTGGCATCAACAGCCAAAGAGGGGAGAGCTGACCCTGCCTTCTCACCTAGACTGGCAGAACCGCAGGCCTGCTGGTGCCCTCATCTGCATACTCAAGGTGAGTGGGGGGAGGGAGGCTAACGAAGAGGAGAGACTTCACTTTTCCAAAACAGAAATAGAAATGGCTCTTGGAAAAATCCATCTTTCTGCTTTTTAATTCCACCACAAGTTGGCTGAAAAAGCCACTTAACCCTTAGGCAGCCGCAATAATTTCCTTGGGAAGTAAGTGCAAAGTGCCTCACATTTAGGAACACAAAAGAAAACCCACCCACCACAGGCTTCCCCAGTAAAAACAGCCACTTGCTTGTGCTGAGAACAGACGAGACTGCAGGGCTGTCCTGTGTACTCTGTAAGGGTATGAACCAGACTGTCTGCATTCAAAGCTAGTCTGCCAGGTACTGTCTGAGAATGTGGCTGGGAGCCTATTATGTGACCTTTCTGAGTCTCAGTTTCCTCATCTGTGTTATGGGGTTATTACACATATCTGCGTATGAGGTGTTTATGTAAAGTGTTTAGAACATTTCCTGAATGCAGGATATGAGGACCTGTTAAACAAACAAACAAATAAATAACTCTAGTTGTAAATATAGGACAGAGTGAATGAGCTGGTTTCTGCTACTGACCAATATTACTTAATCATAATTTAAATGGCATCCATGTTTCATTGGAAATTTAAGCTGCCAGACAAATGAAATACCTTGAAAGTAGAACTGTGTTCATTCATTTTACAAATGAGGAAACTGGGGCACCAGTTAAGCATGTACAACTCTTCTGCAGGTTCTGCCAAGTGCTTCACATCTGGATATCCCCACAGTAGGTGCTCTATAAACACTGGTAGCCAGGACTGAACTTCCTGTGGCCTGAGACCTAACTGGGAATGTATCTGAGATAAGAATATTCATCACTCTAATTCCATTCCTTTTAAGATTATAATTGCTAAGGAAGAACAGTGATACCTTTGGCATCCTGAACCACTTGGTTTTTACAATGACATTTTTTAAAGCATGAGAATTATGTATTGGGCATGGGAACGCTCATTCATTGGTAAGATGTGTGTTTAAAGAGTGTCACTGGTACAATGATGAATGACTGGGGGCTGGAAAACACCAGACATGACAGGGCCTTTATTACTTAAAGCCCATCAGGCCTTGGCCAAGCACTCCTTTAAAATGCCTAAAACATCTTTAAGTGCATTTCACTGGTTTCCCTGCTTGGAAAAAAACTCAAGCCAGCAAAACTAAACCAACATACTATATCACAGAATCAGCCAAGTTGAGCCCTCTTTTATCAGCAGGGATATCATCAGTTTCATTATTCTGTGTCTCTAACTTTTAACATAAAGGATTATCCTATTTTACTGAAAGACAGTGCAATTTTTTTTTAACTTTGGCAAAGGTCATTTTTTTTTTCAATAGATGAAATCTGATTAAGAGTTAGCCCAGTCATGGAGGTTCTACATCAGTATACACACACAAGCTTAGAGCTATCTGGTAGTGAAGGCTGGGCCACAAATTATCAGATTGAACCAAATGAAATTGATAATTGACTGTTTTGATCTGCCTCAAAAGTAATATCATATGTGCAGATTAAAACCACAATGAGATACCACTTCACACCAGTCAGAATGGCCATCATAAACAAAGCAACAAACAACAAGTGTGGGAGAGATTGTGGAGACAAGGGGTCCCTAGTGCACTGTTGGTGGGACTGCAGACTGGTACAACCACTATGGAAAGCAGTATGGAACTTCCTCAGAAAACTAAAAATGGATCTGCCTTTTGACCCTGCAATTCCACTGCTGGGACTATATCCTAAGAACACTGAAACACCAATACAAAAGAACCTTTGCACCCCGATGTTCATAGCAGCACAATTTACAATAGCTAGGTGCTGGAAGCAACCTAAGTGCCCATCAGTAAATGAATGGATCAAAAAACTACGGTACATTTACACAATGGAATTCTATGCAGCAGAAAGAAAGAAGGAGCTCCTACCCTTTGCAACAGCATGGATGGAGCTGGAAAGCATTATGCTAAGCAAAACAAGCCAGGCAGTGAAAGACAAATACCACATGATCTCACCTTTAACAGGAACCTAAACAACAAAACAAAGAAACAAGCAAAATATAACCAAAGACACTGAAATAGGGGACAGACTGACAGTGACCAGAGGGGAGAGAAGAGGGAATTTCAGGGGGGAATGGGTAGGGTTTACAGGAACAAATTTGGAGGACACATGGACAAAGACTAGGGGTAGGGGGTAGTGGGGGGGAAGAGGGGAGGGTTGGGTGGGTGGGCTGGAATGGGAGTAAGTGGGAGAAAACTGTACTTGAACAATGATTAAAATAAAAAAAATAAAAATAAACAAAATAAAATTTAAAATAAAGTAATATCATATGGTTCAACCTGATAGTTGTGAAAGTTAGAAAAAAATTTCTGAATTCTCTAATTCTCAGTTTCCTCATCTATAAAATAAGGATACTTGGTAGTTTTCTTTATGGCATTATCATAAAGGTTATAGAAAATATAAAAAGTACTTAGCATAAACACTTAAGCAGGTACAGCACATAAGTGCAGGTACAAGCACTTATTAAACACATAAGTGCTTAATAAAGATTGTTTATTATTCATAGTGATAACATTAGCATCTGGTTCCCATGCTGACTTACTGAAGTAAAGCTGTGACCCTGCTAAAAAGTACATGAAGAAATATGACTCCTTGAGAAGAAGCCACCCTGTCCCCCAAGTGCACAGGCAACACACCTAACCATTCCCTTCTTTTCCTTTCTCTCTCTTCAGCATTAGCAGCGGCAGCACTTTCACAAAGCAGCTGTCACCTGGAGGAGGTTCCGAGTGCAGAGCAAATAAGCACGTCCAACATCTCACACACACCTGGCCTGGAAACTGCCCGTGTGTGCTGCTGAGAAACGGCACCCTGTGGGACGCCGTTCAGCAACAAAACGGCTGCTTCTTCAGCAGCAGCACTAGCAGGCTGGACATTTTTTTAAACTGACCTTTTCCTTTTTTACAATAAGAATCTTAATATAAAGGCTTTCTGAAACCCACTGTTCTGCCACTATAGACTACCTTCCTTCCTCCTTGTTATCTATCTAGCTATCTATCTATCTAGCTATCTAGCTAGCTAGCTAGCTAGATAGCTAGCTATCTTAGTTTTGAATCCTTTTGTATTTCCAGTCAAGAGAACACTCACATGTTCTGAAAGTGTTTCTTGTGCATTGGTTGTCTCTCTCCAGCTACACCAAACACTCTCTAAGACAGAAGCAATCTCCATTACTGGGCACACATCAGGCTCTCAAAATATACAGGGTGACTAACTGATGCTGTAAATCCCTTTGTGAGAATGGCTCCTCTCCTCTGTCATTCTGCACATTTTTAGGCTACAGATCTTCAAAATAGCAACCACCTATGTTTTTGGCGTCCTATAAACTCTGCCAGGCTGCTGTGATTCCAAATACTTGACCTTTTTTTTAATTGAAAAGGAAATGAAGTCCACTGCCCTGACTTCTGCCACCCAATACACACAGGTTTCTTCATGGCCACTGCACATACAGTGACAGGCAGGCCAAGTCCTGTTAAGAGGTGTGTCTGACCACAATCCCACCAGTCCAGAGTTCCCTCCCCACCCAGATGGTGGATCGCTGCTGGGTGAGAGAAGTCATTGCCTGAGCTTCCAATGGTGGGTCAGGGTTTAGGGATGCTGTAACCTTGGCTGAGAACTTTCTCTTGGAAACTAGCACCAGAAGTGCTGAGGAAGAAGGAGCTAGGCAGCCACCAGAGGACACAACCACTATTAACTCTTATGTAAATGGAACGGAAGTGTTATCAGATTTCAGGAAACAGCAACTAAGATTAATGGATGCAGGAGGACACTTTGAAAGACATGATGGCAAATTTATTTTTTCTTCCAAAGCTACTGCTAGGTATTAGTATATCCTGCTTTCTGTATCAATCGTTAGCAAAGTCTCCATGGCCTTGCTTCCCTATGAATTTAGTATACAGTTTAGTGGAGTAAGTAAATATAATTCAATCCTTCAGAAAGTATTGTGAAGGGAAAAATAAGATAAAATCACATCAAGTACAGTGACATATTCCAGGCAAATCTCATATTTTTCCTGCTCTAGCCATGGATTTAGTCTTTTTATTGTAAAAGGAGCCCCACTTCCTTTTAGTGGAGAATGGTATTTAGAAACCAAGATCTGGGTTCCAGGTGTGCTCACTGCTACTGCTGTGTCACTGTTTCTAGGTCTTCAAAGTGGACAGAGTTAGGGAGGAGGGAATACACACGTGCACACACACATTTTACTTCCCATCTAAAAAAATCATGAGTTTATATCACTGCCTTGAATTCTAATCGAGCAACCAAGATTTGTTCTTGCCTTTCCTTTTCTCCTATCTATAACTCCTTTCTTCAATAGTGAGAAACCTGACTCCCAATATCCTCAGCATTATCTGCTCCTTTACTGAAGCTAGAATAAATAAACGATAAGTGACCCCATAGACTAGAGTTCAGTATTTTTAATAGTCTTTTTTGGGGGGGTAACTTACTTTCAGTGAAATGCACAAATCATAAATGTGCATTTTTTATGAGTTTTGATATATGTATACATTCTTAGAACCCACCTATCAAGATAAAGAACACTTCCAATCACCCCAGATAATACCAAAGTTGTCTAAGAATCATAGAGACATAGAAGGTACCTTGAAGAGGCGCCTGCTGCCAAACCTGAGAAAATGAGAGGATCGTTAAAAAAAAAAAAAAAGAAAAATGGTAATAGATTTTAACTCACTGAATAAAGTAAATAAACGAGGGAGAAAGGAAAGCACTTCTTACAGTAGAATGTTAATGATAAATATCAACTTCCGTTAATAATCACTAAAACCTGTGAGTGAATTCAGAGTATTGCCCAGTAAATAAATTACTTATTATTTACAAAGGGAAAAAGAGTAGCTTTCCGGTAGAGAAATTTGGCCTAGTGATAAAAGCTATCACCACTAACGTGGGGCAAACTGACATCATGCTCCTCCTGCAATATAATGTATTGAAAAGAAGAAAACATCACTCCTGTGGTATTAATGCAAAGCATGCACAATCCAAATCTAATCATGCGAAACCCACAGACAATTCAAATCGAAGCCTCTTCTAGAAGTTGTTTTTAATTTTCAAAGAATGTCAAAGTCAAGAAACATAAACAAAGGTTGAGAAATTATTCCAGATTAAAAGGACACCAAAGACATAACAACTAAGTGCACACATAAAATTGTATTGGATCCTGGATCAGGAAGAAAATAGCAATAAAGGACATAATTGAGAAGGCTGACAAAATCTGTGTACGAGCTATGGATTAGATGTTGACTCAACATGAAACTTCCTGACTTTATTAACTGTACTGTGATTATGTAAAAAATTTTTCAGAGATGTAGTTTAAAACCACAATAAGATATTAGCACACATCTTTCAGAATGGCTACCATCAATAAATCAACAAAAACAAGCGTTGGTGAGGATGTGAAGAAAGGGGAACCCTTTTGCACTGTTGGTGGGAATGTGGATTAGTGCAGTCCCTGTGGAAAGCAGTATGGAGTTACCTCAAAAAGTCAAAAATGAAACTACTTTTTGACCCAGTGATACTACTTCTGGAAATATATCTGAAGACACCCAAAGCACTAATTCAAAAGAACATATGCACCCCTTTGTTGACTGCAGTGTTATTTACAATATCCAAGATATGGAAGCAGCCCTAGTTTTGATCAGTAGATGAGTGGATAAAAAAAGCGGTGGTACATTTACACAATGGAATACTACTTGGCCATTAAAAAGAAGGAAATCTTAACTTTTGCAACAGTATAGATGGACCTGGAGAGCATTATTCTATGTGAAATAAACCAGTCTGAGAAAGATGATTTCACTCATATGTGGAATCTAATGAAAAAAATTAAATTAACAAACAAAAGAGAAATAGACTCAGAGAATAGACTGACAGCTGTCTGAAGGGAGGGGTGTTCTGGGGGTTGGGTAAAAATGGCTAAGGAGCCCTGGCTGGCATAGCTAAGTAGATTGAGCATGGGCTGGGAACCAAAGTGTCCCAGGTTCGATTCCCAGCCAGGGTACATGCCTGGGTTGCAGGCCATAACCCCCAGCAACCGCACATTGATGCCTCTCTCTCTCTCTCTCTCTCTCTCTCTCTCTCTCTCTCTCTCTCTCTCTCTCTCTCTCTCCCTCTCTCTCTCTCTCTCTCCCTCCCTTCCCTCTCTGAAAATAAATAAATAAAATCTTAAAAAAAGAAAGGTTAAGGAATTAAGCAAAAGAAAAAAATCTCATAGGCACAGACAATAGCTTAATGATTACCAGAGGGAAAGGGCATGGGGGGAGGCAGAAGAGGGTAAAGGGGTATAGATGGTGATGGAAGGAGACTGGACTTGGGGTGCTGAACACACAATACAGCACAGAGATGATGTACCATAGAACTGTATACCCAAAACCTATACAATGTTATTAACCAATGTCACTCCAATAAATTCAATAAAAAGAGAAAGAAAGAAATATATTTAAAAGATTTTTTAAATAATAAGTAAATAAGAAAATACATGCTAAAGCAGGGGTCCCCAATCCCTGGGCTGCAGACTAGTCACCTCCCCTACTCTGTGGAAAAACCATCTTCTATGAAACTGGTCCTTGGTGCCAAAAAGTTGGGGACCACTGTGCTAAAGCATTTAGGAGGAAAGGGCATGTGTGTACCACTTGATCTCAAATGTCTGGAGGGGCTGTATATATGTATACTTATATCACAGAAATACTATATGTAATACTCATTATATACCTTACAAAAGATACTATGTATATATTTGATACACATCATTCACAGATTCCATATTTGGTAATTTGCCTGCTCCTTAAAACATATTTGTAATCCCAAAGTCAATACTCTCAGCATTTTCGCAGTCATTTGAAGAACAGAGTAGCAAAGAATTTGAGTTGAGTTGCTTGACTCTCACATTCTCAACTGAGGCTGTACAAGGTGATGCTCTGCCTTCTTGTTTCAGATCTCCTATTGCAAACAAGTGTCCTTTCCAAAGTCTACTTAGTGCTACACTTTTCCTATCTTTGTGCTTTGTATATTGGTGATTTCAATGTTTAAAATGGTCCCTAAGCACAGTGCTAAAGTGCTATATAGTGTGCCTAAGTTCAAGAAGACTGTGATGAGCCTTATGGAGAAAATATGTATCTTAGATAAGCTTTGATTAGGCACAAGTTACAGTGCTGTTGGTCATGAGTTTGATGTTAATGGATCAAATATTAAACAAGGTGTCTTAAACAGAAATATGCCTAAAATAAGGTATGCACTGATTGGTTGATGAAAATGTAATCAGAGACTGTTAGGAACCTAATCCTGTATTTCTCCTAAGAGCTTCAGTTTAGTATTCAGCATTCAGGGTGAGTTTAGAGACCATACTACTCCAAATATGAGAATCAACTGTGTACACACACACACAACCCCGATCTGCATAAAGGGTATTTGAGTGTTCCTTTCACTGTTCTTTTACCTCTTCTGTAAGTTTTAATTTATATGAAAGTTAAAAATTACTAAAAAATCACAAGTATGAAACAAATAGACAAAAATTTAATACATGCACACAGCAAATAAACCAAATGTTATAAAGGTTTACGATATAAAAATGATGTGTCCCTCTTAACTTAGACCTCTAGCTACCTCCTCCCTGCAGTGCAACCACTGTTGAGAGCTTCTGGTATATTCCTCCAGGGGTTTTCTGTGAATACACAGACAGTCTATATTTTTCTTATTTTCTAAATCCAAGTGGGAGCATGCTATAGCTACTGTTTTTCAATTTACACAGAGCTACCTTATTCTTTTCACTGCAGTAAAACATTTCTTTTACAAGTGGTCCATAACTTATTTGACCAATCTCTCCTAGATACAGGTCTAGGTTATCCTTAATTTTTTATTATTACAAACATCATTGCTCCATACATTAGATCTACTTTTTTTAAGATACTCTCCTAGTGATTTTAATAAAGTAGCTGGGAGGCACATGCAATTAGCATATTCACCATTTAATCACAAATGCCACTATTGAAGTGTCCCTGGGAAAAGTCTGTCAGTCTTGACTGTGCAGCAAGCTGAATATGCTCCTCTTTTCACCATGCTTTTAGTTAGTAAGTACTTATATTCACAGATTACAGGAAATGCTATGCTTTTTCTAACTGAAAATGCTCTGCTTCCTTGATATCATTCATTAACCATTACTGAGTGCTGCCATGACCACTCAGTAATGGATACTGTGCCAGTATCACAAAGAAAACCAGCACTGAGCACTGAAGAGAAATGGAACAAAATTTGATCCACTGCACTTTAGAGTCTTCTAAGCCCAGAGGCAGGAAGAAAATAGGACCAACCACAATAGTACTTGAAAAGGGCTACAAAAAAGCCTAGTGTGGAACAGGCACTTAAATTTTGTCAAATGTTTGTGGAATAAACAAAGTGTTTAGAGGAAACACTAAAATAAAGGAGGGAGAGAAAGGGCGTAGGAATGGGAGGACTATGGAGCAGTCTGACAGTGGCCTTGCGGAGCACAGAGAAGAAAAACGAAAGCCCAGTATCAGGACAGGGCTGCAAATCCAGTGTCCTTGTGTCAGCTCCAGGACTCTACACTGCAAGGGTCTTCACTGTAACAGGGCAGTATCGAGATAACAGCGCCTATACGCCCTAGGGCTGAGACTAACATTACACACAAACTTACATATACACATGCACACTTATATGTGTGCATAGACAGACTTATAGACATGTGTGTATATACACAAACACATCTAGAAGAGAGAAAGTGCGGAGGGAGGGCTGGCTAAAGCACACTGCTTGGCCCAGGGTAAACATTCAATAAAAACAAGCTGTCATTTCCAGCAAGGAAAATGGGGAGACAGGCACCTTTTGGAAAGCAATGGAGCAGAGGCATGACTGTAACCCCAGTGAGAGCAGGGACGATGCCACAGTCACACACCAATGGCAAAGTCCAGAGTCTGGATCACAAAAGACTCAGTAAAATGTTATGAAATCTATGAACCAATAAATAATTAAATTCTGAGAGCAGAAGTTGTATGTGACTGTCAGAAAGAGGACATGAGGGAGGCAAGGGCAGGAGGCAGGCTAGGAATGGGCAATGAGTGAAGAAAAACCTCGGATATCATGCTAAGGAGTTCAAGATTCATTCTTTATGCAACAGGGAACTATTAAAAATGTTAAAATGAGATAGTAAGATCATGATATGAGGATAATGGCTGGAAATAGGAAGAGCACAGAGTTTCTGGAACCACTTAGGTTGTTATTATAACAATGGTTGTTAGAGGTTCTCACATGTTAAGCTACCTAAGCACCACTGGGAACATATTAAGAAGCAGATTTCTAGATCCCATCCCAAAGATTCTGACTGGATAGAACTAGGACAGACAGAAGTATTGAAAAAAAAATTCAGATGTGGAGAAGAAGGAAGATGAGAAATGTCGTGATAGATGGCCTTAGTTTTTCCCAGTGACAAAATGAGGTTATTTGTTCAAGGTTAGAGGTTGGGGAGGCTGTGGCACAAATCTAGAACTCCCAATGAGAAATCATACATTTGTAGAGGAGTCTGCCCTGCCATGCTAGTAAGCATGTTCAAGATGGAAACAACATGTGCAAACAGAAAAAAAGTGAATTTCGGGATCAACACAGGAAAAAGGCTTGCGTAGGTAAGCTGGCAGAAATAAAAGAGAGGGAACTGCGGGTGCTGGTGAGAGAAGAGGGGAAGTCATTAACCGTGGACGGGTCTGGACTTGATGGAGCAAGAAGTGAGGCGGTGCAGGCAGACTCGCAGACTGGCAAGAGACAGAGGGAGAAGAGAAGGCAGAAGAGAGGGCTTGATGGAAATGTGGGAGTTGGAGGGGCAGAACAGAGGACTGTGCTATGAGAGGGGACTTGCGGCAAAAGGACAATAGTTGGATGATCCAAGTGCACCTGTGAAATAAATGTGTGCAGTCAAGTGGAAATGCTTTTTGTCTAATTTATAGAAAACCAAGTAACTGTGGTACCTGGGCATTGCTCCTAGAATGATGGAGAGAAAAATCCAGCCACGTGTCAGAGCTACTAGGTGATGTAGGAAGGTGATCAGATGATAGCAAGAGGGGTGGGAAGACGCTGTTATAACCCGAGGGCTCCTGATTCAAAGTCATCCCAAAAATGCCAAACGTGGGGAATCTTAATCAAGGTCTCATGGTGTCTTCAATTTTGTTGCTTTAAAGGGCAGAACTCTTTAAGCACTACTGTGAGAACTGCTTTTGTATATGATTAACAATCTTTTCCATTAAATTATCTACTATTCTTAAAGCTATGTAAAGATCTAAATCATTTTTAAATGAAGGTATTACACCCCTATGTCACAAAAAAGGTGTGAATTAAGACCAAAATAAAATTGACAGGTGTTTATATTAGTGCAGACTCACCACCCATAGCTTCATATATCCTTTAGGCTCTCCTGTGATGATAATGAAACCAATTAGTCAATGAATACTGTTTGAGGTTCTACCTCATCTGTTCAGCGCCTAACTTCAATTTACATCCTAGTGATTGCATATTTGCCTTTGATATATGTGGTATGTGAAAGTAAGTAAAATGAATAAATATCCATTTAAGTGTAAAGTTACCATGTCTTCATGAGAAATCTGAAAATGAAACAGCCAGTGAATCTACTTATTTCTTCTGTATTAGGAAAATAAGGTTATCACAGGATGAGAGGATTAATGAGAGTTATTTCAGAGAGACATGGTAATGGAGGTGCCTCTTTCATAAGAATACATGCAGAAACAGATGGAAAATAGTTTACTCATTAGGCTTGATCTCTGTTGAAACTGGAAATGCATGCTGCAGTGACAGTGCGGCTGTCCTGCCGGATCCTGGGGACCTGTCAATAACCTTTCTTGTTCCACTTCTAGAATCTATTAAATAATCAGGTCTCCCCTGCAATTATGCTGAGGCTCCACACCCAGAGACTTCCTTTGAGGTTGAATTAGCCCATTAACAAAGTATGCTTTCCATTCTCTTTTTTTCTTTTAAAAAGGTTAAATGGCACAATACAATTTTCTGTGCAGCAGACGTGTAGCTAACAAGGTGATAATTGGGAAACTCTGAGAAGGAAAAAACCCTACAAAACTAGAAATCTGCAGTATCTGGGAAGAGGGCAACTGAATTACCTTTAGAAGATGCAAAGTTATGGTAATAAATGCTAACGATTCAAACTGAAGTCCATAAAAGTGAAGAAAGATTTTACGGCTTTCATCATTCCACTAGAACACAGAGGGCAGACCATAATCAGGATCGTCGAGGTTTTAAACAATAATGCAAGCCAACTTTCAATACCACCCTCTTTTCTCATGTCCTTACATTTCCAACAAAATAAACACATTAGGAAGATCTTCCAAATATTCCAAATGTGAATAGTATTTACCATAATATTTGATTCTAATTTTTTCCTTTCATTTTACAGTCTTTGATCAGAAAAAAAAATATTTTCTAACTAACTTACAGAATCATTCCAGAAGAAGGGATCTCCAAAAGCTTAAAATAACTGTGATCTCTCTCTGTCAATAATTTGACACTAGCCTTCAATGATGATTGGTATTTATGTAACAGTACTTCAGCAAGGTTCAAGAGTCTATAACATCTCCAAGGAGGCACATCAGCTAGTGCATCGAGCTAAGCAGGCACCACAGACTGTATGTCTGACTCTGAAGCCCCACTTTTACAGCCCCCCCCACCCCCGACTTCCATTCATGTAGTCCTCTTGTCTGAAAGAAGCTTCACCTGTATCTTATTTGTTGGCTGCTGCACTCTGCCCTTTTTAGAGCAATTACCAATACCAACACTGGTCCTTACTCACCACATCTCGCTTGGCAATGATATACACACCCCAGACTTAACCTGCCCTGGACCACCCTCTCAGAACTCAGCTTTGACTTGTCCCCCACAAGAAACACCCCTGTTCCAACTTCCAATTTCTACCTTGGCCTGAGATGTCCCTTAGGCACTGCACCGCCTGCAACCACACGCTCTACTGAGGACTTGCCTATGCCATCCAAAACAAAATAACATGACAACAAAGACAACAACAAAATGTAGAGTATGCAAAGGTTATATGGACGAACCTAAGTTTAAATTTTTCCGCTCATGTAAATTCTTCAAATCTGTTTTTTTACTGTTTCCCATTCATCCAGCCCAGAAAGCCAGAAACCTAGGAATTACTCTCCTTCTCACTTATCTTTACCTGAAGTGTTTAAGTATCCTGTTTGCCCAGGTCTGTATGTGTAGCTGCAGTCTGCATGTGTAGCAGCAGCACACCTTTAACTCTCAGAGGGAGCCACATTCAATTTAGATGGTAAACTATATGGTCACCGTACTTCTGCTAACACCAGGCTCCAAGGTCTTTCAATTTTTCGCCTAAAATGTCTTGATCCCAAACCCTATCTTTTAGTTTTGCTTGTTCTGCTTTCTTCCCCAGACACTACGTCAGACCTAGAATGGACTCCTAGCCTCATGGCCCCAACCCACCTTTTCTTATTACCTGCCTAAAACGGAAATTGGATCACAACATTTGTCATGTTGCTAATTGCCTTCCAGATAATATCCAAACTCTAGCCTTCGTATTCTACAATTTCCTCTTGCTACATTTGCCCCTCTGTCTCAGAACATTCCCCTATACACACCCTAAAAACAAAAGCAGAGATATGGCAGGGTCACGCCTCCAAGCCTGTGTCCTTGATTCTCTTTCCCCCCTTGATTGGCTTGTCTCCCACTCAGTACAGACTTCCATGGATCACCTTTATCAAAGCACTTATCCATATTATTATGTTCCCTCCACCAGTGTATGAGCTATCTGTGGGCAAGGAACTATACTCAGTCTGCATCCCCAGTGTCAGGCACAAGACCAGATGTTCACAGTTTTCTGAAAAAATAATTGATAATGTTCTTGTGTTTGGGATAAATCCTGTCACATGTCATACACATCATCTATGGTCTGAATGAACATCGGGTGAAAAGCTCCCTTTGTGGATTTCATGCAGCCCGAGACCATTTCCTCCCTGCTATGCTGACAACCCAACTTGGGTCAGAAGTACATATTAAAAGTGTGACAGAGACAGACTATGAAAAAATGTCACATAGAAAAAGACGGTAAGAGAAACAGAGACATGGAAGGACAGAGACGGACATGAGACAGAAGTAGAGAGGCTTATGTCCTTCACTGTTAGCACAATCAATCATAAGCCAACTAAAAAGAATTCTTCAATATCCAGTCCTTATAGACCACCAGTTATGCCACTGCAGGGACGGCAGCCAGTGCAAACGCCCAGGATGAAGAGCTATCCTTGTTTCTATACCTGCAGAAGGGAGCTGGAAGGAAGGGCCACACTGATGGAGAACTGCTCCTGAGGCTCCTTAATAAACCACAATTCTAAAGGAAATTATTTTAAAACATAAAGATTTGGGTCTCTTTCACTAATGCCATTCATATTACTACCTTCTTTTTATTCCTTTTGGTCGTAGAATTCAAAATCAGTTTTGAGGTATTTCTGCCACTTGGCAGGACTTTTCTGAGGGACAAGGGCCTAGGAACAGACATAATCTCTCTTCATAAGAGAGATTAACCTCTCTTCATATTATTTTCATAAGCAACTAAAAAACAAAAAACACTGGCAAAATTAGGTTAAAATGAATATCAGACATAGCAATGTAATCTGAGGTGTACAGCAGAGAAGATTTAAAGATCTTACTTACTTGCATAGCATGAAGTGACTATGAAATGACCCTGGAGAGTATCCAACTGGACTTACTTCACCCATGCAGAAATTTAGTGATATAATTGATAGGTTAAGTGGCCCAAGGCAAAATAGCTATGAGAACTAATGGTTCTAAGGCCTAAGGCTTCTAAATCATGGCTCAATCCTTTCCCAACACATCACAAATGATGATGGGGGCTGATATGACTGGTATGTAAACTGATTATATTAATAATTTGCGAAGACGGCAAGAAGCAACTCTTTCTCCTCTACTGTCTGAACTTCAGGAACCTTAACATATAAGACCTAAAGTGTATATAGCCTATCACACTAGGCTATACTTAAAAAAAATAGGTGTATATCTAGAAAATTAACAGAGAGATGATAAAAAATAGAGCAAAAAAAGGTGCATGCAAATAATACTAATGACCTTGTAGCCAGTAATGGCCTAAATGTATTGTACAAAGAGTTTTCAAACATGATGCTTGACAATTGTGATCTGTATTGTCAGAAATTTGTTGCTAACATCACAACAGTCAAATTTGCAAATAATTTACTTTTGAAAATATATTTTTAAAATCTCAAACAACCTTATTAAAAAATGAGCAAAGGACTTGCATAGGCATTTATCCAAGGAAATGTACAAGTGGCTAATAAGCACATGAAAATATTCTCAATATCACTAGCTATCAGAGAAATACAAATCAAAATCACCACCAGATACATCTTCATACCCACTAGGTTGGCTACTATTTAAAAAAGCAGAAAGTAAAAACTTTTGGGAAGAATGTATACATTGTTGGTGGGAATTTTAAATGGTGCAGCTACTGTGGAAAACAGAATGATGGTTCATCAAAAAGTTAAAATTAAATTTACAATATAATCCAGCAATTCTACTTTCTGGGTATATACCAAAAAGGACTGGAAACAGGGTCTTGAGAGATAGTTATACACTGATGTTCACAGCAGAATTATTCACAAAGGCCAAAATGTGGAAGGATCCCAAGTATCTACCAACAGATGAAGGGATAAACAAAAATATGTCACAAAAAGACATAATTATATAAGATACCTACAGTAATCAAATTCATAGAGACAGAGAATGAAGTGGTGGTTGCCAGGGGCTGTGGAATAAGGGGTTGAGAAATAGTTATTTCATGATTACCGAGTTTCAGCTTGGGATAATGAAAAAGCTCTGGAGATAAACGGTGGTGATGGTTGTATAATAATGTGAATGTACTTACTACTACCAAACTGTACACTTTAAAATGATTCAATGGTAAACTTTATGTTCTATGTATTTTCAAATTTAAAATATATATATATATACATTGTATATATCATATAATCATTTATATATATTACAGCTTATATATTATATAATAATTTATTATATGATATATACAATATGTTTTATATTTCTACATATATTCAAATCAGAGTGGAGTCAAAGTTATCACTTTAAGAAGATCAAATTGACTCATTTGCATAAAAGTATGCTTTGGTTGTGTGAGAGAAGGGTGGAGTTACTGACAGTTCAGAAGTCTGGGTACACCTGTCGAAATGGGCCATGCCAATCAATGTCAGGGCAGAGAAAAGGCTGACTGTGACACAGACAGATGCCATACAACTTGGCTTCTGGTGAACAAAGACTCATCTAAAAACCTAACTGTTCAGTAAATTAATGCCTCGTGGTCTCATCTTAACTTTCTTCATGATGCTGCTGAGTTCAAGCTTTGAATCACCTCTTCCTTTACAGCAAAAAGCCGCCTAAGGGGAAAAAAGCAATAGATAGAGTCTCTTGAACCAAATTCCCACTAACTTGGTGACTATATAATCAGGAGTTAGGCACTCTAAAATAGCAAAGAAAAAAAAAAGCCAGTTTTCAACTGGGCACCCTGGGGCCAAGTGGAGGCCATACAAGGCCAGTAGACCAGGAAAAGTGAGCAGGCTATTTATGATTTTAAAAATGGAGAAAAATGAGCACATGTTCAAAGTGAGTTTAGAAAACTAGATTTTTGAAACAGTGAAAAATTATAATATGCACAAACTCAGTCAATTACATCAAGGACCAGAAGACACTTCAGAAAAAATTTTAATATTATAGAATAGCTAAACACTTTAAAGTAACACAATAGAGATATTCAAATTGCTAAATAAAGAACAAATAACCATTTTAAAAATCAAAGAATTAGGAAACAAAATCAGGCAGAAACAAAAAAGAAGGTAGAGAAGAAAATAAACAGTGGTCTTAGAAAGAAGTAATAGTTATAAAGTTAAAAAAACTTGAATAAAACTATTAAGTTGGTAGAAAGTACTAAGAAACTGACTAGCACAGGAGCATAAAGAATAGTTAAGATACATGGCTGATAGTTATCAAGCTCCAGTACCTAAGAGTGGACCAAAAAAAAGATGGTGGATGGAATGGAGGACAACCACTATTCAAAGAGAGCTAATAAGGCACATTTTTCTACAGTATTGTCATAAATAAAGATAAATCTATGCCAAGATATATCATGGTAAAATTGGAGGGATTCAAATGTAAAAAGAAAGACATAAACAAGAGAAAGGCATCATTATCTGCAAAGAAATAACAATTCTGTTAACATCAGACTTCTCAAGAACAAAGGTCAGAAGTAGTATATTCAAAGTGCTTTGGGAGAATGACTGCCCTTCTAGAATTTTACACCCCACAAAATTATCATTCAAGAATGAAGGCAACATAAACACATTTTCAGATATATAAAAAAACATAGAGTTTACCACTTATAATCCCTCACATAAAAATATTCAAAGGATATATTTCATTGAGAAAAAATCAAATTGTGAAAAAAAAAGCTTAGGATAAAAAAAGGTGAACACAAAACTTGATAAAATGTTAGTAAATATGCTTAACTACTGACTAATTAAAAAGTTTTTTCAGTGTCAACATCATAAGAGAATATTACAAATATTACAAATAACTTTATGCCAATACATTAGAAAGTTAAATGAAATAGACAAATTCCTAGCAAAAATACAATTTATTAGAACTGACATAAAAAATAAAATCTGTATAGCTTAATAATTAGGAAAAACTTAATTTGTGGTTTAAAATTTCCCACAAAGAAAACTCCAGGGCCACAAGGTTTCAATGGTAAATTTGATTAAAAAGTCAAGGGAAAAAAGGAAAAAAGGTCAATCTTTAAAATATTCTTGCAGACGATAGAAAAAGGAAATACTGGCCCTGGCCAGCATGGCTTCAGTTGGTTGGAGTGTGGTCCCATATACCAAAAGGTTTCAGGTTCAATTCCTGGTTAGGGCACATACCCATGTTGTGGGTAGAATCCCTGGGTATATGGGAGGCAACCGATCAATGTTTCTCACATCTATGTTTCTCTCTTTCTCTCTCCCCTCTTCTCTCTCTAAAGTCAATAAACATATTGAGAAAAAATTAAAAAGAAAAAGGAAATACTTCCAAACTTAGTTTTATATAGATAGCATAATCTTAACATCAAATGCTGGTAAGAAAGACCATAAGAAACACAGAAGGTTACAGACCTATCTCACCCCTGAACACAGATTTAGAAATCCTGCATACCTGCAAATCAATTTTGGAAATATATTAAAAAGGTGTTGTATTTTAAACCAAGTTATGGTTATGCCAAAAACAATCACTATATGTCACTACATTAACAGAATAAAGCCAAAAATAATGAGATCACCTCAAAATATATGGAAGGGCCTGAAATTTTTTAAATCATTTATGATAAAAACTCTTTGCAAACTTAGCAAAGAAGAAAACATCCCTAATTTTTATAAAAGGCTTTACCCAAAAAAAAACCTTACAGCAACCACTTTAAGTAAATACTAATTTCAAAACTTTCAAGATCAGACATTTAATTAAGTTTTAATTTTACATTACCATAGTTCATTTAGTTCAGTCTCTCCAATTAGATTTACTCCAATAAGAATCAAAGAATCATTCATGGTAAAATAGCTTTTTCGAAGTTAGTATAAATTGCCTTTCGCGTTTAGATCTATAAACATCCTGGAATTCTCTGTTGAATAATTACAAATATAGGGTTACTTCATTTTTTCCATATGGATACTCAATTATCCCTCTGCCATTTGCACAAAAGGCTTTCCTCCTGCTTCCCTGTTCCAGAGTGCAGGTGTTATCATAAGTCTAGCATAACATAGAGGTGTTTCTGGGCTTCTTATTGCATCTATGGGCTTATATGTCATGTCTATCTTGTGTCAGTTCCACACTCTCACAGTTATTGTAATTTTTAAAAAGACATCAGGTGAAGCAAATCTTTTAACTTAGTTATTTTCGTATTCCTGGCCCTGTGTATTACCATGCAAATTTTAGAATCTGCTCATTAAATTTTTCATATAATTGCCCTAAATTTCTATTTTTTAACTATTCTGGCTATTTAAGATATATTTTGAAACAATCCTACAAATTGTTTTTGGATATATGCAAATAGCATTACAACAGTAAACATCAATTTGAACTCAGTTGTCACCTGTGGGGAGTAAAGCAGGAAGGAAAATGTTATCAGGGAGGCATAGGTTTGTCAACTACATTTCCTTTTTTTTAACTATGTATTCTTTTTTTTTAGACTTTATTTATTTTTAGAGAGAGGGGAAGGAAGGGAGAAAGAGAGGGAGAGAAACATTAACATGTGGTTGTCTCTCGTGTGCCTCCTACTGGGGACCTGGCCCACAACCCAGGCATGTGCCCTGACTAGGAATCAAACCAGCAACCCTTTGTCAGTTCACAGGCTGGCACTCAACCCACTGAGCCACACCAGCCAGGGCTGTCAACTGCCTTTCTAATGTTTCAGTCCTGAAAAGAATCTGTGGTAAAATCCTACCATATTTGTAGAGGTAGACAGTTAGCTGGAGGGCACACAGTCCTATTTATCAACAAATCAAGTCAAGGAATATAAGTATGTATGTTTAGAATATTTCATCATTTTTTAAATGAATAAAAATAAATATAAAATAGCTATATGGTAGGCCAACACAAACTAATGTGTAGTTCAAACTCTGCCAAATGGACTCTATGAGGGTCATCTATTTATGATTCACTATCCTTGGTAGTGAATTATAGTCAATAGTAGTAATTTATAAATCTCATGGGGAGGCTCTTTAGAAAATACATTCTTCCCTCTTATTGAAAGAAAACATCTGATTCATTACTCAGCTAAGTGACAGAAAGAATAATTAAGCTATCCAGTACATAAATTACTGCTTACTTTACCCATTCTTCATTTGCAAGATCCCAAGATTACACATACAAAATGAAAACGTAAATGTACCATTGGAAAAGCTGTGCAATGATGTCATCACAAAACAATTCTCATTTCTCTACCAAAACACAGTACAACTTTTAAGTCCTAACATTTCATGTGAGTCCAAATCCTCTTCTTATCCTGTGTGTAAAGGAGCAGTGCACACTTGTAATTGAAATAGTGAAGAGACTTGTTTTTCCTGTTGTCCAAGATGAGGTCCATTAAAGACACAGAACAACTACGCTTACCTGTGTTGACTAAGAATTCAGTAAGGTAAATTACTTTATTTAATTTGGTCACTAGAACATCAATATAAACCTTAGATTTTTCCATTTGCATTGGCTCTAATCAATATTTGTTATTTGACAACTTTGAGGATCTCATTTCCAGGGTGAGTGACCTTGAGGTTAGTGTTTCAGCCCTTTTCCCTCGGGCCAACATAGTTAACTTAGTTGGATGTGCCATGAGGACCCTGAGAAAACAATGCCCCATAGCCACATACTACTATCTATGAATTCCATCCATCTGTCCTGTGAAAATAGGCAGAGCCAGTTCTAGGCAAAAGGAGTATTTTACATTTGACTAGGGATCAAAGCATTAAACTAAAGGAAGCAAACTCTAATGGGTGGTTTCAAGCACTAGCCAGCAGAAGGCAAAAGATTTCAGGGTGGAATAGCTTTTCAAATAGTCCCATTATCCCATTTCATAAGTGGCTGTCTATTCATAAAAACAGTGCCATAGTAAGAGATAGTTGCCTACAGGGAGGGCTTAATTGAATACATCTGGCATCGCTGGTGGTGAAATAATGCAAAAGCATAGGTCTTATTTATGATAAGAACTTGGTATAAGTATCAGAAAACAGCAGGCTAACTTTGACTACCTTGAAAACGAGATATGAGGAAAGTCTGCTGAGGATTTCTGGAAAACTCTGCTCCATGTTTAAAAAGGAAACAAGGACACTTTTCTGCATTTGACTCTGTTGTAGGAGTGAGTGGTGCTTGATACCCTTGCTGCCATCTTTCAAGCCCGAGGGAAAAAATGCTCAAATTTTAGAGCCCTGGCATTATTGAAGGTTTCCTGGTATTTTGTTCTTATTTAAGCCATTTTGAGTTTGGTCTTTCTTGGTTGAAGCCAAAATACACCCCTATTGCTCTCTTGTAAGAAATACTTCCCATAGTCACATCTGGAAAAAACCCACTGAGCTGCCTGCCCATCACTGCTTAATTGACATATTCTTTCTTCGTATAGCAAGTCCTTCAAAACCATTTGCTTCTGGTCTTTATTCTGAAGATTTCCTTTTAAAACTATAACATTTTTCTCCACAGCTTTATGGAGGTATAATTGAGAAATCAAAATTGTATCTACTTTATGGGGTAAAACATGATGGTTTCATACAGGCATACATTATGAAATGATTATTAAAACTGTAACTTTCAACTTCATAATCCATCAACTATTAGTATCTGGTTTAGATGATTCTGCAGTTACTAATGTATCTCTTTGATTCTAGAGATAAAAATACCAAAACTTCTTCTAGTTAGATAGATGATTCCTAAAATATATTGCACATATTTTGTCAAATTTTATAGATGTTGGCAAGACCTAAGATTTAATGTATTGTCTATAAATAGAAAGTTCTTGTACATTTCCATAAGGTTAATAGCCAAGAAAATGTAATATGGGTATTGAATGTGTGTATATATAAAGGTCATATAACACATAATCTTTCCAATCTACACTACAAGAAAGCTATTAAAGGAGATGCTGAGGACCTCCTTATTTTTTTTAAAAGTTCCTTAAACAAAGAAGTTTGTGGTAGCAATTCTCTAAATATGTAAAAGTATCACAGAACCACTGCTTTCAGGAAAATAAAGAGCAGTCATAAAGTTGCAGCCCTCTGATGAGAGAAGCTCTAATATGAACATGGGGCTACAATCCACAGGACTCTAAACAGACTATGGGGTCAATGAAATATCCTGGTATCAGAAGGCGTGGTTGACATAACTCCATTGTTAGCAAAGCAAGCTGAGGATGGAACTGTGGGCACAAAGGATCAGGAAAATGATGTCTGCTGTTCTCAGAATCTTACATTTTGTAGTAGTTATGGTGATGGCAGTGATAGTAATAGCAGAGGTGGTGGCAAAAATATGAATAATAGTTAACATGGATGAAATGCTTACTATGTAATAGGCTCTGTTATGAACATTTTACATATAAGCACTATAATGATTCCCAATACAAACTTGTCCGTTCTCTTGCTTATTGCATCTCCTCATTTGGCAGTCAACAAAGATTATGGTGCACATATCAAAGGTTTTATGGTCAGCCATCTTCCCCACTTCTTCCTCTTCCTCTTTCTATTAGTTTTTTTTCTGGGATAAACATATCTTTTCCAGCAAAAGAAAAATACGTGTGAGACTTTTTTGTGTGAGATTGGAAAAATAAACATGGAAATGGTGAAAAAATGTGACATGCATTAATTTCTTGCAACACAAGAAAGTTGATGGGATTCTCATAGCTGAATTTATTTGGGAATAGAATGAGGAAACACTGCATAATCCTGCATTAAGTCTCTATCAGACAACGTTTATGATAATGAAAGCAAAACTAGATCTAGGAACTATTCCAAGTCATGGAGATTAGCAAGTAATCACAGGCTCAAGTCGTAATTCTGGAGAAACATGAAAGGACTTGAAGAATTAACTAGCAAAAAAGAATTTTAAATAAAGAAAATTTTGACCTTCACATGCATTGGTCAGTACCAGCAAAACTCTACTTTCACCTATATATAGCTCCATCATTGTACCTTCCTTTATTTTATAATTACCTCTTGATATATCTAAATTGGAAGGAATCAACCTGAAGTCAGGAATTGTGGATTTCATGTTACTGACTCCAGAAAAGTACATGGTCTAGGCAACAACCTGTAGTACTTCAATTTAGTAGTTTAATATTAGGAGCTCTCTGGAGTGGCTCCAAGCCTCAGTTTCATCATACTGTAAATGTGTTTACAGTACCTATCCCACTGGATTGTGACAAATGGAAGCTATAATATAGTCAAAGTACTTAGTTAAGTGACTTGGACACAGTACTCAACAAATGGCAAGTATTATAAGGTACAAAACAAATTAATGTATACATGTATGGTTCAGTGAACTATGGTTGCCAGAAGGCATAAATAATGAAAAATGGCCAACCCTGGTCTTAAGAAACTCCCAGTCCTCATAGAACACGGCACTCACTGTTGATGCAGAGTACGATAGGGAGAGCAAGAACAAACTCTGCCACAGTTTCCCCAGTGGGGGGATGACTAGGTTGATATAAGACCCTTTTATAGTTACTGACTACCAAATTCTGTGTGCATTCAGTCTTATCTTTCATCATCTCTAGTTCTATTTATTTCTAATTTAAATATTAATACTTTCTCTTCACAAATTACCTAAAGTACACAGACACATCTGTGACTTAGGCATAATGTTTGAAATGTGCATTTAAACAGAATGACTTCATTTCTACAGTCCCTTCACACTGACAAATAGTAAAGAATGAATGAATGAGTGAGCAAAAAAGAAATTAAGACAGGAAGAGCTTAGGCAGTTCATAAAATCAAAAGAATAATAGTATTGCAACTCTGAAATTTATGGTAACAAAACCTAGGACAAGAAGAAAAGACTGCTAAGATTAGTGCAAAATGTATCATAAATTATAGATTTATAGTGATAGTTACGTTAAACTGAAATTTACAGTGCAAAAGAGGAGAAAGTGGATTTAATCACCTGCTCAGACTATTTCATTTTATCATATCATTTGACAGCTAAGCTTTGATACATAATATGAGTCTGTCCATCATTATGTAGATTTGAAGTGTGGTCCATGCACCAACAGCATCAATATCACCAGGGAGTTTGTTAGAAATGCAGAATCTCAGGCCCCATATTGAGCATACTGAATCAGAATCCGAATTTTAACAAGATCTTCATGTGATTCATCAGTATATTAAAGTTTGAGGAGCATTAATATAGGTAGCTTGTTACCAGGAAGTCCATAAATTAGGTAATTTAAACTCAATGCCTTACTTTCTATAAATTATGTTTATCTTCAGATTTGTAAGCAAAATTTAAATCCTTTAGCTCTGAATAATCAACCTATAAATTTTATAAGCAGGATAAAACTTTAGGAAATGGTTCTTTGAATCCCTGAATAAAAAATACACTGTGCTACTTACACAGTGACCACTCAGCTACCATTTCCTCATTTGTAAAACAGAGAGAATAACAGTACCTAAACTCAGAGGGTTATTGAGAGGACCAAATTAAGACATGGAAAGCCCTTAGAATAATACTGAACATAGAGTTAGATTTACATGAGTGTTAATCACTAACTATGATTATTAGGATCTTGAATAGGGTTTGTTATGACAGGTTTGCATATCAACGCCCACCAATTCTCACCTATTTTTGTTGTAGTGAAAAGTATTTGAGATGTTATCCAGGATTAGAGAGAAAAATACTCCATGTCCACAAAAGAGAGAGCCATTAAAAACTCCTTCACTGAGAAGAAATTTAACAATCAACATTGCTGAATTACTTCATCAAGTGTGGACTGACTTTTTGAGCAACTATGGATACACACAGAATAAATAACTTTTAAGTAAAGTATGTGAATAAAATTTACAATATTGATTAATGAAAATTCTTCAGTAACAAGTATTACTCTGTATAGGACTAAATATTGAATTCATAATTCAGGATTGTATAAAGAACACTTAAAGAATGAACAAAAGTTAGATTATTGAGTATCCTACTGAAAGTACTGTAACAGTAAGTTTTACTTTAGGGGTGTTGCCACACTTACACACAGAGGCCCAGAACAAGCCTAGCAGGAGGAGCTGGAGTGGGGACAGAGATCTCTTGCACGGAACAAGACAATGTTCACATGTTAAAGCCACCAGCTTGCTCATCCACTTATATCAAGCACTGATCCAGGTTGGGTAAAGACAGCCACAAAAAACAAGCATTTAACTCAAAACATGCAAAATATGAAACCCAGAATTAAAACCACACTATAACTTGAGTTTCCTACTTATTAGACTTAAACAATAGTTTTCAAGGTATTCAGGAAATAATTGCAGAGATGAGGCTTCAGGGTGATGTAAGTCAGACTTGTTAGCACCTAGAAGAGTGCCATCACAGCCAGATGGATGGATTTATAAGAACACAGAGACTATGCAGAGGACGATGCCAGAGAAGGAGAGACCTAAAGCATAATCAGAGAGAGACTGAAGGAGAAGGGAGAAAGAAGAAAAATTTCTGCTTCCTGCCAGCCCCACACAATACAATTCCCAGATGGCTCCCAGAGTTTCCTGACCAGACAAGCCACAAGCTCTCAGCGGCCAGCAGACCTTTCCCCCAACGTTTCCTCTCATCCCCGCTAGGGAAGAGTCTTGCATAGTATTATAATCATGTAAAATCTTCTTCTTAAGACAGGCCAACAACATTAAGTGACCAAATGAGTCTCTTATTCTTTTCATATACATAACCATGATCACTCTACACAGTTAAAAATTGCCAACACTTGCCAACAATAATATCTGTAGCACTTATACCTAACAAAATCTGCTCTTTTATATCTGAACAGGCAAGCAATTTGCCATGAGGAACATGTAATATATGAAGGTATATGTGATAGGCTGAATTAGGGTCTCCCAAAGGTATCCATGTCCTAATCCCTGGAACCTATGAATATGTGACTTTACAGTCAAGAACAATTTCACAGATGTAATTAAGAGAAGATCTTGAGATGTGGAGATTATCTTGAATTATCTTGGTGGGCTTCATGTAATCACAAGGGTTCTTGTAAAAGGGAGACAGAAATTCAGAGAGAAGATGATGTGACCACAAAGGGAAGAGAAGAAGAAAGGCAATCCAGAACCATGAGCAAGGAACGAGGACAGCCCTAGAAGCTGACAAAGGCAAGGGAACAGATTCTTCCCTAGAGCCTCCCAAAGCACCCAGTCCCATTGACACCTTGACGTTAGCCCCGTCACATGGGTTTTGGATTTCTGAACTCTATAACTATAAAATAATAGACATGTTGTTTTAAGTTGCTAGGTTTGTGGTAATTTGTTATATCAGTAATAAAAAACTAACCAAAAATATAATTAATAGACACTAATTATACTAATTATAAGTGAATAATTAGGAAATAGCTCTCTCTGATCTACAAATTACAAAGTACTTTATAGACACATACTTTTTCAGCAGTCAAATGCTAACTGCCCTATCAGAAGTTCTTAAGTTTATTGCACAAAAGCAATAATGGAAATTACATAACAGTGCAAGTATATATACACTGATTTTCAACTTTGAAGGCAGAAAAAAATTTCTAATGCAAAAAACTCAGTCTATTTCTAGATATCTCTTTGTGTCCAGAGATAAAACAGTTGTGAGTACATTTAAAATTGGACTTGAGCCACTAACTTGTGGTAGCAACTGTGTTACTCATCTGTGCTTGCCCAGCACAGCGTAGGGCACACTGCTTGTACAATGCTGGTTGGGGTTCCATCAATGTTTGGCAATTAAATGAATGACTCAACAAATGAAAAACTAAAGAAGAAAAACTTAGATCCTTAGCCAGATTTTATTATTTATTATTTAGATGGAGATTTATTCCAAATTTACCTAGATCCTGGCAATAGATTAAAAATGAACAGCTTACTTGTTTTTTTAAAAAAATTGAATTTTTTCCCTTTTTTAAAATTGTTGTTCAAGTACAGTTGTCTCCACTCCCCCCTGCCACACTCCCTCACCCCAGCCATCCCTACCTCCCACCCTCAACCCTACCCACCTTTGGCTTTCTCCGTGTGACCGTTAGACATGTTCCTTGATGACTCTTCCTCCTTTTCCCTCCATTATCCTCTCCCACCTCCCCACCTGGTTACTGTCAAATTAGTGCTTAATTTCAGTGTCTCTGATTATATTTTGCTTGCTTGCTTGTTTTGTTGATTAGGTTCCACTTATAGGTGAGATCATATGGTATTTTTCTTTCACCACCTGGCTAATTTCACTCAGCATAATCTCCAGTTCCATCTATACTGTCACAAAGAGTAGGAATTATTTCTTTCTTTCTGCTGCATAGTATTCCATTGTATAAATGTACCATAGTTTTTTTGATCCATTCATTTACTAATGTGCACTTAGGTTGCTTCCAATACTTGGTTATTGTAAATTGTGCTGCTATGAACATTGGGGTACATGGGTTCTTTTGGACTAGTGTTTCAGGATTGTTAGGGTATTATCCCAGCAGTGGAATTGCCTGATCAAAAGTAGTTCCAAGAAAATAGAATTTTTTAAAGGCCATTAAAGATGAAACTAAAAAATTAAGTTAGTAACAGAAAGTTCCAGTTTTAAAACAAATCAGACAGAGAAAGACATATACCATAAGATTTCACTTCTATGTGGAATCTAAGAGACAAAAAGAAAAAAGAATAAACAAAGTAGAAACAGAAACAGATATGTAGAATAAGCTGATGGTTGCCAAAGAAGAGGGGGTGGGAGGGATGAGAATTTTTTAAAAGGCTATTTAAAATGAAATAAAAAGAAACAATGATAAGAGGCCCAGCTTTTGGTTAGGATGCAAAAGGTTGCAAAATAAAGAAATTCAGCCCCACTGTAACAATGAAAAAACAATACATTTAAAAATCTTATCTGGCCCTGGCTGGCATAGCTCAGTGGATTGAGCGCGGACTGCGAACCAGGCATCACAGGTTCGATTCCCAGTCACGGCACATGCCTACGTTGCAGGCCTTGGCCCCCAGCAACCGCACATTGATGTTTCTCTCTCTCTCTCTCTCTCTCCCTCTCTCTCTCTCTCTCTCTCTCTCTCTCTCTCTCTCTCTCTCTCTCTCTCTCTCTCTCTCTCTCCCCCCCCCTTCCCTCTCTAAAAATAAATAAATAAAATCTTTAAAAAAAATCTTATCTGTCATAAAAGATATTGAAGAGATCTGGACAGAAATCTAAATCAATGAAATTCCAGACAGATGAATTCTTCTAGGGTGAACAGACATTGATGGCTGCTTCTACCACGGGTGCCTGAGTAGTCAGAAGTTAGCCTGCTCTTGGTAAAGAAACTGCATTGGAATAAGAAAAATGAGTCAAATTTTTATTAGCCAGTCATCGGCTGGTGTGGCAGACTGGAAAATGGAGAAGCAGTTAGCCCTCACTGTCAGCCAATTCTCCTTCATAATATTTTTGCTTAGCAAGCACTCGTGTGGAAGAAGCTAGCAACTGGGCAGAAGGCAGAGAGAGCGCTTATAATCTCACATACATAGACCCCAAACTACTTCAGGGCCAGATCTCAGCATTCTGAGCAAATCAGATGTAAAATCCAGTTCCTGATTAGAAAGAAGAGATCTGGCTGAATCCCCTTAGTTGTCTGACAGCAGAAAGGGTAAGGCTTTCTGAGGGTAGGTATTATCTATTTCAGCTTCAGCATTCTTTTAAACACAATTTAAAAAGATAAGTGAAAAGCAGGAAAAATGTGACCCATAAGAAGAAAAAAGCATACAAGGGGAATAACAGATAACTAAATGGTTGGAACTAATAGATACAGACTTTAACTTATGAATATGTTAAAGAATTTAAGAAAAATGTACAAAAGGATTAAAAGGTGGAGAATCTCATCAGAATAATAAAAAGTCTTAGAGGAAAAGAAGTAGAAATTGTAGAACTGATAAGTACAATATCTAAAATGATTAATTCATTGGAGGGATTTAATGATTACCTGGACACAATAGAAAAGATTAGTAAACACAGAGATAAATCAATAAAAACTATCCAAAATAAAGCACAGAGAGAAAAAAACAATAATAAAAAACACACCCTGAGCATGAGTTCTATGGCGTAATTCCATATAGTCTGACATATATGAAGTTGCAGTCGAAAGGGAAAAAAAATGGAGTACAATTGTTGGAAGAAATAATAGATGAGAATTTTCAAAGGCAGTTGAAAGACAATCCAACAGAGTGAAACCCCAAGCAGGATAACAGACAGAAAACCATATAGGTCAAACTGCAGAAAACCAAAGTAAAAGGAGAAAGGCAGTGAAATGGTATCTTTAAGAAGCTGAAAAGAAAAAATAAAATATTAAAACTGGCAACCTAGACATCTATATACAAGGAAAATATTCCCAAAAAGGAAAGGTGAAACAAAGATATTTCCAGACAAACCAAAGCTGAAAATTTCATGTTACAATACCAAAAATATTAAAAGAAGTTGTTCAGATTTAAGGGAAATAATCACAGAGAAAAATCAAGATCAACAGAAAGGCATAATCAGTGTGGGGTACATATCAAGGGAAATATAAAACAATATACCATATTTTTCAGACTATAAGACACACATTTTCCCCAAAATTTGGGAGGAAAATGGGGGTGCATCTGATAGTCTGAATATAGCTTTACATTTACATTGGCGAAATAGTATGTTATTTATGTTATTAAATATTTTACCACATTTTTTGCTTAAAAATGTCTTTCCCTATTTTCCTCCTCTAAAACCTAGGTGCATCTTATGGCCCAAAAAATATGGGTAGGTTTAATTTCATTGAAAGACAATTGGCTGTATGAAGTAAATAGAGCAATATACTGTGGGATTATAATATATGGAGAAGTAAAATACGAAATAATACAAAAAACAGGAATAGTAAAAAGAATGACACTATTGTAAGGTGGCTGACTGTTTCCTGAAGCTGTGTAATAGTTACTGATAGTAAAATAAGATGAATTAATTATGCATATTATAATCTAGAATAACTACTTAAATACAAAATGTGAAACTAAATAGCAATAAGGGTGCTAAAATGGAATGTAAAAACAAACAAACAAAAAAGTCCAACAAAACTGCAATTTCCAAATAAAGAATAAAAGGGAGAAATGGGGAAAAAAATAAAAGAATAATAAATTAAGCCCAAGAATATCCCATGTAATTATATTAAATGTAAGATATATTTGACACTCAAATTAAAACTGAGTTTTAAAAAAAGACCCAACTCTATGCTGTTTACAAGAGACATACTTTTTTTTTTTTGAGATTTTATTTATTTATTTTTAGAGAGCAGGGAAGGGAAGGAGAAAGAGAGGGAGAGAAACATTAGTGTGTGGTTGCCTCTCATGCGGCCCCTATTGGGGGCCTGGCCTGTAATCCAGGCATGTGCCCTGACTGGGAATCGAACCTGTGACCCTTTGGTTCACAGGTTAGCACTCAATCCACTGAGCCACAGCAGCCAGGGCAAGAGATATATTTTTAATGTAAAGGTGCAGAGTGACAGTAAAAGACGAAAAAGATGCATTACGAACACTAATCATAAGAAAGGCAATGTCTGTACATTAGTATCCGAAAAACTAAACTTTAGAAGTATCATCAGTTATAAATATTGATATTTCATTACAATAAAATGCCCAAATAATTTTTTAAAAGCCCCAAATTGGTTCTCTGCTTACATTAATAAGCTTGATAAATCTTTTTTCTCCATACAATTTCTGAAGGCTTATAAACTCCCGTGGAGTGTTTATGGACCTTAATATGAAAGAAACCTCTTTTAGAATTCACATTATTTTAAAATTCAATAATTTTCTTTTCAAGTAGATGACCTCCTCAATTCTTAAAAACCATTTTTACTGTTATTTACTTGAGTCTTGCAAGTCACCTTACCTGAAATGTCACCTTCTGGCTGATGTCAGACACGCGGAACTGCTTCAGAAAGCGCTCGTCCTCGCTCCAGAAGAGGCGAATGTCAGGGATGTCGTAGAGGATCATGGCCAGTCTTTCCAACCCCAGGCCAAAGGCCCAGCCAATTCGATCTTGAGCACCAGCTACAATCAGGAAACAACAACAACAAAAGAAACACTGCTTTAAAATTCATGAAGAGTTCACAGGTATATACCACTTCTGAGAACTAACCAATAACACTGGTGAGTGCCTACTAGTGGCAAGGCACTGGGGAGGGGCTGTGGGGACATCCAAGATGATGCCCAATCTCAGATTGCTCCTGTTCCCCATATTCCTTACTTCACTCACTAAGGCACTTTAGAGTCTTACTGTCTCTAATACTGACTTTCATTTCTGATTAAACTGTAGGCTCTTTTAAGCCCTGGGTCCTGCTTCTGATATACGATTTTCCTGTAATCCTTGTTTGCCCTGATTCAAACATAACTATGCTCTGGTTCCAAATGATAGGCAGATGCATTCAAACCCTGCTACGGTAGACCATTGACATTCAGAAAATGTGTGTCAGGCCTTCAAGAACTGTGAATAACATTAAAACACAACTCTTACTCTTAGAAGAGCTACCTCAACAATACATTGAGAGCAAGCAAGCCAAGGTGAAATGTGTATCTAGTACCATTCACTACAAAGGTAAAGTATCTTGTTTAGATTATGGCAAGGCCATGAACACAACGGGTTTATTTCACTTATCCGAGGCAGAGTAATACAGAAGATAATACACTGTTGTATGTAGAAGGTGAGAGCAATTCACATTGCTAGAAAAGCTCCTGAAAAGAGCTCAAGAAAGGAACACAATTTCAAATGCACACTAAAGCAGCAGCAGGATCCTGGGTAGACAAGATGGCCTCAAGATTCCTACTCAGATGTGCGTGCCCTGTATAAATCCCTGCCTTTGAGTGTAGGTGCTACCTGTGAATGGAGTGGATTTCATTCCTGTGTTTATATTACTTTATATGAGTCCATCTTAGCAAACTACATTCTCCTGCTGACTAGGAGAAGTGAGCTGATGATATGAAGTGAGAGGCCATGTGGCTAGGACCTGAGGGAAGCCTCAAAAGGGGCTGAGCAAGGGGCTGAGCAAGGTCCTGGCAGTTGGCAAGGATATAGGAACCTCACTCACACAGTCATAAGGAAATGATTTCTCCCAACAGCCTGAGTGAGCTCAGAAGAGGACCTGGAGCTCCAGCTGAGAACACAGTCCTGCAGACACCTTTGTTTCAATCTGCTGAGACACTGAGAATGGGATCCATTTGATATCTGTGCCCAGACTCCTGATGCAAGGAGACTGTGACATAATAAATTTGTGTTGTTTTAAGCCACTAAACATAGATTAATTTGTTGCCCAGCAAAAGGATATCCAAAATGTGGAGAAAGGAAAAAGAAATTCCAGACTAAAGAAACCTCTTTGATAGTGAAGGTGTGGAGGTGCAGAAAAGAAGGTTTAGGAATTGACTCACAGAGAGAGCAAATTAATTAGTTTACTGTAAATTAATCATTCATAAATTGATCATTTATAAATAAAACAACAAAAACAAACATGATAATAGAAGCCATGGAGAAGTGTGAACCTCACTAAATGATTTATTTAAAAGATAAATGAATAAAAATACTAAATGAGATCACAAAAAGGAAGATTCAGAGACTGGCCCAGAGGTGGGAGGGAAGGTGTCTGAAAAAGAACTGAGTGGTTGGCTAAGTGCAGAGAGCACCTGTGTCCCTGAGTAAGAATGAATGTTCAAGTGAGGAGAAGGCAAGAGTATTTAACCACACAAACAACGGGCCACAAAAATGTATGCACAACTCCTGGCCAACTGATCAGCTGCCTGAGAGAACAGTTGAAGAGCAAAGCAAAATACTGTAAAGTTAATTTACACTGATGCACAAAAACCTTTAAAAAAAAGCTGGTGAATAACTAAAGACACAAAAATTGACAAAATAATGATATACTGTTTTTTATTTATTAATAAAGGTCTATAAAATGCTCACACTCATTATTCTTATGATTCTAGTCAGAAATTTATCCTGAGGAAATAATTCAACAGAGAAAGATAAATGAAAGAAGATGTTTGGAGCAGTATTACTTATAAGACCAAAAATATAAAAACAACCTAAGTGCTTCAAATTAGGGAATGTCTTAAAAAATCATAGTATATTTTAATGTAGATTAAGAATAAGTTATATGAATAAATGTTTATTAAATTTATTAATTATAAAAAGTATTTGAGAAAATGAACTATGATGCTATTTAATAGATACAAATGAAAATTGTACTGTAAAAAATAAAAACAAAATGTGATGTTCAACGATTATAATGAGTAATAGTTTTTTAAAAATTTAAAGCATTTCTTTTTGTAATTGTTAATCTTGTCAAATAAAAAAAGTAATAAAGCCTGGCTGGTGTAGCTCAGTGGATTGAGCGCGGGCTGAGAACCCAAGAGTCGTAGGTTCGGTTCCCAGTCAGGGCACATGCCTGGGTTGCAGGCCACAGCCCCCAGCAACCACACATTGATATTTCTCTCTCTCTCTTTCTCCCTCCCTTCCCTCTCTAAAAATTAATAAATAAAATCTTTTAAAAAAAGTAATAAAGACAGGTGGGAATGTTAATGCTGCTTTGTGAGTAAAGCTTTTTACATTATTATTATTATTATTATTATTAAGGAAATGATAAAATTATTAATTGGTATTAATAATAACAATTAAGGAAATAATAACTATTACTAATAGCTATTAATAATTATTATTATTTCCTTAATAATTATTATTTCCTTAATTATTACGTCTTTTAGATTTTAAAAATCTTTTAGATAAAACCAACCATTTATAGAGTCTAATATCTGTAACTGAATGAGTAGCAGATTTAGGGTATTTGACTTTTTTTAACATTTACCAACTTTTTATTATCTTAGTCCCTCATTCCCAGAACATTTTTCTAAAGCAGGAACAGGAATAACAAAGAGCCTTTGTTATTCTTTTAGGAAATAGATAAGAAAAAGAGGAACAATCTAATTTTTTAAATGGACAAATAATATTAAGACATTCACAGAAAATGAAAGAAAAATTATCCTTAAGCAAATGAAAAGCTTACTTAAGAAAAATGCAAGATAAAAATGTGCCAAGTTATCATTTTTTACTTACCAGATTGGAAAAATAAAAACATTTGGTGACATAACATTTGAGAGCAAAGCCAAGGAAAAACAAGCATTCATACATTGCTGGTAGGTTCATTTGTGGTTTTTAAGCTGTTCACCTACGGAGTACATCAGTAGGTATCAAAATTAAAAATGCATGTACCATCTTGTTACTTTAAGTACTAGAATGTATTCTACTTATGGGAAATTATGAATGTATAAGGCTATTTACTGAAGTATTGTTTATAACAGCAAAGACTGTAAGCAACCCAAATGTCCACCAACAGGGAATTGATTCAATAAACTATTCTCTGTCCATTCAATGGAATATTATTATTATAAAAATTTGTGACAGATTTCAAAAACTAAAAGCACCAGCTGTTTGTTTTGTTTTGTTTTTTTTTACATTTATATGCCTTTTTATATAAAGAGTGACAAATACTTCAGATCACAGAAATGTTGATAGACAAAATATAGTATTTTTGTATATTTTTAAGAGGTTATAAGAAGAAAAAATTATTCTTCTTTTGTCACACTGGTACCAAACTTTCAGGAAAATCACATGATTAGTAAAAATGGATCTGCCTGTCCCCCTTACAGTATGAATTGGTCTCTTTCTTTCTGTAAAAGCTAATATATTTCTAAGCATGCAAATATCATTCATTACCTGTGGAGGTTTCAAAAAAATACCCTTCAAATTCCTTAATATCCTTCCCCTTGAATCTCAGTGGGGGGAAAGTGAGACTTCTCAGGCTATGAGAAAAGACCATGCAACAAACACCTGGTTTCCTTGAAGTACTCTCCAGACACGCCTCTCAGGATTCTCCTTCCAGAACACTCTCTCTTGGAACCCAGCCACTGTGCTCTGAGAAGCTGTAGATGTCATGCTCTCTTGACCTAGAGAGGCCATGCAGGGCACTCCAATGGGCAGTCCCAAGTACAGCCAGCTCTTGAGCCACCTCAGCCTCAACAGCAGGCATCAAGTGAAGCAGGTTCAAGAGGGTGCCCAGCTGAGGCTCCAGGTGTTGCGGATGAGCAGCAAAGCATCTCATTGTGTCCTGTCTAAATCTGTGGCTCTTTATGCCCTTAAGTTTGGAGCCGTTTGTTATTCAGCAAAAGGTAACTAGAATATCACTCTTGTTAAATTATCTGGGCTTTACTTTTTATTACAAATATTCCCCACTATGTAAAATAAGGCTAAACTGTTGCTACAACTTCATATACTCAAAATATAAGAATGATGCAAATAAAGACTAAGCCGAGATTCCGACAGAAGAGTTCTGAAGTTGAAAGCCTAAAACAGGATGAACACACTATATCATAGCACCTCATATATACCATATTATCCATTATGTCATAATACTAAAGGCCATGCCACCCATATTTTGACCACATTGCTCATCCTACAAATAAAACTGTCCTAAGCCCAGGCTACCCAATATCCCTTTTCCAAACTATTACTTTTCATCTTATTTCTCCATCTTGGTGAATGGGGTCATCATTCATCTAGTTACTCAGTGAATTTGAACTCCAAAGGCTACGTCATTTCAAATAGAGACTTGTGAATTATATCTCAGAATTTCTTTCAAAACTTCCTTTCATTCTAGTTCCATTGCTACTGCACACTTGTGCCTCCAACAAACATCTCTCACCTGGGGCACTCCAAGAAACACCTAGTCACAGTCTGTCTCTGTCTCCCTATCCAGTCCATCTGTCATAGTGTCCCCCAATTTTTTTCTAAACCATAAATCTGGCCCTGACCAGGGGCCTCAAGTGGTTGGAGCATCGTCCAGTACACCAAAAAATTGTGGGTTCAATTCCTGGTCATGGCACATACCTAGTTTGTGGGTTTGATCCCCGGTTGGGCATGTACGAGAGGCAATCGATGCTTCTTGCTCACATCGATGTCTCTGTCTCTGTCTCTCTCTCCCCCCGCTTTCAATCTCTAAAGATATTCTCAGGTGAGGATTAAAAAGAAAAATACGTAAATCCTAACACTGTCACCAGTAAGTGTGTGTGAGAGTGGAACAGTGAATAATTCATCTCAAAGAACCATATTTGACACTTTGTTCTTATTTTACACTTACACATTTTCTAAAACATAAAAAAAGCAAAACTTAAAGTTGTTTCACAGATTCCCATCCACTCTAGCTGAACTTAAACACTCATGAAACCAGGAGATTAGGTGTGCAAGGTCCAGCTGGAAAAATGCTTCATTATAAGTTAAATACCAGCACCTTCAGCTATCACATGGTGTCAAATCAATCATAAGGATAAATGGAAACAGAGTATTCAGCTATAAGTTACAGATAGATTAGGAAGAACTGGTCTCTGGTGAAGAACTTTGAAAAATTCCAGTGCATCACAGGCTGGTAATTTTGTCACATATAAAATTATACACAAGACACTGCTCAACAACAGAATTCTTTTCAAGGGCAGATGGGCCATTTGTTAACATAGATCATATTTTGAGACACAAAACACATCTCAAAATATTTTAAAGGACTGAAATTTACAGGAACTGTCCTATGTCTAAAGTAAAAATAAATCAGAAATCCACAATATAAATGTACCTAAAAATCCTCCAAATAAAGATAAATTAAATAACATACTTTTAAATAACCCATGAGTCAGAGAAGAAATCACAAGAAAATTTTAAAACACAATAAATGAATAAAAATTAAGATACAACACATTAGTATGTACATCTAAAGCTGTGATTCAAAAGAAACTTACAGTATTAACTTTTTATACTAGAAAAAAGAAAGGTCTCAAAGATACTACCTTAAGGACCTAGAAAAAGAAAATTAAGAACAAACCAAGAAAAACAAAGGGGGAAAACAGCATTAAATAATAAGATAGAAAACAGAAAAACAATAGAAAAAAATTGATTAAAACAAAAACTGGATTTTTTAAAAGATCAACAAAACAGATAAACTTCTAACCAGACTAATAATAAAGGGAAAAAGATCAAGAGGAGACAAGACACAAATTACCAAAGTCAGGAATAAAAGATAGGGTCTCACTAAAGACAGATCCTAAAGACAAAAGAAGGATAATAACAAACTCCTATAAATAAACCTTATGATAAGCATATCAACAACTATTCAACAATCTACATGAAATGGAAAAATTCCTAAAAAATAACTACCAAAGATTATTAATAAATAGACAACCTATATTAATTAAAGATATTGAATATGTAGTTAAAAATCTTCCCACAAATAAAACTTGAGTCCCAGATGGCTTTACGAGTGAAATCAATCACAATGTTAAAAAAGCAATAGTACTAATTCTAAAAAACTCTTCCAGAAAGAAAAAAATATTATGAGGCTATGTAGGGTAAGTGGAGGCAGTCTGGCTTCCTTACCCAGGTGCCTGGGTAACTAAGGGAAACAGTGTTCCCCACAGCCTTGGAGGGGCCTGATAACTAGTGTTCTTATAGCCTTGAGACTGGGTCCCATAAACTGTTCCCATAACATGAGGTGGGCTCGCATGCACAGAATTATGTTATGTTACATAATTTCTGGCATCTTGCTGGCTTTGTTCCCCTCTAGTACTTAAACAGGTAGGGACTCCCTGCTGGGCAATGATGATGAGAGACACGCAATGGGACAGGTGCCATGATGGGTGCCACAGTGGGGAGAAAGGGCCATGACATGAGACATGCAGACAGACAGGCAGCTTGTGGCATGCATGGCTCACCCACCCGTGAATAAAAGCATGCCAGACATCCCAAGGACTTCGTGAATATTTTCCATCTGCACGAATACCATGAACCTGCCTGGCCTTAAAGGATCGCAACACAGGCGAACATTACTCTTATACCAAAGCCAGATAATGACATTACAAGGTAAGAAAACTTCAATATTTGCCATGAACACAAAAAAGCAAAACAGAGGCTTTCAGCCAAGATGGAGGTGTAGGCAGACACACTGTGCCTCCTCCCACAACCAAAAGAAGGACAGCGACAAATTTAAAAACAAACAAACAAAAAACTGACAGAAAATCAAACTGTATGGAGGTCCAACAACCAAGAAGTTAAAGAAGATATACTCATCCAGACTAGAAGGAGGGGCAGAGTTGGGCAGACAGGGCTGAGAGGGCTCGCGGCAAGGCAGTGGCTGGTGGACTAGGGTGTACAAGGCGGCAGCTGGTGGAACTAGCGAGGCAGCAGACTGTGGAATAGGCAGTCCCACATTGGCGCTCAGATAAACGAGGCGAAACTGGGTAGTGAGACGGACCTCACCATGCAGGATCCCAGCTCCAGGAAATAAAGTCTCAAACCATTGATCAAAAACACGTGTGGGGGTTGAAGCAGCAGCTGAAGAAACTCCCAGTCTCACACAAGAGTTCACTGGAGAGACCCACAGGGTCCTAGAATGTACACAAACCCACCCACCTGGGAATCAGCAACAGAAGGGCCCAACTTGCTTGTGGGAAGTGGGGGAAGTGACAGAAGTCTGGCAGAGAGTGAAGCAAGGGCCACTGTTCTCTCTCAGACCCCTGCCCCACATATAGCATCACAACACAGCGACACGGGTTACCCCACCAGGGTGAATACTCAAGGCTCCGCCCCTCACTACGTAACAGGCACATCAAGACAAAGCTCCAGAAATAATACAACTAAGTGATGAAGAGTTAGCCAACCTATCAGATGCACAGTTCAAACACTGGTAATCAGGATGCTCACAGAATTGGTTGGATTGGTGGCAAATTAGATGAAAAAAATGGAGGCTATGTTAAGTGAAATAAAGGAAAGTGTACAGGGAACCAATAGTGATGGGAAGGAAACTGGAACTCAAATCAATGGTGTAGACCAGAAGGAAGAATGAAACATCCAACCAGAAAAGAATGAAGAAACAAGAATTCAAAAAAAAAAAAAAATGAGGAGAGGCTTAGGAACCTCCAGGACAGCTTTAAACATTCCAACATCTGAATTAGAGGGGTACCAGAAGGGAAAGAGGAAGAACAACAAGTGGAAAGTTATTTGAACAAATAATAAAGGAGAACTTCCCCAATCTGGCAAAGGAAATAGACTTCCAGGAAGTCCAGGAAGCTCAAAGAGTCCCAAAGAAGTTAGACCCAAGGAAACACACACCAAGGCACATCATAATTACATTACCCAAGATTGAAGATAAGGAGAGAATCTTAGAAGCAGCAAGAGAAATGGAGGCAGTTACCTACAAAGGAGTTCCCATAAGAATATCAGCTGATTTCTCAAAAGAGACCTTGCAGGCAAGAAGGGGCTGGAAAGAAGTATTTGAAGTCATGAAAGGCAAGGACCTACATCCAAGATTGCTCTATCCAGCAAAGCTTTCATTTAGAAATGGAAGGGCAGATAAAGTGCTTCTCAGATAAGGTCAAGTTAAAGGAGTTCATCATCACCAAGCTCTTATTATATGAAATGTTAAAGGGGCTTATCTAAGAAAAAAGAAGATAAAAAATATGAACAGCAAAATGACAGCAGACTCACAATTATTAACAACCACACCTAAAACAAAAACAAAAACAAATTAAGCAAAGAACTAGAAAGGAACAGAACTACAGAAATGGAGATCACATGGAGGGTTATAAACAGGGGAGTGGGAGGAGGAGAGACGGGGAAAAGGTACAGAGAATAAGTAGCATAGATGGTAGGTAGAAAATAGACAGGGGGAGGGTAAGAATAGTAGGGGAAATGTAGAAGTCAAAGAACTTACATGTATGACACATGGGCATGAACTAAAGGGGGGGAATGTTGGTGGGAGAGGGTTGCAGGGTGGAGGGGAGTGAAGGGGGGAAAATGGGACAACTGTAATAGCATAATCAAGGAAATATATTTAAAAACAAAAACAAAAAAACCTTTAACAAAATATCAAAAAATTGAACCCAAAAATACAAGAGAAGACACTTTTTCATGACTGGATAAATCCCAGGAATGCAAAGTTTGCTCCACATGTGAAAATCAATCAACCTCATTTATTATATAAGCAGGTTATCAAAGAAAACACATAACCATCTCAGTAGATACAGAAAAAACAAGTGATGAAATTCAACATCCATGCATTATAAAAACTCAGCAAATGAGTAATGTAAAGAATTTCTCCAATGTAATAAGGTACAAAAAAAAAAAAAAAACCCAACAGCTAATGTCATGATGAATGCTGAAAGATTCATGTTTTGCCATCATGGTCAGGTGGAAGACAAGGATGTCCACTCTCATTATTTATTTCTATTTCTATTTCTATTTCTATTTCTATTTCTATTTCTATTTCTATTTCTAGTAACCTGAATTCCAAGCCTTTGAAAAAACAGAAAAGCAAAGGCAAAAACTAAAACAGATTAACAACAGATTGGTAAGGAAAAAGTGAAACTGTCTTTGTAGATGGCATGGTTGTTAATATAAAAATTCTTAACGAATACATTTCAAAGGTAATTAATATGTGAGTTTAGAAAATCACAATATACAAAAATCTATTGTATACTTGACTCAGGGGCCTCAGCCCTACCTGGCTGTCAGGAGAGACAGGCCCAACCAGGAGACTGGCTCTACTTAAGAAACCAATGCTAAGGTCAGTGAAGGGGCCATTCCATCATGCACCTGAAATCTTAGCCGCCTGTACAACAAAGCTCAATAACTACACTGTGATTAGGAACAGGGAGCAGCTGGACTCCAGCTTCCTGCCAGTTTACAATCTTTGATTGTCAAAATCGTTCTTACCAAAAAGTCTTCCTATGACAATCAATTGCCATGGAGGGTTGCAAGAAAGAATGTTGCATCTATTTGCTGAACTGTACCAAATTTTACCTTTGAAACACTTTGGCTTGGTCTCATGTAAAGTGGCTTCTTTTGAATTGCACCCCTGCATTGTGCAGTGTCCTCCTTGTCATGGGTGCTGATCACCACATGACATAATCTTCCCTATGAGGCTCCGGGAAATAAATTGAAATCAGATCTAAGAAAATGTCTAAGAAAGTGGGAACATAAAAAGTTTATCTCTCCCAAGAAAATGGACTTTTTTTTTATTTTAAGGATACTGTGAGTCACATAATTGATCATAATTCACTCCTTACTTTGAGCCCATGGAAGCTTACAGCCAACCATGCAGGTCACCTCTACAACTGTGCAAGTGTTCTGGGTACATTTCTCTGTGTGACTCCTGTCCCAGTTCTATTTCACCCTTATTTCCTCTTTGTCCTGATTATCTCAACTACTTATTTTATCCTCTGGTACATACTTTTATATCACACTTCAAATTCTTTATGAAAGAAAGTGAGCCATAAATAACTAGACGCTTAAAGATAGTGTCAGCCAAGGCAGGTCTAATTTTCAGGTCTTGGGCACTCCTCAGCTGTAATTTGTTGCTAGGTGCTCAAGAGCTGACAGGGCTTTTGGCTGTATTTTTTTCCCCAATCCAATACTAGAGTTCCAGTAAACTAGAGACTGCAAAGGAGAAAACTGACTGTGGAGAATTATCCTAAATTAAACAGAATATTCAGGATGGGTAGAGACTACATATTCTTATTAATGTAATTTTGTACTAAGCTGAGCATCCCATGCAGGAAAAGCTTTTGATGTTTCTTGTTATTGCTAAAAAATCTAAGATTAGCCTATGTAAAAAAGAAAACTAATGTGAGACAAGAGTCCAGGGATGGCAAAGCTTGAAATGAAGAGAAGAGGGGTATGGTGATGGTGGCAATAAAAAAGTGAACAGTAAGAAGTCATTAGTCTGAAAGTGGAGAAACTAAGTTGATTTTAGAGCCTAAAACCATCTAATTTCATGAGTTGTTTTCTGCAGTAATTGGCCCTCTAACTCTGCCTTAACAGCTGCAGAAAGAGAAGCACTAACTATGCATATAGCCTCTGCTCCACATCTCCAAAACAGAGACTCACTGGGCATGGAGCATCTGGGACTAAGAAGGCTAGACTGGGGATGGGATGCGGTGAGGAGCAAACAGCACTGGGGGAAGGACTGAAAATGGCTACTACTGCTCAACACCATACCTTGGAAGACACAGGATACCTGTGTTGTCTCTGAAAAGTAATAGGGGTGGGTTGGGGCAGGGGTGGAGACACTTTCCAAACCTCCATCCCAGCAGTCCTTAGAAAAATCACTGTGCCATAAAGGAAAGGTCACATCACCAAAGTGAGAAAGGGTTGAGAATGGGCAGTTATTGTTATGAAACAGCTCTATACATAAGCAAACAACTATTTAAATTGCACCAAGGCAAGTGAAGCCTGTATGCCTTCATATCAAATGTGTGTTGACCTTGAGCTATAGAGAAAAGGTTATATTACACAATCATACTTTTGTCTGGCAATAAAAGGTGAGAAATTTGGGGAAAATTTAAAAAAGTTCACATGCTGTCTTATGTTTAAGTGATTATTCTTCAACTTCCAAGAAAATGTAACTTCTCCGACAAATCTTACCTGAAAGTTGGAAAACATGAGGTGTTTAAATGAAGTCAGACTTAGCTTCCTATCAATTTAAAGAACCTGCTACAGTGAGGTCACTCCCAGTCTCCCACCTGAAGCCTGGAAAAGAGAGTTATTTCCCTACCTTCGATTATGATTTTTTTCCCAGCCCTCCTCACCTCCCTCCCGATTCCACCCCCTCCTTGTTATTGTCCTTGTGTCCTTTATACTTGTTCCTGCAAACCCTTCCTCTTTTCCCCTGAAATTCCCTCCCATCTCCCCTCTGGTCACTGTCAGCCTGTTCTCTATTTCAGTGTCCTTGGTTATATTTTGCTTCTTTGTTCATTTTGTTGAGTAGGTTCCTGTTAAAGGTGATATCATATGGTATTTGTCTTTCACTGCCTGGCTTATTTCACTTAGCATAATGCTTTCCAGCTTCATCCAAGCTGTTGCAAAGGGTAGGAGCTCCTTCTTTCTTTCTGCTGCATAGAATTCCATTGTGTAAATGTACCCTAGTTGTTTGATGCATTCATTTGCTGATGTGCACTTAGGTTGTTTCCAGCACTTAGCTATTGTAAATTGTGCTGCTATGAACATTGTGGTGCATAGGTTCTTTTGGATTGATGTTTCAAGGTTCTTAGGATATAATTTTAGTGGAATTGCTGGGTCAAAAGGCAGATCCATTTTCAGTTTTCTGAGAAAATTCCATACTGTTTCTGTAGTGGTTGTACCAGTTTGCAGTCCCAACAACAGTGCACTAGGGTTCCCTATTCTCCACAACCTCTCCAACACTTGTTGTTTGTTGCTTTGTTTATGATGGCCATTCTGACTGGTGTGAAGTGGTATCTCATTGTGGTTTTAATTTGCATCTCTCTGATAGCTAGTGATAGTGAATATCTTTTCATGTGTCTCAGGACCCTCTGTTGTCCTCCTTGGAGAAGTGTCTGTTCAAGTCCTTTGCCCATTTTTTAATTGGGTTGCTTGCCTTCATAGAATCGAGTCATGTGAGTTCTTTACATATTTTGAAGATCAAACCCTAGTCCAATTTATCATTGGCATATATGTTTTCTAATATGGTTGGTTCTCTTTTCATTTTAATACTGTTTTCTCTAGCCACGCAGAAGCTTTTTATTTTGATGATATCCCATTTGTTTATTCTTTCCTTTATGTCCCTTGCTCTAAGGGACATATTAGTGAAAATGTTGCTGCGTGAAATATCTGAGATTTTCCTACCTATGTTCTTTGGACTTTAATGGTGTCATGACTTATATTTAAATCTTTTATCCACCTTGAAATTACTTTTTGTGTATGGTGTAAGCTGGTGCTCAAGTTTCACTTTTATGCATGTAGCTGTCCAGCTCTTCCAACACCATTTATTGAAGAGGCTATTTTTACTCCATTTTATGTTGCTGCCCCCTTTGTCAAATATTAATTGACCATAGAGACTTGGGTTTATTTCTGGGCTCTCTGTTCTGTTCCATTGGTCCATGTGCCTGTTTTTATGCCAGTACCAGGCTGTTTTGATTACAGTGGCCTTGTAGTATAGTTTAGTGTCAGGTTTTGTGATCCCTCCTACTTTACTCTTCTTTCTCAAAATTGCAGCAGCTATTCGGGGTCATTTATGGTTCCATGTAAATTTTTGAAGTGTTTGTTCTATGTCTGTGAAATATGCCATTGGTACTTTAATAGGTATTGCATTGAATCTGTAAATTGCTTTGGGTAGTATGAACATGTTGATGATGTTAATTCTTCTGATCTGTGAAAATGGTATATGTTTCCATTTGTTTGTGTCTTCCTTGATTTCTTTCTTCAGCATTGTATAGTTTTCTGAGTACAGGTCTTTTACCTCCTTGGTTAGTTTTATTCCTAGGTATTTTATTTTTCTTGTTGCTATATCAAATGAGATTTTTTTCTTGATTTCTGCCTCTAATGCTTCATTGTTGGTATACAAAAGTGCCTTTCATTCCTGGATATTGACTTTGTATCCCGCTGTTCTGCCGAATTCATTTATTAGGTCAAGCAGGTTTTTGGCCGAGTCTATAGGATTTTCTATGTACACTATCATGTCATCTGCAAAGAGTGACAGTTTTGTTTTCTCCTTTCCTATTTGGATGCCTTTTATTTCCTTCTCTTGTCTGATAGCTGTGCCTAAAACTTACAATACTATTCTATTTGAATAGAAGTGGTGAAAGTGGACAACCTTATCTTGTTTCTGATCTTAGTGGAAAAGATTTTAGTTTTTGCCCATTGAGTGTGATGTTGGCTATAGGTCTCTCATATATGGCCTTTATTATGTTGAGGAATGCTGCCTTTACTCCCATTTTGCTGAATGTGTTTATCATAAACGGATACTGTACTTTACAAATGCTTTTTCTGCATCTATTGATATGATCATGTGATTTTTGTCTTTGCTTTTATTTATGTGATGTATTACATTTATTGATGTGGAAATATTGTATCATCCTTGCATCCCTGGGATGAATCCCACTTGGTCATGGTGTATGATCTTTTTAATGTATTGTTGGATGTGGTTTGCCAGTATTTTATTGAGGATTTTAGTGTCTATGTTCATCAGTGATATTGGCCTGAAGTTTTCTTTCTTTGTTGTGTCTTTATCTGGTTTTGGAATTAGGATGATGCTGGCTTCATAAAAAAAGTTTGGGAATCTTCCATCATTCTGGATTTTTTGGAATAGTCTGTGAAGGATAGGGGTTAGCTCATCCTTAAATGCTTTGTAGAATTCTCCTGTGGAACCATCCAGTCAAGGGGTTTTGTGTGTTGACAGTTTTTTTTATTACTGCTTCAATTTCATATGCTGTCATTGGTCTGTTCAGGCTCTCTGCTTCCTTTTATTGATTTTTGGAAGATTATATTTTTTCTAGCAATTTGTCCATTTCCCCTAGGTTTTCAAATTTCTTGGCATACAATTCTTCATATAATTTCTTACAATCCTTTGTATTTCTGTGGTATCAGTTGTAATCTCTCCTCTTTCATTTCTGATATATTTTTCTAGCAATTTGTCCATTTCCCCTAGGTTTTCAAATTTCTTGGCATACAGTTCTTCATAGTAATTTCTTACAATCCTTTGTATTTCTATGGTGTCAGTTGTAATCTCTCCTCTTTTATTTCTGATTGTGTTTATTTGGGTCCTCTCTCTTTTTTTCTTGTAGAACCTGCTTAAAGGTTTGTCAATTTTGTTTATCTTTTCAAAGAACCAGCTCCTAGATTCATTGATCCTTAGAATTGTGCTTTTAGTCTCTACGTCATTTAATTCTGCTCTGATCTTGGTTATTTCCTTCCTTCTACTTGCTCTGGACTGTCTTCATTGTTGTTCCTCAAGTTCTTGTAGGTGTAGGATTAGGTTGTTTATTTGAAATGTTTCTATCCTTTTTAGGCAGGCTGTATCACTATGTACTTCCCTCTCAGGACTGCCTTTGCTGTGTCCCATAAGTTTTGGGTTGTTGTGAGTTCATTTTCATTTGTTTCCAGAAACTTTTTGATTTCTTCCCTAATTTCATTCTTGATCCATTCATTGTTTAATAGCATGCTATTCAATCTCCATGATTTTGAGTGTTTGGGGTTTTTTTCCTTGGGGTTGGTTTCTAGTTTCAGTCCCTTGTGGTCAGAGAAAACGCTTGATATGATTTCAATTTTCTTGAATTTGTTGAGGCTTGTTTTGTGTCCTATCATGTGGTCTATCTTTGGAAATGTTCCATGTGCATTTAAAAAGAATGTGCATTTAGCTTCTTTGGAATGAAAGGTTCTATATATATCAGTTAAGTCCATTTCCTCTAGGGCACTGTTCAATGCCACAATATCTTTGTTGATATTTTGTTTGGAAGATTTGTCCATTTTTGACAGTGGGGTGTTAAAATCCCCTACTATAATTGTGTTGCTGTGAATATCTTTCTTGAAGTCCTCCAAGATTTTCTTTATGTATTTGTGTGTTCCTATGTTGGGTGCATATATATTTACAACATTTATGTCTTCTTGATAGATTCTTCCCTTGAGTATTATGAAGTGTCCTTCTGGGTCTCTCTTTATGGCCCTTTTTTTGAAGTCTATTTTATCTGATATGAGTATTGCTACCCTGGCTTTTTTTCCCCTGTCTGTTTGCTTGGAAAATTTGTTTCCAGCCCTTCACTTTCAGTCTGTGTAAGTCCTAACTACAACTTTTGATTGGTCATCAAATAGGTCATCACCTATTTAACTTTTTGGAGACTATGAGTAAAATCCTCACTTCAAAATGTTATTTTAAGCTTATGACATATAGAAGCCTAGACACGTCAATTTTTCAGAAGTAAAATACAATGTTTAATTTAATATTTGCTGTTATTGGAGCTATGGATGAGACTGTAAAGGTGTTAGAATATCAACAAATTGCTGTTCTGCTTTCCTAGCATCCTTAGAGTGCCACTTCCCAACATGCACTAAAGTTATAAAAGACAGAATATATTCTTGGCTCACTTACACAAAGGAAAGTAATTCCCAACAAACACTCCTATTTGTTTAGAGGTGGTAACATGAGATTGGAAAAAGAGAAATTAAAACTAAGGATAATAAAATAAAATGTAATTTCAGAGGGGCTCACTAAAAGAAAACAGACCAATACCCCTTATGAATGCAGATACAAAAATTCTCAACTAATTGTTAGCAAATCAAATTCAGTAGCACATTTAAAATATTATACACTATGACCAAGTAGGATGTATCCCAGAAATGCAAGGATGGTTGAAAATACAAAAAACAATCAAAGCACTACACTACATGAATGAATAAAAAAGCAAAACCAATCCTTGTCACCATCCAAATTGATGCAGTGAAAGTATGTGACAAAATGCAAAAGCATTTCATAATAAAAATATTTAGAAAAGTAGAAATAAAAATATTTAGAAAAGTAGAAAAGTAAGGGTATTTCCTCAATATACTGAAGGCTATATAGGAAAAACCCACAGTTAACATTATACTCAGTGGTAAAAGACTGAAAAGGTTTTTCTGTAAGATCAGGAGTAAGATCTACTTTTACCACTTCTATTTAACATAGCATGGGAAGTTCTGGTCAGAGAAATGATGCAAGAAAAATAAATAAATGATATCCAAGCCAGAAAGAAGTAAAATTACCACCATTGCAGATGATATGATCTTCTATGTAGAAAACATTAAAGTAGCCACAAACAGTTTTAACTACTAGAAAAATTAAGCAAAGTTGTATGATACAAATAAACATGCAAAAATCAGCTGCATTTCTACAGTAACAATAAAAAATGTAAGAAAACCATTCCACTTACAATAGAATAAAAATAAATAAATTACTTAGGAATTAATGTAACCAAGAAGGCAAAAGATCTGTAGACTGAAAACTATAAAACATTACTACAAAAACTAAAAATGACACCAATATATAGAATATATCCATGTTAATGGATTAGAACACAGTGTTAAAATGACCATGGTACCCAAAGAGATATACAGATTCAGTGGAATCCCTATCATAGTCCCAATTGCATTTTATGTTGACATAGGAAAATCCATCCTAAAATTAGTATCAAATTTCAAGGAACCCTCAAATAACCAAAACTATATTGAAAGTTGGGGGACTCACACTGCCCAATTTTAAAACTTACTACAAAGCCACAGTAATCAAAAGTGTAGTATTAGCATAAGTATAGACACATATAAAAATGAAATGGAATTGAAAACCGAGAAATAAACTCTTACATCAACGATCAACTAACTTCAGATAAAGGTGTACCAAGACCATTCACAGGAAAAAAAAAAGTCTCTCCCACAAATGGTGCTGGGAAAACAGGATGTCCACATGCAAAGAAAATAAAGTTGGACACTTATCTCAAAGCATGTACAAAATGATTCAAAGTAGATCAAAGGCCTAAATTTATGAGTTAATACTATAAAACTCTTACAAGAAAACTTAGAAGAATATCTTCATGACACCCAAAGTACAGTCAACAAAAGAAAAACCAGATAAATTTGACTTAATCAAAATGTAGAACTTTTGTACATCAAAGGCACTATCAAGCCAGTGAAAAGATACAACACCAAGTGCTGGTGAGGATGTTTATTTATTCCCATCAGCAATAAATAAACTCTCATTTATTGCTGATGGGAATGCAAAATAGTACAGCCACTTTGGAAGCCAGTTTGGTGGTTTCATATGAAACTAAACAT